>NC_058131.1:131657719-131681948 GCF_016433145.1 Gracilinanus agilis | reverse complement strand
GAAAGAAAGAAAGAATGAAAGAAAGAAAGAGAAAGAAAGCAAGGAAGGAAGGAAGGAAGGAAGGAAGGAAGGAAGGAAGGAAGAAGAGCATATGACTAGTGGACAGTACCTTAAGTTATCTGAATCCAATATGAACTCACTGGTTTCAACTACAATTGTGTGTAACTCAAACAGAAATGAGGTTCTCTCTATATATAAGGATCCTTGAAGGCGGCACATTGGCTTAGAGATAATTACACGTTTGTATATTTCCTTTTTAAAATTAATACTTCAACACATTAAATCAGACAGAAACTCCATTTTAATTCGGTTCAGGCCAGTATGCTGTGGGTCCCATATAGCCAGCCTATGGATGCATGTTTGACACCTCAGTTGTAGCACATCATTTTTTTAGACTTCTGACCTCCTTGGTGTAATTCAGGGGAAGAAATTTCTTAGGTGGAATTGGAGCAGCACAGGGAGTATATGGGCACAGGGTGTCTCAGGGGAGGTGTGAGATACATATGACAACAAACACATTCAACACTGGTTCTTATCAAGCTGGAAAGAAAATAACTGTAGCAAGTATGTACCTGAATGCTAAAAGGTATTTTTGATGATTACTTCCAAAAGGAAAGTTACCTGTTATAATTTTGAATCATCCTTTAGCTCTTCTTAAAAATCAGTTGCTCTCTTTGCCTGTGGCATAAAAGATTGACAGAAACTGATCTGACCTTCTAATACTTTCATACAGATTGTGTTTTTGCTTTTCAAAAAGTGGGTATGTCTCAGGTTTTAAAAGCTGAGCACATTCAAATATGCTGCCTCAGCTGATAAAAGGTTTAGAAACAACCCTTTTACTATTAGCACCTTACTAAAGTAAATGCAGCTTTACTATCAGACACCAAATCAGTTTCTACTTGACATTTAAAGGGTTTGGACAACAAGAAGGAAAGGTTGAGGAATTACATACCTGATAGGTATACTTAGCAAGCCACTTTTCAGACCTTTAAAACCTGGTACAGAAGATAGTAATTACTGCCGTCTGATGAAATTGGAAACATTTGTGTAAAGGATACTGTCAAGGACAGTGAAGGAAACAGGGCTTCCTTTACAGGGATTAAACCATTTTAAAAATGAAAAATATTATATATATATATATATATTTATATGTATATATCTTTATCTTGCACTATTACAATGCTCTCTCCGTCAATGTGACCTCCTACAAGTCAGCTCTTTTATGCCTTATGTTTCTATATGTGAATAGAATAAGATAACTTAATTCCTTAGTAGACCACCTATTTCTTTTATTTTTATTGATTGTTTCTATATAAGCATGTCAAAGTTAAAGGCAATGTGGCTCAGTGGAAAGAACCTTGGCTTGGGTGTCAGACAACCTGAGTTCGAATCCCACCTCATACCTACACAGTCCTGGTAAACTTTGAGAATCTTCATCCCAGCTCACACTCACATTGATGAGTCAGATCCTGGAGAAAGACTAAATCACTCATCTTGGTTCCAGAGGTATCTCTCTAGTGGTTAGGGGATTTTTCTTTAATTCTCTCAGCTTGAGCCCCTATCCAGTGTGTTCTCCCAACATTAATCACCAGTGATTAGTGCCTCATTTTTATTCAATCAATTAATGTTTACACAGGAATATTTAATAAAAAGGTATAGAAAGAATGGAAGTGGGACATTGTGTTTATTGAATACTACACACTAGCTAACATTTAGTTCTCTACATTGTATAGCTAATTTGTTCCACTAATCAATCTTTGTATTTTTTAGTCAGTACCAAATTGCTTTGAGATTTATTGTTTTGTAGTATAGTTTGATATCTGGCACTGCTAGATCCCTTTGTTCCTACTTTTTATTATTTCACTTGTGATTCTTAACCTGTTTTGTTTCCATATGAATTTTGTTATTTCTAGTTCTATAAAGAAATCTTTATGTAATTTGACGGATTATTGTCATTTATATTTGCCCTACTCTTAAGCAATTAATATTTTTGTATTTATTTAGGTCTGTATTTCTATAAACAATGACCTGTAGTTGTATTTTTATAGCTTTTGTATATATCTTGGAAGGTAGACTCTCAAGTATTTTAAATATTCTGTTGTAATTTAAAATGGAATTTCACTTTCTATCTCTTCTTGCTGGGTTTCAATGATACTATATAGAAATGGCAATGATTTGTATATTTGTGGTTATGAACAAATCACTTAAACTTTCAGAGCCTCAGTTTCCTTGTCTGTAAAATGAGGATAATAATATGCAAAGTACTTAGCTCACAGGGTTGTTTTTTTTTTTAATCAGGGTAGACATCTTATATAAAGTATTTTGAAAACTTTAAAGTGTAATATCAATGATCATTTCCTATATGTAATAGAAAATAATTTGTATATTCCACAAGTTTGTTGAAGTTATTTTTTCATGAGGTTCACTTCTAGCTCCTTGGCTCTGATGTAGAACAGGAGCACCGTCTCCTCTTCCTGCTCTTTACTGGAAATTTCCTTACTTCATGTAGGCACTCCATATTTGTTTCAGCTAAGTTTCTTGTATGAAGCAATATCTAATGTCTCCTTGTGTGTGACATCGAGGTGTTATATACTAATTAGGAATGGTGGTGAAGGGTCTGGAAGAACTAAGTGTGTCCAGTCTGAGTGAAGTCACCCAAAGGGATGAAAGCTGGAAGGACAGAAACCTGCTATACCTGGGCTGGGGTCCTGGGGTCCAGCTTGGTTTTAACCCTTTCATTATTGTCTTTGGGCTTTCATATATATGTGCCAGGATATTTCATTTTAGACCTTGACCTTCTTTTGTGTGTTAAAATATACCACAATGAAGCAGTAGTTTTATACATTTTTGAGCTATTAGATTCATTTATAACATTTATATAGATCTTTAAGGTTTTCAAAGCACTGTATGTGTCTGTTATCTCACTGATCCTCACAGCAACCCTGGAAGTTAAGATATTATTTTTTTCCCCATTTAACAGATAAGGAAACTGAGGCTGAAGGAAGTTAAATGAATTGCTGAAGGTCACACAGTAATATCTGAGATGGGATTTGAACTCAATTCTTCCTGATTCTAAGTCTAGTGTGGAATACTCTATGCTAAACTGTTCCAATAAAATAACATTTTCCTCTTGTCCTATAACTGCTGTTAAGTACAGGCCTTTGAAAGACCTTAAAGGTTTTTCAAGCTCTAGCCTGTATCCAGTGATTCTAAATCTTAATGCAATGAAATACTTTATAATTCTTATAAACAAGATAAATTTACAATAACCTTAAATTTAAAAATCATGTCATCTTAGACCTTGAAAGGAAGATGTCAAAATCAAGGGTCAATGAAAGTATTCCATGATTTCCCAAAAGGTAGCTTTTTGAGTTCAATTATCTCTGATAATGTAATGGATGATTTGTACATTGGAGATGCCATGATATTATTGTTAAGAATTACAGACTTGGACAGAGTAAGAACAAGGTTCGATACCCGGTTCTAACACTTCCTTAGCTGTGTGGTTATGAACAAATCACTTAAACTTTCAGAGCCTCAGTTTTCTTGTCTGTAAAATGAGGATAATAATATGCAAAGTACTTAGCTCACAGGGTTTGTTTTTTTTTAATCAGGGTAGACATCTTATATAAAGTATTTTGAAAACTTTAAAGTGTAATATCAATGATCGTTTCCTATATGTAATAGAAAATAACTCAATAAAGCTTATTAATTTTTTAATTTATTTGATGAACATTTAATTGCTTATTGTTTTATAGAGCATTCTCCTAGTGCTGAGGGAAGTACAAAGTTCAAATAGATCAAGGTCTCTGCCTTCATAGAGGTTTCAGTCTAGCAGAGGGATAAACCAAATATGGATGATCCTAAAGCACAATATTGTATATAAGCTAAGTGTGATGGAGAGTTGTGAGAGAAAGTGATCTATGAAGAGAAAAATTCTTACTACGTTGGAGACAGGGAATCAGGGGAGTATTTTTATTAGCTTCCCACAACTCTCCATTAAAGTCTTATTCCAATATCTTAAGACCCCTAGATTCTCAAAGGCCGTACCACAGAATTTAAAATTCTAGCAGGTTTTTCCAATCTGGCAAGCTTCTAGTATAAGGGCCTACAATCTATATTTCTACTGTTTAAAGACCATCCTTGCTTAGTTCCCCAGAAAGCTTTGCAACAGAAAGTGAGATATTGGGTGATCTTTTCATCATTATTATTACTTTGCCATGGTCACCCATGAAATAGGTAAAAAAAACAAAACATAGTAGTCTTTGGTCCTGCATGGTCCTTTGGTTTCTATAGTGACAGGTATGGCTTAGCAAGAAGGGGGACAGAGCTTACTAAGGAGCTGCATGTATTTCTCCAAAGCCTATAAGCACAGCACAGGTATTTCCTATTTTTTATTAACAGATTCCTATGATCTAGTTAAGTAGCAGATTAACTAGCTCCTTTGAAAAATCAAAATTATGTCCAAAAAAAAAGATGAGAAAAAAAATCTATTTTATAATTGCTACATCATAGGCAACCAGAATAACAACTTCCTCCAAGCAAACAGTTTTATTCTTTGAAAAAATAGAAAAAGCATGAAAATATCATTTTGTGATAAGCTTGTTAAAGGCAAATCATGTGTGCTTAATGAGAACAAAGTTAAGAAATGAAATCTCTTTCAATGTTAACTATAATATTAAATTATTAAGGTCTTAAATCAAGTGATTGAGGGCATAAGTCAAAAAAACTCATTTTCAACTCATTCGCATGCAGTTATGTGATGTCCACAAATAGTATCCAGATTCAAGATCTGAAAAATGACTAAGCAGTCAAAGAAGATAAGAATGCTGGCAAAATCTAGATGAGAAATAAGATAAAGCTGGGCAGAATGCAGCATAATTAGGGGATGATTATATTCCCCCTGAAGTCTGTGTAAAAAAGAAAAAAAGAAAGAAAAAAGAAAGCTAAAGGCTTAAATTGTTTGCTTTCATGCTATCAAATGAAAGACTCCAGATTAAGAGACCGAGATGGAATTCTGTATATACATCTCAACACATATATATATGTTCTTATGTATATTCAGAAATGCAGATATGTGCTTATATGTAGGGGAAGGGAGGAATTGAAAAAGGAATTTGTTACAAGACTTTTTAGAAACTTTCACCAGTGGAATTGTGTGTTGGCTCTGGGAGGGGGATGGAGGGAAAGAATATGCATCATGTAACCATGGAAAATTTTTCATAATTAATCAATAAAATAAAAATAAATTTAAAAAAGACTTTGTAGAAACTTACAAAAAGATGCTATAATTGTTTTGTAGCAAATAGAGGCCCAGAGAAGTCTTGATGACTATTTTGTTACTATTGTTCACTCATTTTTCAGTCATTTCTGACTCTTCATGACCCTATTTGGAGCTTTTTTGGGGGCAAAGATACTGTACTAGTTTGCCATTTCCTTTTTTTTAAAAAAATTTATTAATATTTAATTTTTAGAAAAGATAACATGGTTATATAATTCATGCTCTTACTTTCCCCTTCTCCCCTCCTCTCTCTCCCCCTCCCATGGCCGATGCACATTTCCACTGGTTTTAACATGTGTCCTTGATCAAGACCTATTTCCAAATTGTTGATAGTTGCATTGGTGTACCATTTCCTTTTCTAGTTGAATTTACAGGTGAGGAGACTCAAGGAGATGGTGTTAAATGACTTGGCCAGGGTCACCTAGCTAGTAAGTGTCCAAGGCTGGATTTGAGTTCAGGAAGATGAATCTTCCTGATTTCAAACCTGACACTCCAGCCATTGAACCAAGTAGTTGCCTGGATTATATAGGAAGGTTAAAGTTTCCCTTTAATCCTTCTGATTAGCAATAAATTCTAATGCTTAATTTATTTAAATTCAAATAATGAGGTAAATGATAAGTGCTGGGTATACAAAGCCAAAAAAAAAAAAATAGTCTCTCCCCTCAAAGAGTTTACATTCTATTGAGGTGATATAACTTGTCCACAGATTTGACTCAATAAAAGGGAATTTCAGGAAGGAAAGGACACTAAGAATTAGGTGATGCCTTCAGGAACTTGGAGCCCAGCCTCAGAGAGGCTGGAGAAGAGGAGAAGCAACATTTCAGGACTTGAGGACTGGAAGAATAGCTTGTTCAGTGCACAAGCATAAGAGAGGGAATGACAAGTTCAGAGAACTGCTAGTTGTCCGGTTTTGCTGAAACACAGACCTTATATGATAGTATGAAATAAGGTAGAAAACACAGGCTGAAGCAAGATTGGGGAAGGGCTATAAATGCCAGACTGAGGGATGGTATTTTCTTCCAGACGCCACAGGGAACCCCTGAAGGTTTCTGAGTGGGGAGGGGAGGGCTTAGGTCTAGACACAAGCCTTAGGAAGATTAATTTTCTGTGCCTATGGCCTAGGAAGATTAATTTGGCAGCTTTGTGGAAGGAGAATTAGAGAGAGGGGAGACTAGAATGAGGGAGACAAACTACTTGGCTATTATAATAGCCTGGGTTAGAGGTAATGGACAACTGGACCAGTGATTTCCTAGATATGGGAGAACTCCTGGAGGAGGAGTTTCCTCCACCTTCTCTTAGATTTATTTAAGTCACCAAACCCCTGGAGAGGTTTGTTCAGATGCATAGACAATATGTGTCAAAGAGGAGAATTGAGCCCAAGCTTTCTTGATTTGGAAGGCAGTTCTCTACTACCACAAAGTCTATGGAGAGATAAAGAGGGCATGACAAAAGGTATTTTCACCTTTTGCAATTCTGCATAAAACTCTATTGGAGCCAGGTCTGAGTTAAAAATAGGTGCCTAGAGACCCAAGGCCTTTGGAATATTCTGACATCGAATTTAAATGTGCCCTCCAGTATGGGTCTGCTTCCAGTAGAATGATGACAGGGCATTCATCCTTTTCATAAGCAATGGCATAATGGAAAAAGCACTGAATTGGGAAATAGGAGACCTGAGTTCCAATGGTAGTTTTGGCAGCAACTGGTTATGTGCCCTTAGATAAATCATTTAATTTCTCTGGACCTCAAAACAAGAGCCATCATTTCATCTAATATTTAGCACAGGGCTCAGAGCTTAGCTTGGGGACTGGAACATAGTAGGTGCTTAATAAATAGGAGTCCAGGCATACGTTAATCTTGATAATATTTTAGGGGTGCTCAAAAAGCTGACTCATGATATTTCTTATGATTGGTTTCTGTAACCTTGAGTTAAATTGAACCTTAACCTTGTCAAATTCCTAGCCCTTCCCTGAGGCTATACTCAAAAGTGGGAACAGTTATCTCAGCCCTTTGTTTTGCCTAAAACAATCGATTAACATCTGTATCAAACAAGCTTTGTATCTTGTGATGATTATGTGAATGTATCAGACCACTTGTCTAATCATCATTCTCCCTTCCCCCTACTCTGTTGATACCCCAATAAAGACATCAGTATGTAGGACTAACAGCAAGCTCTTCATCACCAGAGCTCTATTCCAGTGAAGCTCTATCCCACCAGAGCTAACTCACTGTCTGACTACTTCATGTCTGCACTTTCTTTGTCTATGTGTCTTTCTTCTCCCCTTATGCTCTCCTTCCCTTAGAGTTCAACTCGTCACCCATTTTTCTCTCAGTCCCTGGCTCCCTTTTCTGAGTGTTCTACCCACAAATATTTTAACATATACTTTTTGTATGCCATAGTATGCTAGGTGGTGCTCTGTGATTCATCAGCTTGGAGGCATTAAACACAACTTTTCCTTCAGTAAAGCCAATAGGTTAGAAGAGAGTATAAAAAAGAATTATATGAGTTCTTATTTTAAGATAGAACTTAGATTAGCTTCCACTAACCTCCTTCTCCAGTGCCCCAAGTAGGTAAGGAAGTATCCTTAAACTACGTGTTCTAGATCCCAATTCATGAAGATCATCTAAAAATATAACAGCAATCTCTCAATAAGGGTGTATACCCATTGATTGATGATGATGATGATTATTGTTATTATTCTGATTAGAATAAGCTAACATAACTGATGATTCCATATTTAAGCCCTTACACCACAGGAATCCCCCATGGTGATCCTAATTAGACCTTTCCCTGACTGGTGGAGTCAAAATTGCTTACAATATAATTACTCTATATTGATGTATTTTTAAAGGCTTGAGATGCCTTGCATGAGTATAACCCTAACAGCTCTGGATCACTTAGAAAGAACCTGAAAATGTATAAGTGGAGAAGTTGCCTTAGACTATCTAGTGTGCTGTAGTTTCATCTTTCAAAACCAGAGCCAAAATTGAGACACAGGAGCCAATGAGGCATCAAGTTCACAAGCATCTCCAACATCCTTTGTCTGCTAGGTAAAGTTGGATATGTAGCCTGACTTCCAAAAAAGTCTGACTGTATTAAGGCATTTGAGACACTTTGTAGACACACACAGATATATATTATATGTACCTATGACATCAAAAATATGTCTGTGTGTATATGTGTGTATAAAGACATTAATTAGCTAAGTGGATACACATAGGTATTGGGTGATAGGTATATATTCAATATAATAGGTATATATATATGTATGTGTTTGTAGATATTTTTTAATTCCATTTCAATATTGGGTATGGTTGATAGATTAATCATAATATATTTTTATTTATTATGGAAATATGTATATATTTATACATATATACATATGTGTATATATATATGAATGCATTTATAGTTAGATGCTGCTGTTCAGTTATTTCAACCATGTCCAACTCTTCATGACCTCACTTGCAGTTTTTATGATAAAGATATGAAGTAGTTTTCTATTTCCTTCTCCAGCTCATTTTACAGGTGAGGAACTGAGGCAAACAGAATTAAATGACTTGCCCAGATTCCCATAGCTAGTAAGTGTCTGAGGCCAGATTTGAACTCAGGAAAAGGAGTCTTCCTGATTCCAGGCCTGGCACTCTATCCGCTACATCATCTAATTGTCCATATCTATTTATATACAGATATAGTGAAAAATACTTATTTGGACCATCATCCTATTCCCTAAACCAAATTAATTTTTTATTTTGTTTAAATCCATGCTCTTAATTAATTCTTTATAAATAGGTTACCATAAACCACAGATTTTTTGAGAACTTATAAGGGAACTTAGAGGTCATCTTGGTTTCCAGAACTCTTCCCCCAACTCCTATTTTACAGTTAATGAAGCCAAGGCACGGATCACTTAAATGTGCTCCCCAACATATTTAGTGCCTTATCATGAAGGCAACAAATGGCAGAGTGATGATTTGATGTTCTTTGACGCCCAATTCAGCACTCTATCCACTACACCATAAACTGGATTTTTCTCCTTACCTAATAATCAATGAATAGTGCTAATAACAGGCTGGAAAAATCTCATTTAGGTGTTCTACTCAGGGCAGAATACACTAAACAAAGCTAGTTTCTCCTCTCCCAACTTACAGAAGAGGACAACAGAAGCCTTATAGAGTAAAATGTTGTAGAGAAGCATTGAGAGTGTTGTTGTCTTGTTTCTAGGGAAGAAAGAAAGAGCAATGGATTAGAAACTTGCTAATAATAGTGATTATTATAACTGTTATTATTATTTTCTTTCTTAAATTGGAAGACCTTTTGAATCACCAATTTCCTTTCTATAGTCTACATTTTTCACTTAAATTTAGGAAGACGCTGATGAAACACACAATAAATAGATCCAAATGAAATCAATAATCCTAAAAGGCCAACCTGTCTTTGCCACAGCTCCAATTAAAGCAGCGCAGTAAAAAGCAAAACTGACATTGATTTTCTTTTCTCTTTTAAAAAAATAGATTTTTCTTCCTCCCTCTGATAAGCAAAGGGAAGAATGTTATCCACAGGACCATTTTTCTTAGTCTGTACAAAGTGGGACCTAATGAACTCTCTCAGCTGTCTATAGGATAATGAGAAAATTTCCATGTCAATGGAATCATTATGATTTTAATGTTTGTGGGGTTTCATTCAACTTTTTATGAGAAAAGTCTAGGAAGAAAGTTAAGGAAAAAAACAAAAGGAGGTAGATATTTCCAAGGATCATGATACTTGAAGCTAAATAAGTACAATGAATTTATTAAGCTTTGGGAGATGGGGCTGGGAGGGTGAGAGGTAGAGAAGATACTTAAAACCATAAGCAGTATGGAAGGGAGACCTTGGAAGTACTTCTGCCTATCTGTATGGCACTTTACAATCTTGAAAGCCAATTGTGTTCATTAGTCCAGAGAGTCTCATCAAGTCTTCTAAGGTAGGCAAGACAAGCATTGTTTTGTAGCCAAGGAAACTGAGGCTTTGAGAGAGCTTCACTCTACTTAAATGGTAGCACTCGGACCAGATGCCAGACACCTGACCTGTAATTCTGTGTTCTTTCCTTCAAACCATGCCATCATTATATTAATTATTCACAAAGGGAAAAGAGAATTAGAAGAACCAAAAGGGATTTGGGTTCATTTTGTAAAAGGCAAATCTTGAATTAATTAACAAAGAACTCTTGGCAAGGAATTTCTTGGCAAGTTTCTTGGCAATTTCTTCCACCAAAGCAGATTTCGACCCACCCATAGCTTAGCATATAAGTTCTAGGCAATTGCCATAAGTATACTGAAATTATGTTTCTTGCCCAGGGTCTTAGCTAGTAAGGGTCAAAGGTGGAAACTGACTTTCTTCAAAATAAGTCCAGCATTCTTAACTATCTACTCTATTCACTATACCAGCAGTTCTCCAAGTATGATCCTGGGTCTCTAGCCTGTTCAGGATATCCATGAATTCGAAATTATTTTCATATTAATTTTGACATTTTGATTTCTAATACAGTCAATATCACTAGACATAGGCCACATAGATATTGGGGATGGGGGGTGTCATAATTTTCAAGAGTGCAAAGGAGTCCTAAGACCAAAGTTTGAGAATTGCTGCACATCGTGCTGCATTTTACATGAACACAGAAACATCAGGATGAACAATGTTCTTATTCTTCTCCAAGCTGCAGTTGGTATTCTCTTGTGGGTTTTCTCTAAAAGACCTCAGAAATGTTTTTGTTTTTTTTTCCTGGAAGCTCACTTGAATCCTGGCATTCACACATTGGAAGTATATCCCACCCCGTGGCCTCTCCTGATAGGATGATTGCTTCCAGAATCTCCATCTTATGGAGTTTGATCCAGGCCAGCCATGTCTTCCTTCATTCCTCTCCAGGTTACATGCCTCACTTTTTTGCAAAATTTGACTACCATGCATGAATGCCTTCATCTCCTCCCACTCCATCCCATATCCTTCTCAGCTTTCTTTCATGTATTATCTTTCCCCAAAAGAATGTAAGCTCCTTGAGAGCAGAAACTATTTTCCTTTCTGCTTTGATGTGTATTCCCAGTTTTTAGCATGTGGCTGTATGTAGTATTTAATGAATGTTAGTTGACTGCTTTACTATCCTGTTATGTATAAGCCTAATTACTTAAATCAGAAATACTGCATTGTGGGGCAGCTGGGTAGGGCAGTGGATTGGGAGGTCCTACGTTTAAATCTGGCCTCAGACACTTCCCAGTTGTGTGACCCTGGGCAAGTCACTTAACCACCATTGCCTAGCACTTACTACTCTTCTGCCTTGGAACCAATACACAGTATTGATTACAAAACAGAAGGTAAGGGTTTAAAAAAAGAGAGAGAGAGAAATATTGCATGGCAATGATAGGAAAGAAATCATCAAAGATGTTTTCTTGCATGAATAAGATTCAGTTAAAAGTATATCATTGGGGCAGCTGGGTAGCTCAGTGGAGTGAGAGTCAGGCCTAGAGACAGGAGGTCCTGGGTTCAAACCCAGCCTCAGCCACTTCCCAGCTGTGTGACCCTGGGCAAGTCACTTGACCCCCATTGCCCACCCTTACCACTCTTCCGCCTATGAGACAATAAATACACCAAAGTACAAGAGTTTAAAAAAAAAGTATATCATTAACACACACACACACACACACACACACACACACACATATATACATATATAATATATACATTGAAAAATGTAACTGCCTACACAGTATAACACAAGGGTGACACAGAGCCAGGACACACCCACACACCCACAAGTGACAGGATACACGGGATAACTGGGAACTTGCACAAGGGATGTGGGAAATGGGTAAAAACACAGTTTGATGAATGTCAGTTAACAGTTACTGGTCACCACTCAAGCTGGGGAAAGACAAGATTTGAAGGCTATCCTTCTGTGGGTCCTTTCTTGGGGTTTGAGGAAGGCACAGGAAGTAAAGTAAAACAGTTTATTAAGAGTTTAAGGGGTAGGTATTGAGGGAAAGGTCAATCTAAAACTACTTGTCTATGGGTAAGTTCAGGGCTAGAAGGTGGGACAAAAAGTATTCTGTATCACAGGCTGTCAGGTCAAGCCTGCTAGATCAGAAGGAGATTGGGGTGTCTCACTGCAGGGTCCTCTTCGGCTCCAGCGATGTTCACAGCTTTCCAGGATCCACAGCAAATAATCCACAAAAGGGTAAAGTCAGGGAGCTGAACCAGTCTGGTATGTCCACCAACCAGAACTGCATTCACTGCTTCACCTGATCTTTCCATGGCCAGATGGTTTTCAGCAGGAGATCATCACTTTTCTGGGCTCTTCACTTCAAGCAGCTAAGCACGCACCCAACTGCCATCAGCTACAACCAGAGTCCCCCAGAAAAAGATCACTTCACTTCACTGTTCTATGCTTGGAACTCTCCATCATTTGCCTGACAGACCTGGCTGCTAACTTTTACTTAAATCTTAATTTCCCCCATAACAACACGCATGCACACAATGTTGCTGGCTGGGACTGGACCAGTGATTTAGTTGACATAAGGAATTTCCTCTGCAACTTAGAGTCCTAGAGTTGCCCAGGATACTGTGATATAAATTGACTTTCTTGAACACCCAGCCTCAGAGGCTGAACTTGAACACATATATTCTCAGTTGACTCTCACTGAGATGACAGGAACTGAAAGAATAAAAAGAAATTTAACGAATAACTGAGGGGATCAGGAGGCTAAAAAAGGTGAAAGCAAGTTTTTTCAAAGTAGCTAATTAATCAATATCATTGTCATTTTTCTTATAATTATATAGGACTTTACAAGCATATAATTCTTGTCCTTTACCAATTCATATTCTAAAAAGAAGAAGTGTCATTCTTATTTCAAGAAGAAGCAGTTGGGGGTCTGGGTCCAGATCCTGGTGACATAGTGAATGGAGCTCATCTTGAAGTCAAAAAGACCTGGGACTAAATACTTAACCTGAGCCTCAGTTTCTTTATTTGTAAAATTGGAGCAATAAAGATATGTGAGACTATATATATAAAGTGTTTTATAGATCTTAAAGTTTATGCGAATGTCATCTGTTACTATTAGTATTATTGTTGTCATTGCCTGTTAGTTCTTGACTGTGGACAAGATAATTCATCTCTCTAAGACCTATTTTCCTTAGTAGCAATTTTTGGGGAAGATTGGACTAGGTGACCTGAAGGTCCTTTCCAGCTCTAAATCTATTATTTTAAGAGGTAGACAAACAATTGATGGCTATCTTTTCATGTGTTTGCTTTCTGTATTGAATATATGTATATGTGACCTTTTCTTCCTGGGGAGAGTTAGTTATGTACTAGTTCAACTTTTTTGCTTTTACTTAATTTAGAAAGATATTTGAAATGAACTTTGAATGAAGGAAAGGAGATAGTTTTCATATTAGATATGAAGGACTTGCCAGGCTTAGAAAACAGCACGGGATACCTATATTGAAATTTAAACCCCACTAGAGCTGTGCTAAAAACATAGTCTAATAGTTTGCATAAGAAAATAATACTGGATGAGAATATATTGCCAAGATTATGACATGTACTTGGACATATAACTCATTGAATTAGTCCATCAATATAAGTATCTTGGACAATGTTTTCTTAGTGAAATTAAATGATTGTGAATGATGGAAAAGAAAAATTTAATCAGAAGAGTTTACATTATAATAATAATTCAGTAACTCCAAAGACAATAGAAAGATGTATGATAGGTATGAGTAGCCTTTGGCATGTTACCAACAGTGATTTATGTTTAAGTGGGGGCATAAAGGCACTATTAAAATAACATGCCTCATGTTTAGAAAGAGATGGACTGATGACATACTGAGATGGAGGAAAAAAATATGGGGAGCCCAAATGGTGCATTCAATATTTAAGACATTGAAAGAAAGAGAGAAAAATGTGTTTCCTGTTAGGTAAAGTCTCTAGCTATTTAGGATGTTCCAAAAATTTTAGTGCAGTCTTAAGCTTAAAGCTTTAAATTTAAAATTGCACTAAGTCTTTTGGGAAATCTTAGATATGGTAACATATGGACAAGAATTACACAAGATTTAAAGCTGACATGACCTTTATTGGCAGAAAAAGTACCAACATTAATAAAAATCAATGATTTTTTTTGAAATAAGTATAATCCAAGTCTTTCCTATCACTTTAATTTAGATAAACCAGTACTCCTATTTAAATATGTATGTATGTGTATATATCTATATCTATAATGAGATTCCTGAAATTCCTAGCTATATGTATATATAGACAAGGATTTGATAAGATTTAAAATTGGCATGATCTTTATTAGCAGAAAAAGTAGCAATATTAATTAAAAAATCACAGGTCTTCTGAAGTAAATGCAATCTAAGTCTTTTCTAGTCCCTTTCATTTTGTAAAACCAGTACTTCTATCTTTTAAAAAATTGTATAAAATGAGATTTTACTATAATGAATTTTGCTTTAGGGAATCTTTGGTTAAATGGCATTATCTGCTTAATTCAATCAAAATGTAAAGGCCAAAACTATTTAAATATCCTCCTCTGTTAGAATTCTATATTAACATCACTACTTTAAGTTTTGAAAATCAAAATTCAATAAAATCTATAATAACCGCTAGTTAATCTTCCATAAGTTGTTTATTATGATACCTAAGGGCTTTCTTCATCATTTCTCTCCAAACTCAGGAAACCTGCTAGGAGGAAATAAAAGTTCAAGGTAATATGCAAAGAAAAGAACTACCTAGAGAGGATGTAGTGGCAGCTGGGTACAGCTCATTGGCTTCCTCTCTTTAAAATCATGTTTATAGCTTGGATAAGAAAGATGAAGGAATGAAGGAAGATAGTAGTCTGGGAAACTTATGCTTCTGTTTATGGTAGGTAGCTTCTGCCTCCTGTTGCAACCCTTGATAGACCAATGTTCTATATTGATATATTTGCTCTAAAATAGGGCTGTAAATAACTAAGTTGGTATAATTTGGATTTCATCCAGCGTGTGTGTGTGTGTGTGTGTGTGTGTGTGTGTGTGTGTGTGTGTACTTCCTACTATCTTCATACCTTGTGCCTCTTGGCTCTCTGCCAACCTGTGCATCCTGACTCCCTTAATCAGCTTGGGTCTCAAGGTCCCAGTAACACCCTTGTCCCAGGACCATTTCCCGCTCTGCTGGAAAATAAACTACTCTTTTCTCTTGGCCTTACTATCTACCTGACTAGATAACTCTGCATCTTTCTAATTCCCCATCAGATTTTTCTCTCAGCCACTGCTCTTCCCCTTTCTTCCAATTATTTTAATCCTATGTGAAATGATTCCTAATAATGGCTCTGCCCTAAAATATTCCCTTCTCTGGGAAGCCATGGTGCTATCTCTTTTATGCATAGTCACCGATACTCAGTTTCTATTTTAAAGGAACCTTAGAAGTTATCAAAGGTACACAGGATGTAGATTTAGAGTTGGAAAAAATCCTAGATTATTTAATCCTAATCTCTTTTTTCTATAGTTAAATAAAGGAAATAGGCTCAGAATTGTCTAGGGTGACTTAACTAGTTAATATCAGAGTTGGTAACTAGAACCAGTTCTCTTTACTCCCAGTCCATGCTTCTAAAAGAGTCGTCTGTAGAAGAGAGAAGGGAGTACATGGAAGAGATAATAGCCAAGAAACATGCTACAATACTAAGAGAAGATGTAGATATGGATGATGACTTATTTAATATAGGCCTGGGCTACACTAGGGCAGCATAATAGGATAGGGAAGGTCTAAGGAATAGGGAATTTGAATTGGCTGCTGGAATGAATTTGTGTGTGTGTGTGTGTGTGTGTGTGTGTGTGTGTGTGTGTGTGTGTGTGTCTGTATGTTGCAGAGGAAGGTTGGGAGCTGGTGAGAAAGAGGGGAGGAGGCTAGGCTGTCACCTAAGGGGCACCTGGGGAAAGGAAGAATCATTCTACTTACTTCACAACTTTTCTCTTTGAATTATGGGTGAATTATCCCAGTGCTTCTTCGTGGCATAATTATTTTTAAAACAAGAATTTCTTTGTAGTCCTAGCCTCCCTTCACTCAATCTCCAAAGGGCTCAGATACTCCCTTAATAAAAGTCCTTTTTATTGGAACAAAGAGTTGATGATATCAAAGCCACCCCTGCACAGAGTACTTCCAGTAAATAGAAATCAATATGTTCCACTTTGATGGTTCCTTTCATTCCAGCATTTCGAAACTGGCAATACAGGATTTTAAAAACAAACAAACAAACAAGAAAATACTACAAGACTGGAGATGGCTGGGGTATCACATCCACTGAATTTCAAGAGTCCTTAAAGACGAAGGAATGTTGATTCATTTCAAAGTTCATTTAAACAAATAGCAAACTGTCTGATCTAATGAAATGTGTAGATAAATTTATCAAGCTCCTCCTACTAAATTTCTAAGACTGTGCTAAGTTCTGTCGAACATTTTTGTCTCATGATATGATATAATTTTTGTTTCTTTTTATTTATTCAACAAATTTTATTGAGCCTACATTGTGTAAGACCTTGTTGGGACTCATAATGATGTAGAGTACTTCGATATTCATGGCTTACAGACTAGTAAGGGAGATTTCACTTAACAGCTAGGAAATCTTTAGGGATCCATTAAGTGACTGCTTCTAAAAACTATAATTCATAAACAAGAGTCAGATGAGAAGAAAGAGTGCATGTTGGATAGAGACAAGAATATGAGGAAAGATATAAATGTGAAAATGAACATTAATATCTGGAGTTCTGTGATGCAGCTATTCTAGTAAGAATAAAGGATTCCTGTTCATTCAAGTAGGAAATGATGCTAGCTAGGCAGGGTTAGACCAGATTACCGAGGGCCTTGTAGACCAATTGGATAAGCTTAGCCATAATATGTTGGGTAACAGGGAGACATAATAAATCAGAGGGCTATGGCTAGCAAACATCCAATGAAAATGGGCAATGAAGTTGGGCTGTCTAACTTAAAAACTAAATAGACCTTTTCTCAAGTGTTAGGATTGAGAAATGGGAAAGGACCTTAGAGATCATCTAATCCAACCAACACTCTCCTTTTCCAGATGAGGAAACTGAGGCAAATAGAGGTTAAGTTTTGCCCAGAATTATAAAACTATTAGGTATCTAAGGCCAGTTTTGAACTCAGTCCTCCTGACTCTGGGCCTGGCACTCTGTCCCCTGCACCGCTTAGCTGCCCACTGTCAGTGTCTCCTGATGCCATACCAGAAAATTACATTGATATAATATTGACCCCAAGTTACATTTGGCTAAATGATCTTGATCTGAAGGACTTCAAGAATTTTCTTTAGTGTCTTTCAGTTTAGACTAGACTTACTTATGAAATATGAAAGAATCTGGGCTGAGGGCACACACAGCCACAGAGCTCTGCACTGGACAGGACATTTTTACTGATGGTTGGTTATATTACCTTGTCTTTTAAGAAATACATGGGGAGTTCTGTTCTGCTGATGCCAAGAACTTGCAGTGGTATCAATTTCTCAGAAGAAGTTATGTCTGCTTCTTAAACCTAGAGTATACACATTACCCAGATAAGCTTGAAATTGAATCTCATTTAGGTAATCAAAACATCTCAGATGATTCACATCCCATCATTGCTGTGAAATATTCAAGACACAAATAGCCATGCTTTATACATAATGGGCTTGAAAAAGCAGCATTTCTCTGATTTAAAAGTCCTTTCTGGAATCTAGCTGAATGGGACTCCCCTAACAGTAGCTCTGGTGGTTCGGTTCCTCACTCTCTTAGCCCTAGAATTATTGAGTTTCATATCATGAAACTTTCTTTTCTGAGAGAAGAATTAATTATTTCTGAGGTATGAAATGCAACAACTGGAGCAATCAACTTGTCAGAACACAGATTAACTGCTACTGGCTTAGAATCCTTTTAATCTCCTTTCTTGATGGGGACTCAAGCAGGTTAACTGTTTTATGATTCAATATAACATGCACATAACCCTTGGATAAGAGACTCTCATGACACAAGAGATCTCTCTAGTACAGGGAAGTTTCTCATTGTTATAAGAATATATTGCCTTTAGAATCTGAAGGACCAGGGTTTGAAGTCTGCCTCTGACCATTTGATATGCTATGAAGGAAAAAAAAACAAACCATTTAATCTCTCTGAATCTTTGTTCTTTTGTGAAAAGGACATGTGAGTGTATATCTATATCTATATCTATATCTGTGGATATAGATATAGATATAGATATATATACATATATATAGATATAGATATATAGATATATATGTGTGTGTATATAAAACAGATGTACATGCACAAAAGCATATATAAGTATACACATATGCTTATCTCTCTCTTTTAATCATATATCTTTGTAGAAGTATCTAACCAACTAAGACTCAAATGAGATAATGTACGCAAAGTATTTTTTCAAATTTCAGTGTGTGTTGCAGCAGAATGAGTACTGACTTCAAGTCAGAGGACCTGGACTCAAATCTTGACTCTTCCACTTTGAAAGGGAAGGATTACACCCCCTTCTCCTACCTCTGTGTAATCAGAGAATCAGTCAATCAATGGACCCAGAATGCAATCATTATTATAGAATAGTTGCAAAGGAATTTTCCTATAAGCCCACAACAAATTTGTGAATGAGTCCTTGAATTTGAATGAGTAGAAGACCCAGGTATACTCCATATAAGTAGTACATGTATACTTCACATGAGCATAGAATACACATGTATGTAACATATGTAGAATATAGTACACATACATGTAGGTATATAATCTACATGAGGGTATCTGGCCATATATGACTGTATGCGTTGTCCAGGAAGGACTAGCACCTCTGGTATAAGGGTGTAAGCCCCCTTTTAGGGCTGTTCATCTGCCTCTGGGGTCTACCTGTCACCCAGCTCTCACCTATAACTCCAAGAAGCTGTAGCATGGGCAGCAACCATGTCATGGTAAAACCATCTTGGCAGACAGGCTAAATCAGGCTGAGGGCAACTGACAGCTTAAATCCATTGGTGAGTTAGAGGGGTATCTACACCAAGCATGTGAAGACTTCCCAAGAGGAAGGGGAGGATGAGGACGATTTGTTCCAACATCTATGAAGGCAACTGAAGCAAATGGTGTGTAGGACTTGGAGCTTGGTCAGACATCCAGGATGCCAAAATCATCCACTGTACCCTGAGCCATTTCTAGTCATCCTGACTTTTGTGCAATTCTGCCTCACTGAAATCCAAATCTTGTACCAGTGAAGCTATCACCCCATGATGGATTTGGTCTTCTTTGAAACAAACAAAAAAATATAATATTTGTTATATATAATATGCATAAAATCAATATATTCATCATATATAATAAATATCTATTAATAATATTATATATTTATTATGTAATGAATATAATATAATATATTTATATATAATTTAAAATATACATTATTTATATATCATATATAATATGCTTATGTGTAAATGTACTACATATAGATATCACATACACAGTACACATGAATATAGTATGTACATATGTATACTACAAATATGTCATGTAGTATACATATACTACATATGAAGAAACTAGATTATATAGTAGATGAAATTCTGGAATTAGGATCACAAAGACCTAAATTCAAATCCAGCCTTAGAAATTTACTAGGTATGTAACT
Source organism: Gracilinanus agilis (assembly GCF_016433145.1). Classification (NCBI taxonomy): domain Eukaryota; kingdom Metazoa; phylum Chordata; class Mammalia; order Didelphimorphia; family Didelphidae; genus Gracilinanus; species Gracilinanus agilis. The sequence continues at coordinate 131,661,998 of NC_058131.1, read as the reverse complement.
TTGGTCAAGTCACTTAACCTGTTTGCCTTGTTTCCTCAAAGGGTTGTGAGGATCAAATGAGGTAAAGGACTATAACTAATTGTAATTACGATTAGCACAGTGCCTGGTACATAGTAGGTATAATGTAAATGCTTATTTTCTTCTTTTCTCTATGTAATATTGAATGAGTCACAACCTCTTTCTCTGGATATTAGCTTCTTAATCTATAAAATGAGTTGTTAGAGGCAATGATTGCTAACAGTCTTTTTATTTTTAAATTTATTTTTAAATTTAAAAAAATTTTCCATGGTTACATGATTCATATTCTTTTCCTCCCCTCCTACCACCTCCCTCCCATAGCCAACATGAAATTCCACTGAGTTTTACTTGTATTGTTGATCAAGACCTATTTCCATATTATTAATATTTGTAATAGAGTGATCGCTTACAGTCTACATCCCCAATCATATCCCATCAACCCATGTTATCAGGCAGTTGTTTTTTGTCAGGAGCCACTCAGAGAAATAGGGTCTTTAATAGGTTCTTTTTATCAGGATCCCATCAAAGTCAATACAACTGGCAAGGCCCTATATTGACTTGTCTGGCCTGAAAAGTTCGGGCCATACGGTGGAGGGTTATCCGAGATAAAATCTGACCCCTCTCAGTGACTGCTTTTATGATCAACTTTTTTTTATTAGTGAAAGCATTATAATTTAGTTTTTTAGGAAAGCTTCAAGTTTTATAGAAAGCCTCTAAGTACTCTATAGTAAACCAGCAGATAATGAGTTAACAGTCTTTTTTCACTCAGTAGAGATCAGTTGCAGCTGTGGATATATCTCTTTCTGTTCCAGACATCCCAAGGACATGGAGTGGCAGGCTCAGGCAAATTCCATTTTCACTTAGGTACTTTCCAATGACAAAATACACCCCACAATCTTAAAGGCCTATTCTTTAAAATGCTTTTTGAAGTATGGAAGCTTTTTACTAAAATAACTCTCAGATAAGGAAAGACTCATTTTTAACCTTGAACCTTGTCTCATGTGAGCATAATCTTCATGAGAGAAATTTTTCGTAAACTATATGACAATCATGATGTAATTCTGTAATTTCAATTGTGCTTTATAAGAAACTGCTATAAAATAAAGAATGCTCAGGGGCTTTTCTGAGCAGTCATGAGCTAACAGATTGAACTGATAGTCCCCAGCTTCTGCTTCATTCTTTCTTACCTAAACCATGTACCTTTCCAGACCCCTGGAACTGCTGGATAGCTTCCAACAGTTTTTCTTCTGTGTTTCTGCTCCCACAGTTCATTCTATGAATGTGGATAGCATTCTTTCTCATAAGTCCCTCAGAATTGTCCTGGATCATTGCATTGTTGCTAGTAGAGAAGACCATTACTTTTGATTTTACCACAGGGTATCAGTCTCTGTGTATAAGGTTTTCCTGTTTCTGCTTCTTTTGCTCTGCATAAATTCCTGGAGGTCATTCCAATTCTCATGGAATTCCTCCAGTTCATTATTTCTTGCTAAAAGCCTTTTAAACCATATTTAATTCTTTATTTCTATAATCCTAATCAATTGATAGCTATTTATTAGATACTTTACTAATGGGCCAGGCACTTTGTTTTAGGCACCAAAGGAAACAACCCTTGTGTTTCTTTAAGACCCTAAAATCCTATTGGCAGGTAAAAAAAAATGTACACATATAAGTATACACAAAATTTGTAAGAGGAACTGTTTTAGAGGATGCTGAGTGAAGAAAGCCTCCTGTAAGAGGTTGCAATTTGAGCTGGACTTTTGAAAAAATCTGGAGATTCTTAGATGAGGTTATGAGAAGGATGTGTATTCCAAGATTACTATTAGATTATGCAAAAGCAAATGTGAGGAAGGAGCAGTGAAGGTAGCCTGTCTGGCTTGACATGAAGAAAAGTGACACAAAATAAACCTATCATAAATAAAGCCCAGCTGTGAAGGGTTCTAAATACTAAATAGAAGAGTTTGTATTTAATCCAGAAGGCAATGGGGAACCATTGGATTTTGTTAAATGGAGAGCAGCACAGTCAGACCTTTGTTTTAGGAATGTCACTTTGGCATATAATATAATTGTTATTAATTTTACCCCCTACCTGGGAAAATTGAGGAAACTTTTGGCTAATAAAGTTAGACTTTAAGAAATAGTGGAAGATAGATGGACCTGGTGTGCTATGGTCTACAGGGTTACAAAGAATCAATACAACTGAACAATGGCATACTATCCTGGTCAACTATCTCATTACAAAAATATTGTCTAGAATATTATAGAAGAAAATATTATTGAAAGTTTGAGGAAAACAAAAAAGGATCCATGACTGGACAAGATAGTCTCCAATCACCCCAAAGTATTTATAAATTTTCAGTCACTGTTTCAAACATGAGACATCCTCTGGCTAAGACCTTCCTTTTGTGATAATTTAATTAAGTCTACACAAAGGTGAGAGCACCTTCCAATTCTGGGAAATCCTAACCCATGTGTGCTAGAGTGAGTAACCCATCAGAATTGAGGCACCACCCCCTATGCTTTCTATGAGAAAGAGTCTATTGTGATTGGACACACAGGCTAAGGGAAGGCACTGGAAGTGACATATATGTGAGCCCTTCCAAAGAGGAGGGGGTGAGGCTGCAACTGGTGTGGTAAAGGAGACCTGAGGGAGCTTTGCTGGTTCATGACTGAGACTGTTCCACGTGGGTAAGTTAGGCTGACTCTCTCTCTCTTCCCTTGGCATTTCTGGAGGCTCTACCCTCAGGGAGGCCTCTCTTGTCTCTCTAATTGCAAAAAAGCCTTGTGGCTAGAAGCCTTCTTTAATTAACCTTTGTGCCCCAACTGTTGGGCCTCTAAATCCTTACCTGGTCCAGCCCAGAGTTTCTCTCTCTCAATTTTCCCTACCTTCAACCTTCCTAATTGTAAATAAATCAACATAAAAGTCAATTTTGACTTGAGATTATTCCTTAATTGGGGAAATTTCCCCTGGTGATCACCTTTTAATATATTGAACCCATAAAAGCCCCCCTTTTCCCTTACACTTTCATGAGTGCTCTTGTTCATTTGTAATTTCTGCTGCTGGTAGCTGGCTCCCTGGCAATCTCTCTTCTCTGCCTACCTGCCCTCAAGTATTTTCAGGTATTATTTTCTGCCCTCTGCATCTATGAGCTCTCAGAATTTATCAAAATGTCTTTTAAAAAAATGTGAGAGAAATTAAAAGCTTTGGAGCCATTTCCACTGATAAGTGGAATTCCACAAATTCCACATACAGAACAAATTCCACCCAGAATGGATGTCTTACAGTCAAGGTATCAATTCCCATTTTTGTCTAACTCACAATAAATCTAGAAAACATTGCTTCCCCAATTTGCCCAGTTTTAGTATTTGGGTGGGATTATTCAAATCTTCCTTGGCTATCAGCCATTTCTGTTAATTATTGGTCCAGTAACCCAGTTGCGAGCTGTGTCTTTAGCAGGTCCTAAGGCATATATGCCCCCAGGCTTCCACCAGTCAAAATATACTGGGGAGAGGGAGAAAAAATTCCATACCTGGTTACTTGTATATGCTTGCATGAAATATAACTAGATAGCTTCACAAATTGAATTAGAACCTTTCCCCTTGGAGCAATGCCTTTTGATTTTAGGTCAGGTCAAATGAACTGGCAGATGATCTTTATCATTGATTGAACTCAGAGGTTTTTGCTCTGATTGGTTTAATGTTCACTGCATTTTTCAGCTTGTCTGGAACTGGTTGAAACCATTTTGACTTTGTTCACATTCTATATTAGATATAAAATAGACGTGATATAAATACAAGGGGATTTTTTTGGGGTGGGATTCCTAAAGGAGGAGGTGACATTTGAGGTAAGCTTTAAAGGAGACAGAGGTGAAGGAAGGGAAGAAGGGATAAGAGGCATGGAGTATAGACTGCAAAGCCAGAGATATGGGAACTGGAGTGTCTTGTGTGATGCAAAGGCCAATTTGAACCATCACATATATGCATATATGTAATAAATATAGAAAGGTAGGCTGGAGAGAAACTGTAAAATACTTTCCATAACAAACAGAAGTTTGTACTTTTTATCTTATAGTCAATGGAGAATCACTGGAGCTTCTTGAGGGGAACAATGCCATAGTTAGACCAATGCTAGAGGAATGCTATTCTCCTGTGGGGAAAAACCTATTGGAGAGGCAAGACATTGGAGGCAGATTATTACAGTAGTTGGGGTGAGAGGTGATGAGGGTAAAGATAATATGGTAATAGGCCCAAGAAGATAAGACAG
>NC_058131.1:131530973-131647500 GCF_016433145.1 Gracilinanus agilis | reverse complement strand
GAATACTTTTGAGACAACTGTATATGTTTATGTCTAGGTGTGTATGTATATATGAATACATGCATATATATCTTACATATACCTACATGTTCGGTCATTTTGATGTATAACTATATACTTAAGAACTCAGAGGTCCAACCAAATATGAAGAAATTAAATATGTTTATATATATTTTATTAATATATTATATATGAAGAAATTATATTTCTTATATATATACCATATATATGAAGAAAATATACACATGAAGAAATTAAATATATATTTAAATTCTTCATATGTAAATATACATATTTAATTTCTTCATATGTGGTTTGGACCTCTGAGTTCTTAAGTATATAGTAATACATCAAAATGACCGAACATGTAGGTATATGTAAGATATATATGCATGTATTCATATATACATACACACCTAGACATAAACATATACAGGTGTCTCAAAAGTATTCCTGCATTTTTAAGCTATTAAAGTTCAAATGCATACCCACATATAATTTTTCATCATCTAGTTCATTTTCATTAATGATCATTAAATGAGTAGACTGGATCGTTGAGAGAAATTCTATTATTTTTATAGTTTATTTACTTACTCGAGACTTCTAGCATACTAATGTCATGTTTGTCAAGACTTCTGAAATGAAGAATTATGTTTATATTTTCTGCACCCAGCCCAAGGCCAACTGCTCATTGGTTTGTTGTAGGGTAAGGGTAGGTAGGGGTTCAACAGGTTTGATTTTGTTAAAAGGTTTTAATGAGGGCAGTTGAACAAACAAACCATCAGGCTGAGACTGACAGAGCCAACACAGACACATAATAATTTGAGGCCACTGGGGCTGTTGTAATATGTTTGTTTATTTCTATCCCAGTATCTCTATCTCTCTATCGCTACAATGCCTGTGAGTTCCACATAGATATTATTAAATATGAATGAGCTAATTTTATTCCAATTTCATGATGGTAGAAATTACAGCAAAAAAAGCCCTCCAGATCTGTGTGGTATGGGGAGAAGAACATCATTAATCCTTGAACTTCTTCTAGACAATGAGGTATAATTGAGAGACCTTGTCAAGTAATGCAGTGACAGAAAAGAATCACCTTTCCTGGTCTCCTTTGTTTCAGTTAATGATTGCCAGTTCTAAAAAGGAAACAGATTTATGATTTAAATCCATTTGAGTTATTAATTGGGAGAGGAGACAATTGTATTCTTATTTTGACAGACTTTTACCTAAATTGCTAACAAATTCTTTACTCCATATCATTAGGTTACATTACCGATTGTAATTTGGTTGCTGGGCATCCTCTCCTAGACCTTGTAAATCACAGTTCCATGGGCTCTGTGCCCCAAGACCCATGGGGTTCCTCTGAATATTTGATTCAAATATACACTCTACTGAAACCTTTCCAAACACAGTTTGCATGCCCCAAACCTTCAATTAATCCCTCCATGTTTCATGCTGCTGGTAAGCAGACTGCTCTCAGAAACTAGAGTTTATTTTTTTCTTTTTCTTTTTTTTTCTCCCTCATAAATATAGAGCAAAATGACACTGGAGAATATGGTGATAGATGTGCTTTTTACCCAGCATAAAGGTAAAAGTGAGATTAGACATAGTGCTCCTTTTTCTTACTTAGAAAACTGAGGAGGCAAAATCCTTAAACCTTTAATGATTTGTTTTAAATATGACCAGTACCCACTGTTAAAAAGGAGATCTGAAATCCAGTTCTTCAGGAATGATTTCATTCTGAACAAGATCAGCTAAGAAATAACCATTTATATAATTGCCCCTGCTTCTCCACTCCCTCACCTAAGCCTTATCTCATAGGTCCTTGTTTTGTGGCTTGTGCTTAGGGTCACTTCTGCATCCTGTCGAAGGGTCAGCTCCCACAAATGCCAAGATGACATTTCAGTTCTGTGAGAAATGCGTGTTTTCTTCAGATTTTAAGCATCCTGTTTATTCTACGCTGGGGACCCCTTATCCATTATTTCACTTTCTGCAGTTTCAGGTATCTGTGGACAACACAAAGGGCTAGAGGTCTGCCCAGGAAGTACTGGAATTACACCCAAAAGTGCAGAAAGTATTCTTGGGAAGTGCTGAAAGTCTTCCCATGTCAATGGTCTCCTCCAGATATATCCCTTTCCTTCCACTTTCATTTTTTAAGTTTTTTTTAGTTGGGGGAAGGGCATGGAGCACCAAGTCAAGGGGCAAAAGCAGGGAGAAAGAGCACATATATATGGGGGCCAGCAAGTATTTTCTTATGTCCCAAGTTTCAGGCATCCATGGAAGGTCTTGGAACACAATCCCTGCAGATACAGGGGCCCTACTGTACTTCCAAATGAGCTAAATTGTTTTGTCTAACTCCCACTGCTAGCCCAGAAATCTCCCCTCAATCACTCCAGAAATGAATTTGAAGAGACTCTTTGGAAGTTCAGTGACCATTTTGCTCCTATTTTCTGAGGAAAGATTCTAGACAAGAGTCTTCTTGGACTCAAGAGGCCAGAACAATACCAGTCTGGCAGCAAAATGAGAGGATTAGACTAGGTGATTTCTGAACTTCATTGATTTCTTTTTTGGGGGAGGGGAATCCCTCACCATTTGAGGTTTTCAAGTAAAGACTGGATGACCACTTGGGTATAATTTAGAGGGGATTCTTACTGAGCTAGGGGTTAAATTTTGATGGTTTCTATGAACTCTTCCAACTCAGATTCTGTGTTCATGTGTATATCCTTTTTTAAAAAAATTCCCAGTACCAGCACTTTAGTCTAGACTAGTGATTCCCAAAGTGGGAGCCACCGCCCCCTGGTGGGTGCTGCAGTGATCCAGGCGAGTGGTGATGGCCACAGGTGCATTTATCTTTCCTATTAATTGCTATTAAAATTTAAAAAAAATTAATTTCCAGGGGGCTAAGTAATATTTTTTCTGGAAAGGGGGTGGTAGGTCAAAAAAATTTGGGAACCACTGCTCTAGATTCTTCATTTTGATTATTAAAATAGCCTCTTCACTTGTTTCCTTGCCTTCTTTTCTGTCACCCTATAATCTACCTTGCGTGCTACTACTAGATTAATTTTACATAATATGTGATTCTAATCCTGTCACTCCTATGCTCTAAAATTCCAGTTACTCCCACATTGCTTACCTTCTTTGTATGGCATTCAAAGCCTTCCAATAATCTGACTCAAACCTATCCTGGTAGTCCTTTTTCATATTACTCTTTACATAAATTCTATTTCTGTCAAACTAGTCTGTCCACTATTCCTAAAACATGGCTCACACTTTGACTTCTCCATGTGTTTTGTTAAAATTATTTCCTATACCTGGAAACACCTTCCTTCTATATGTCCTTGCTGAAATTATACCTGTACTACAAAGCTCAGTTCATGGGTCTCATCTCTTCCTGAAATCTTCCTTGATTTGTCCAGATAATTCTTGCTTTGGTTATTATATCTCATAACAATAGTTAACATTTACATATAACTTAAATACTTTCCTTTCAACCACTTTGTGGGATAAGTAATACAAATTTTATTCTCATTGTATAAATGAGGAAATCGGGTCTCAAAGGGTGAACAACATGCCCCAAGCACACAACAATAAGTGAAAGAATAAAGATTTGAATACAGATCTTATGATTTTTTTTTGCAGTTCTATTTCCATGACGGTTGCCCTTAATGCACTTTAAATAAAGACTATTTGTTTTATGGTTATTTTTGCACAATATTTATGTCTCTGTTAGACTCTTAGCTCCCCAAATTCTAGCATAGGGGCTTTCACATACTAAGCACCTCATAAATGTTTGATGGAATGAATTCCATAGGTAGGACATGGTCTGAACCTATGGATTTCATTGGTAGAAAGAACTCTTAGGTGAAGAAATTTGCTTTATAAATGCAGGTTGGCCCCTTCTTTGCAAATTAGAGTCCTAAAGAGTTACTTACTAAATAAACTATGGTATATGATTGCAGTGGAATAGTATCACACCATAAAAAATGACAAACAAGATGATCACGAAAAGCCTAAAAAGCCTTTATATAAGTCTTTATATAAGTGATGCAAAGTGAAGTGAGCAGAACCAGGAGAATATTGTACACAGTAATAGCCAACAATGTACCATGATCAGCTGTGAGTGACAACTGTTAGCAAAGATCCAGGACAACTTCAAGGGATTCATGATGGAAAAGTCTATCCATCACCCTAGAAGTCATTAATGGAAGGAGTCTAAATACAGATTGAAGCATACCTTTCTTCATTTTATTTCTTCTGTGAATTTTTCCCTAGCATAAGTGAAATGTTTCTTCTTTCACAAAATGCTGAATATGGAAATATACATGATAACACATGTATAACCAATATCTTATTATCTGTTGTCTTGGGAGGAGAAGAGAGGTTGTGAGGGAGGGAGAGAATATGGATTCCAAAATGTCAGAAAATGATCATTAAAAATTATATCTATGTGATCTGGAAAATAAATTAAATAAAAGATCATCTATAGACATGAGAGGTTAAATAACTTGCCAGGGTCACAGTCAGTACATATCTGAGACATGACTTGAACCCAGGTCTCCCTGGCTCTGAGAACATCTCTCTCTCCACTCACTATCCCAGGCTACCTCTTTACTCTATGTGGGTCACCACTTCTTAAAGAATTTCACTTAATAGGTAGGTGCTCAATAAATGGTTCTTGAATGAATGTACAAAATTGTGCTGAAAATAATTTAATTTTCTTTTGTTGATTCAAAAGGGCCCTGAGGCCATCATTGTCAATATGATAATAATTGCAGTGATGAATGTAGACAAGTCAGTTAATAGACAGGGTTGCCGATGGCAGGCTGGATAAACCCGCTCTATATAAATACGTGAGCAGTGACATAAGTAGAAATTATACAAGGTTGGGTTCATGTGGGTGTCAAAGGCTGAAGAAAGCAGCTGGCGGTAACATTTGTGAAAAACAGGGCCAAGACCTCTGAAGCCTGTTTATAGGTTTGTTTGCGTTCAGGAACATCCCTAAGGGAGGTGTCCTGCCCAGGACCAATGGCACTGTTCTCTTCCTCACTTCTCCACTCCCATGTCCATACACGTACACACTGTCCTATAGGTAAAAGTCCGATCAAATAAAAATCAGAAGCAGTTCTAAGGTTAAAAAGGAATCACAAGAAGTTAATTCAAAACTTTGGCAATGAGGTATTAATAATTTAGAAGGCTTTAGCCCACGGCTGACTGATGAGTGGTCCATGGCCATTGTTACCACTAACTGGTAGGGTTACCATTTCATTATGTTCCTCTCTGATTTATTGTCCAGTCACACAGAACAAGGGAATATCAATGCATTGGTCCCAGAACATTCCTCCAGTTAGTCATTAGGAATATTGCTACTTTCTGATGTCCTAAAGCTGGGATCCTTAACGTGTGTGTGTGTGTGTGTGTGTGTGTGTGTCTTGGACTCTTTTTGCACTCTGGTAAAGACAAAGGACCCTCCCCTCCCTCAGAAAAATGTTTTCAAATGCACAAAATACAATACATAGTATTACAAAAAAAATCCCAAGTATATAGAGGTAAAGTTATGGAAATACATATATAAAAACATCATAGACCCTCCTTGAAATCAAACCATGGGCTTGGGAAGGTGTTTATAGATCCCAAGTTGAGAACCCCTGCTTTAAGGCAATTTAGAGTTTTAAGGAGTGAAATATGAAGATGTGCTAGTTGAGGTCAACAAGGGGAGAGACAGAGAGAAAAGAAACAGAGAAGAGAGAGAGAAAGAGAAGACAGAGAGACAGACAAGGAGAGAGAGACATAGAGAAGAAAGACAAATAGAAATAGAAAGGAGAGAGACATACAGAGGAGAGGGAGAGAGAGAAGACAGTGAGACAGAGACAAAGAGATAGAGACATAGAGAAGAAAGACAGAAATAGAAATAGAAAAGAGAAAGATCAGAGAGGAAGAGGGAGAAGACAGAGACACAGAGAAGAGAGAGACAAATAGAAACAGGAAGGAGAGAGACAGATACAGAGAAGAGGGGGAGGGAGAAGACAAAGAGACAGAAAAGATATAGCCAAAGACAGAGAAGAAATCCATAGAGAAAGAAGGGTGACAAGCACACAGAGACTGAGACAGACACGGACACAGAGTCACTAAATTCTCATCCAAGAATAGCTGGTGATTAGATCCTTTGTCCAGCTTCCAGCAAAGCACTGCCCAAGAGGAAGTATTCTATAATTGCTTTTTGATGATTACTTATCAAGCAGAAAAACCAGCAAGGAGGTATGGGCAGCTTCAACTTGGCCTAAGAACAATGTAACCCCACCCCCTTCCCACACACAGATGTTACCTGGACTGCTAGGGTCATTTCTGAAAGGAGGCGTCAGTTCCCACACGTTTCTGGCACCAGGCTCACCAAATCTCCTGAGAGAGGTAGTATCCTAAACTCTGGCAGTCCCACTAGGGCTGCTTCTACCATTAATACTAGGAGTTTAGGTTAGGGGAACCAGCTGGGCTTACCTGAGGCAAAGTCAGAAAGTAGCCAGTCTTCTCTTTGGGAGCACTCAGTCCTTCATTCATGCAACATTTATTAAGCATCTACTATGTACAAAGCTTTGCAATTTCCTGCCTGCTTTAAGTGCTCCCTCCACCCATCCTGTTCTGTGCCTGCCTCCCCTAACCTCTGGATACCTCACTCTTTGGAAAGGATCTGAAACTAAGTCACACTAAGTGCTGAGTTAAAAACAATTTCAAACTTACCTCTTATAATTTTAATAGAAATCAAGGCTCAAGCTAAAGTAATGAACTTCTAATGGTGGCATTTTAGGAGGAGCAACAGATGATTGTGGATATTCTCTGGGATTTCCCAGAACCACTGAAAGTACATTAAGGTTCATCTCTGTGCTCAAGATCTTTCTCACAGAGGAGGTAGTGGTACCTAGATTGAACCTTAAAGGAAGGTGACCATGAAGTGCCTTCTAGGAATATGAGGATAGCTTGTGCTATTGCAAGGAGGTGAGAGATGAAATGAAGCTGAGCTAGCAATCAATCTAATTTGACTGGAAAATAGATTTAGTAAAGGGTGTGAATCTGAAAAGGAAGGTGAGGAATATGAAAATCTTCAAATACTAGACTAAAGTTTTTTGTTTTGCTTTTTTATAGACAAGGGGGAGCTATTAAATATTTTAGAGTAACAGTGGGTAAAACCTTGTTTGTTCCTTTGTTTCTGAAGAGGACTAATGACATCAAGAAGTGATAACTTTTGGATGAATTGGATATAATTGGGTAAATTGGATATTTTGTACAGAAGTGGACAAAATCATCGGCCTCACTCTGTCTTCCCGATTCATTAAAATCCAGGGACAAGACAGAAATCAAGATAACTGGCAATGGACTGAGATGCTATGATGACTTTGGCATCTCTGATATTTGACCAAACTCTAAGTGTTCCACAGCACCTGCTTTAACCAGTTTCATGGCCTTTGGAACAAATTGTTTTCATCCATCCATTCTACTGAGTGGAAGTCTTTACAGGCTTTATATGCTAATTCACTGACAGCTTTGAGGGCTGTTGGTTAGTCTCAGCTTGGTTTATTTAGCCCATCTGCTAAGATGTCTTTACCAGAATGTGGCTTCGTAGAATACTACAGCTTCCTGAAGCCATGGGTGAAAGATGGGTCGCAGGTGGACACCAGAGGAGTAAAGAAGCCCTGATAAGGGCTAAGCAAAACCTCATACAAGAGGTTTAGTCCTTTCTGAACACCCCGTATACCCTAATGAGACCTGTGCCTTAGGAAGATTATTTTATCAACTGTGGGTGGGTGGGAGAAGGGAGGACTATTAAGAAGTATTACACTATTCCCCCTTCCTTGTCGCCTTCTTGCTACCACCTCAATCCCCATTTCCTATCAGTCCAGTATTCCATCATCTTGGGACCTTATTCTCTTATAAGTAACTGAAAACATAATCCATGTGAAGGTTAGTGATTAGTAAATAATGTATCACACTCTCCAAAGAAGATAGAGCTGCATTTTTATTAGGGATTTTCTGGAAATCATATGTTAAATCAAAGGAATTCATCTGATGGTAGGGATTTTAGGGACTGAGATAAACTAATGAGTGGATGCACTATCTTTGCCCATGAAGAACTTTAAGGTCTTGCCCCTCAAATCACATCACTTAGAGGCAGGGTCAGCTGCAGGAACCAGAATTCGAAAAAGCCTTGATCTGGTCCTCTTTTTTCTCTGTCTTAATGTTGATTGGTAAAAGACAGGCTGGAAGGTGGATCTTAGATTGTGTTATCTTCCTATAGACCCTGTCTATCAGCTTAGATACACAGCCAGCTCTTTCTTTAGCTTCTATAGCTAAAGTCCAAGTGTCTTTGCTATTTCCTCTGCCTGCAATGTCCTCACACCATCTTTATCTATTTGCCTGTTGAAATACTAGGCACCTTTCAACACTCAGCTCATTAGGCTATCTCTCCAATTAGGCCTTCGAAGGCAACCAGATGGTTCAGTAGATAGAGTGCTGGACCTGCAGTCAGGAAAATTTAAGTTCAGATAGCACCTTGGATACTTCTAATTAGCTATGTGACCCTAGGCAAGTCACTTAGACTCTGTTTGTCTCAATTTCCTCCTATATAAAATAAGGATAATAATAGCATCTACCTTCCAGGGTTGTTGTGAAGAACAAACAAGGTAATAATTGTAAAGCACTTAGCACAGTGCCTGGCATATAGTATGTGGTATAGAAATAGTATTTATTATATATACTATTATTATTATTAACATCATTCCAACTAGAAGTGATCATTCTCATTTGAATTCACCCATTTCCTTTATTTTCATCTTATATCTTGCACATAGTAGGAATGCTATCATTTATAATAACTGACGTTTGCAAAATACTTTTAGAGCTATCTCATTCAAGGTTCACAATAAATTTTTCAACAGGTGCTAAAGTTATTAGGCCCTGTTTACTGAGGTTCAGAGAGGCTTAGAGACTTCTTTGTGTTACACAACTTAGTAAGTATAAGAAGTGGGACCCCGAATTCAGATCTTTCTGACTGTAAACACTCCAGTGCTCTCTTCTACTCTACCATATTTTCTCTGAAAACAAAGAAATAGTTGTTAAATGAATAAATGAGTGAATGAAGGAATGACTCAGCTCCATTTGAATTAATTCATCTCATCTTAAGTAGAAAGAGGAGACAATTAAAAAAATAAATTTCACAGCTGTGAACATTACTCTGAATAATTTTTTTTAATTGGACTGTTTGGTGTTGTCTGCCCTGTCTGGATTGACAGGAACTTGAGTGAGTCCTGCAGAGAGGAAAAAAAGGGAGGAAAAAGAGCCCTTTGGAAAACACTATCATTGCTGCTGGGTAAGCTCAAAGGGCATATTTAGCAGACCACATTGATTTTTTTTCTTTCTTTTTTCTTTTCTTTATACCATGGGACCCTGATAATAAAATGGCTGAAATAAGCATTCTTTCCTGTTCACTTCTCATAAAGTTTTATTCAACCCCTGGGAGCAACCGACTGCCTGTTTCCAAGGCTGCTCCAACCCATCTCCCCTGTATATATGTCTGAAAGTGATTATTCACATATAACGTGTGAATGTGTGTGTGTGCGTGCATGTGTGTGTGTGCGCGCATGTGTGTGTGTGTGTGTGTGTGTGTGTGTGTGATGTGCAAAGGGGAGAAAGGAAGAGAGAGAAGAAAAGGGAGAGAAATGAGATAAAAAAGAAAAAGATGGAGAGAGGGAAGGGGAGCAAGAGAGGAGTGAGAGAGTGGAGAAAATGAGAGAGTTAAGGGTATGGAGAGAGATGAGAGGGGAGAAGACAGAAAGGAAGATGATGGGGAGGGAGAAATGGAGAGGGTGGGCAGAGAAATAGAGGAAGGAGAGAGAGCAGGAAGAGGCAACAAAGGCATTTTTACTGCAACTTCTCATATCACCCAGCCTCTATTTTAAAATGGAGTTATAAAGTAGGTCTCAGGAGTGACGGGGAGAACCTCAGATGAAAGATGCTTCCTATGCACAATGTAATTACTTCTCATTGTTCTGATATGCTTGCAGAACTTTCCTATTACCTTGTTTTTTTTTCCCCTGAGGGAGGAGGGCAAGCAGAGGTTGTTCCTAAGAAGGAATTTTCACTGTTTTATATCCTTCGGAAGAATATTTTTTTAAACCATTTTTATGTTTCTTGTGCTAAAAAGAGGAGAAATTTTGGTTTTATTCATATGGCAACATAAATACAGACTACAAGAAATATAATGGTTCAGAGTTAGTGTCTGGTTGACAAGAAGCTAAGGAGACCCAGTAGGTTTAAGAATTTTCATGGCATAAATGACAGGGCTTGGTACCAAGACTGTCTTTCCTCAGTAAAAGGCAGAAATCCTATGTCTCCCTTTTGACTGTAAAACTGACACTATTCCTTGGGGAATTTCTGGAAATCCCTTATGGAAGAAAACAAAACAAAACAAAACATTCCATTTTGAAAAGTATTGTTTGTTGACCCCAAGTCTATATCAGCTCTGTTGGTCTACCTAGTGTAAAGGGAATTTTTTTAAAGATCTGGAATTAGATAATGAGGGTTTCCCTGAAATACAGTCAAAGCAAGCACAATATCCAGGCGTGTTACAAAGTCATAGAATGAGAAGTGAAATTTGGGCTGCTTTCAGTTAGTATGATCTGATTCAGGGCCCAAGAAATTGTTTCTTCTTTTCCCTCTCCCTTACAGCCTATTTGTACATAGTTGTTTCCCCCATTAGACTCTGAGCTCTTTGAGAGCAGGGATTATCTTTTGCTTTTCTTTATATCCCTGGTGCTTGTCATAGAGCCTTGCCATACGATAAGTCCTTAATAAATACTTATTGATGACTCTTCATCATGACCTTCAATGTTCATCATGACAATCAATACTTATTGATGACTGTTCATCATGATCTTCAATGCCCCATCCTGGCCTGGATATGACTTTGTGTTCTTGAAGGCCTTGTTGGCAGAATGCAAGCTTGAAGTTTGGAAAGAGCATTTGATTTTCCCCTGAATTATGCACTTTATCTGCCAATATTGACCAATTTCCCTGGATTATATTTATCCGGTCCTAGCTCATAAAGAGATGTAGTGTTTCATGTAAATAATATGTTTATTAATGTAGTCAATTCCTTTAAAACATATTTTTAAAAGTAATAATCCAGCAAATTTCAACTCTGAAACTCTCTCAACACACAGTCTGTCAGAGAACAGAGGTAGCTTCTTTGAGTCACAGTTGCTAAGGAAACCATTGTGTTTAAGTCAATCAGTAAACATCCAGAAGTTGATAATGTTTAAGAGAGAAAAAGCTTTTTCTTTGGACAATGCAACCTTATTCCTTTGCCTAGAAAAGACAGGGATGGAAAAAGCAATGTAGTCTATTAAAAAGAACTTTAATCTAGGTTACAAAGTGGATAGAGCACTGGCTCTGGAGTCAGGAGGATCCAAGTTCAAGTTTGATCTCAGGCACTTACCAGCTGTGGGATTAAGGACAAATCACTTAACCTTGCTTATCTCAGTTTCCTCTTCTGGAAAATGAACTGGAGAAGAAAATGGAAAGCCACTGCAGTATCTTTGCCAAGGAAACCCCAAATGGGGTCACAAAGAGTCAGACATGACTAATTACTAACCTACAGAAAACAATAAAGGCAACAACAAAAACTAGAACTTAGTAGACTTGGGTTCTAATTCTAGCTTTATTTTTGAATCAGTTCAATTCAACTATAACCAGTGATTCAGTTTTCACAGGTCACTATTTGGCTCATTTTTCTTGCATTCAGGAACTCCTTTCAGGATATCTATAATGGCTGTCCTTCATACTCAAAGAGGATCAAAATAAGATCATTATGTTGAAGTCAATGTACAATCTGTCTAACTGTGACTGATCAGATCAATATGAACTCTGCCACAAAGAATCCATATGAACATTTGGGATAAAGATTTATCTAAATTTGCATATCTCAACTTTATTTTGAGCTCCTGCAATTCTGCTTTGCTCTTAGAGCACCGAGAATTTTTTGAATAGAGCACACCAAGCAGGACCATCCTGTGCCAGTGAATCCCATGTCTCACAAGCAAGACTAAAGTTCTTCATAAAAACCTTGAGAGTGTCCTTGTATCATTTCTTCTGACCTCTGGGTTAATGCTTGCCTTGTGTGAGTTCTCTAGAGAACAATGTGGCCAACCCATCAGAAGTGCTCTGTCTTCAGTAAAGTTGGAGTACTTGACACTTCAGATTGAGAAAGGACTTAAGTGTTGAGTACCTCATAGAACCAGGTGATCTTTGGATTTTTACTAAGAGAATTCAAATAGAAATGATTTAATTTCCTGGCATGGCACTGCTATACTGTCAGGGTTTAACAGATATATAACATAAGTTTAGCATAATAGCTCAGTAGACCTTCAATTTGGTCATCAGCTTAATATTTCTTCTTTCCCATACTTTTCTTTGGAAAGAAGGGGAGAAAAATATTTATCATTTATATTTTACCTTAGTCTCTCTCTCTCTCTTTCTCTCTCTCTGTCTCACACACATACACACACACACACACACACAGAGTGTGTGACAGACACAGACAGAGAGAGAGATACAGAGTCACAGAGAGAGAGGAGCAGTGTATTCATGGTGTACCAAAAGTTTTGGAACAGTTTTAAACTATAAATAAAATAAACATTTATCAAGCAATTGTTACAAGTCAAGCCCTGCTGCTAAGCACTGGAAATAGAAATAAGAAAAAGATAGTTCCTGCCCTCAAGGAGCTTACAGTCTAATGGGTAAAGACAAGATATAAAAGAAGCTGAAAAGGTGGCGGGAAGATGAGAAGGTATCTGATTTGGAATGGGGGAATGGGGACGTGGAAGGTTTGGCTTAATAGTGGTATTAAATTCATAAGAGCAGCTAGTGGGAAATGGCTGAGCACTTTTAAAATGGAATCTCTGAAAATGATACACTGTGGTATAATCCAATGTAATGGACTTCTCTACTAGCAGCAATGCAATGATCCAGGACAATTCTGAGGGTCTTATGAAAAAGAATGCTATCCACATCCAGAGAAAGAACTGTGGGAGTAGAAACACAGAAGAACAACTCCTTGATCACGTGGTTTGATGGGGATATGACTGGGGATGTAGACACTAAACAATCACCCTAGTGCAGGGGTTGGCAACATTTGGCTCTGGAGCCATAAAGTCAATTTTTTTTTCAGGCACTGTTACAGGAGCGTGCACTGTGAGCACTGTAAGGCTCTCATGGAATTACATTTTAAAAAATGTGGTGTTCATGGCTCTCACGGCCAAAAAGGTTGCTGATCCCTGCGGCCTAGTGCAAATCTCAATAATATGGAAATAGGTCTTGATCAATGACACATGTAAAACCTAGTAGAATTGTGCATCGGCTAAGGGAGGGGGTAGGAGGAGGGGAGGGAAAGAACATGAATCTTGTAACTATGGAAAAATATTCTAAATTAAATAAATAATATTTCAAAAATAAAATAAAATAAAATGGAATCTCTGAGAGCAGTATTTTGGTCTAGCTCCTTCCCTTCAATCAGAGGAGTAGAGGCTACTGAGGATACGGATGAAGTTTGAATACCAAAACTGATGTAATCTCCATGAATATTAGTTTTCTGATGAGCATACCTTAAAACTCCATTTAGACACTCCAGACATCCTGTATTATTATATTTGCCGCAAACATTGGCATTTAATAGACTATATCATTTTAAGGAGAAGAGACAGGATATATGAATGACGGAGGTGATGTGTGATGCCTATGTTAGGAATCTGAGACACTAGAAGGATGGTGATGCAGAAATTCAGAGTATAGGTGAGAATGGTAATAAGTTCTGTTTTGGAAAGGTTTAATTTGAAATATCTTTGCTACATTCAGGCAATTGACAAGGTGAGACCAAATTTTATATGAAATTTAGGGCTAGAAACATAAATTTGGGAATCATTTGCATAGGGATGATAATTGAATTTTTGGAAAGTTAATATTAATTTTTACTCCTTTTTTTCACTCCCCCACAAAAAAAAGCCTTTTGATTTTTAAAGTTCAAACAGTTTGATTTTAGGGCTAAAGCTCAAACTGTCTTTCCTCCAGTCTATGTTGGATCTTTCCTTCTTTTGTCTAGGTGTAAAAACTGTAGAGAACTGCTCTTTATTTATTTGTAAATAAGAACTCTCCTATATGGTGAAGTAATCAATTAACTGGGGAGCCACTTGTTGGGGGGAGGGGGGGAATGTGTGTTTCTATGTATCAAAGTAATGAGGCATCCAGAAGACCCTCCACTTTCAGGGAGGAAGACTTGAGTTTATTTCTGGTGTGGCTGTTGACCAGTGAGAAACTTAGGATGTCCTGGGGAGGGACTAGGTGATGACATCAGAAAAGAGATATATTGCTAGTGCTCTAAGCAGTTGACTTTTTTGGACAATCAGTTCTCCTGCCCAGTTCTCTGACATAGTTGCTAATTTAGCTCACCTGGGCCACTGTTCTAGCTCTCTTTTCTAAAAGTATGGATCCAGATGCTTGAGCTTGGCCCAGATCTCTGCTGACAGCTCAGGCTTCTCACCTGCAAGTTCTATGGCATCTGTTCAGATTGGCAGGAGCCCATGGCTAGTTAGATTTTAGTGAGAATCTGTTTTAATAAATTGGTATTTTTTAATTAAAAATACAGCCTCCAGATAATTTCAATTTTCACAAATCCATGGGAACTGATAAGGAAAGAGAAAGATGGAACAGATAAGATAGACAGGCAGATAAACAGACAGAGACAGAGAGGAGAGCAAGGGCCAAGGAAAACATCTTAATTATAGAGGATATTCATAGTTAGTGGCTGGGAGAGTCATAATGATTCAGAAAAATTGAAGGGAAGAAGAGTGATCAGACTACTGGTAAATAGGGGCAAGAGATTTTAGGTTAGAAAGATTTGAGGTTACATGGTTGAATTGGTCAGCTATTGATCAGGATTATGAAAGAAGAAAAATGAGACCAGAATAGGAATACATTGGGAGAGCAGAGAGGGTTGGAGGTACTCAACATTATGGTACATATTGGAAAATGAGGCAGAGAGAGAGATGGAATTATCAATGAAATATTTTAGATTTGGGGATGACGGTGAAACCAAAAGTGTGACCAAGCCAGTGGGAAATAGATAGAATGAAGATGTAAGCTTTACAAGCTAAGGAAACTCATGAATTCGAAGACTATTATGATTAAGGAATAGTCAAATTCCCAAATATAAGATTATTGGTAGAGATGCAAAGGAAGACTGTGAGTAGATACTGGTTTCCTCTTGAAACAAAGAGGGAAGATGACTTTGAAAATGATATATTGATCAAGAGTCTGGATGGGTGGAAAGTAATGAGTAGACTGACTTGACCTTGCCCCCAATGTTGGAAGGCAACAAGAAGAAAACCTCACAATGGAGAGGCTCAGAGGACACATATGTTTAATGAATGAATGTTGATTGATTGAATGAGAGGCTAGTCAGGGATATGATGCTCTCTTTCAAGATCTGACTTGCTGTGAACCCAGAAGATAGAAAGAATGTGAGATGAAAAGGTTTAGGATTTGGGGCATGGCTATTTTGGGCATTAGTGTCTCTTTCTATGACTTATTACTCCAAACTACAACATACTCAGAATGGAAGCAGAAGGGGTGCTAGTTGGTCAGTCAGTATATATTAAGTCTCCTAGATCAGAATCTGACAGAAAAAAGCAGGGGCAAACTCAAAAGTTTTCTCTGATCCAGTAATCTCAATCCACCCTGGAGTCAGGAATCTGCTGTAATGGCCGTGTGGCCAATGATGTCACTTATTCATCCTTATGGTTCTAATGCTTTCAGAACCCAACTGAAAAGATTGTTCATGTATTAAATGTGTACATATTCTTCATTCTTCAAAGATTTCTATACTCCAATATAAAGTATTTAAAGAAAAACAAAGAAAAAACTTCAAAGATGAGAAGAAAAAATAAAAGGAATTTTATATGCCTAATTTAAAGTCCTACAAAACTTTAATATGAAAGAATATTAAGAAGTGGGAAAAATGGAAAACACTTTGGTGGAAAAGGTCATAGAAGAATGCAAAAGATCCAAAGAAAATTGACTTTCAAGGCCATTACTGTGATAATGTACTGTGGAAGTGACAAAGTAACAAGTGCTTCTCATTCATTTACCAAAGCTTGGAAGAAAATTAATCTAAAAAAAAAAGAGCATTAGGTACTGGCAACAGATTAAAATAGCCTCTTCCTTACTGGATCCCAATGCAAGGGGTTTTGTTGGAGAGGAAAAAGCTGTGGATATTGAAATGCTTTTCCCATTATATGCATTCTTGTCATACCATAAGAAAAAACAATACGCATAATTAGAGGAACAATGGCAATATGCTTGACTTCTGAGGTAATTCAGACATGCATCAAGCTTTAAAGATAAAGGCAGTAAATCCTTTAGTCTATAAAACTTTTGCAAGTCACTATCATAAATGTGATCAAATGACAGAATCTAAGAGCTAGAATGAAACATAGAGGTCATTTATCCTTACTCTTAAATATTTGGGAATTCCCTGTGCAATATTAAGTTGTCATCCAGCTTCTACATGGAGACCACTAATAAGTAAAACAAAACAAAACAAAATAAAAAACCTACTACCACTTTTGAGTGTTCACAAAGTATTCCTTTATTAATGTATCCTAGAATCTTGCCAAGAATAGAAGTCAAGCTCACTGGGCTTTAGTTGGCAGTGGCAAATCATTTCTGTTTTGAAAATTGGGACAATATCTGTTTTTCTCTAGTACTACAGGGACTTTCTCATTTTCAGGATTTTTGGAAATCATTATGGGTCAGAAATCACATCTGCCAATTTTCAGCACTCTAGGACAAGGTTCATCTGGGTTTCACTAATGACAGCAAGATGCTGCCTAGTCATCATCTAACTTACCTAACACGTGCATTTCCCAATCATTGTTTTTTAAAAATTCTTTCCAGCCTAAAGAATTTCCACTTTTATGAAATAAATAAAATAAGAGTTCATTAATTCAGCCTTATCATTGTTACCCAATATTATCTCATTGACCCCAAGAAAATCTCCTGACCTTTCTTTGATTCTTCTCCTGTACTCCTTAAACCCACAAATTAATAATAACCCTTAGGTTGGCCACGACTAGTTCCAAACCATTGTAGACTACTGATGCAGTTATTATAGGATTATTATCCTTTTTGTATACATAATTTCCAGTGCTCTCCCACTCCACTTCTTCCCTATCCTGTTTGTTCCTTTTGACTAAGGAAGCCACATTCCAGTCACAAGCTCCATGTTTCTAAATCTTAGGAATATTGATATTAGATCTGCACTCTTACAGTAAGATCTCTAGCTCAACCTATTGACTATACTTTATACATTTGAATATAGGTATCTGAAGCCATGTTTGTTTTTGTTTTTTAATCTAATAGTTCTATTCTTCCCATTAGAATGTAAGCTCCTTGGCAGAAGGACCTAGACCAGTGATGGGCAAACTACAGCCTCCTGAAATGTTCTATTTGGCTGCACAACATTATTCCTAATCTGAGGAATATGATGAGTAGGATACAATACAATGAATACAATGAGTAGGATACAATACGGTGAAATCGAAAGAGTTGCCTTGGAAACAGACTGACAGATGAACATTTCCTTTCCTTTGGCCCCCTCTTTAAAAAGTTTGCCCATCAGTGGCCTAGACAGTGCCTTGCTTGCTTATATCTTTGTCTCCAGCACTTAGCATAGTGCCAGGCATATGATGAGTGTTTAATAAATGCTTTGTTATCATCATCACCATAATCAACTTTTGAATTATTGTTCTATTTTGCTATTTTTTTCCTCCCTAGCACTCTCTGGGGTACTCAGCTTTTTGTGTCTTTATAGCTGATTTTCTCTCTCTTTTTTCTTTTTTAGTTTATGGCTTTCATGATTAGATTCTAAAGACTCCAAACAAATATGTTTTTACTGATCCTCCTCAAGGATGCTCCATTCCTTGCCAAGAACTCACCATTCCTATGTTTTAAGGCATGACTTAGAAATACAAGTCTTCTTACCCACTGTTCATTTCCCAAATTGGCCTTTCTCTTCTAATTTACTTCCTTTTGGCAGGAGTAATGAAAACATTACCTTTCTCACAAGATCACCTTCTATTTTGCCTATTTTTACTGAGTAAATCTTTCTAGTTTACTTCTGGCACTATCATTTGAATCCATGTGAGTGACAAATAAGCAATAATTCATCTACTTTGGCACTTTCTTTGAGGCTTTCCATAATATCCTAACTACATACACTAGGAAGTCAGCAAATTTCTGTTGTTTTTATCAGGAGGAATATACCTTGGTAACAAGGCTGTACAAGGAGTTCAGGAAATATCAGTACCTCCAATGTCAGGGCTTGCCAAATTCTTTTCCTTTCAGCTTTCCTCCTCTGGTGTTCACCTGCCATCCAGCTCTCATCTGTGTCTCTAAGACTATCTTGGTAGGTGAGGTAAATCAGGTTGAGGGTAGCTAATAGTCCTCAAACCTCTCAGTGAATTAGTGGTGTGTCCACCCGAGGTGTGTAAAAACTTTCCTTGGTCTTAAAGGCAGAAGAAGTAGTTCTGTGGAAAGCTTAGAAAATGGTTAGACATAGAAGTCAAGTTATTCCATTTCATCCCAAGCCATCACTAGTCATCTTAACTTTTGTTTTGACACTGCATTGCAGTGACTCCAGAAGAGGAAGTGAGGCTGACAACTTTGAGTAACTGCCTTACTTAAATCTAGTGTATTCATGAATCAAAAGATGTAACCAATGATGCCATTTTGGTCCTCTTCAAATACAAGGGACAACTACTACTTTAGTACTCCCTAGCAAAGAGCTACTAACCATAATAAATTTATCGATATTAGGATATTGATTTAGAACTGAAATGTATCTTAGAAACCACCAATTCTAAGACAAGATGAGAATATTCACCATTTCTCTTCTCTTTTCTTCTGATCTTTTTGGATGAACTGATATATGATGGATGTATCTGATGTAACAATGACCATCTGGGTTCTGGTAGTACTTAGCATTAATGTTTGGGATCACAATTAATTTTTATTAGATTATTTCCTTCCTCGACTTAAGGTCCCTAAACTTCAAATTATTTTTGTGAATTAATGCATAATGCTAAGGCTTTAAGAGAAGGATTATAAAAATAACTAAATGGTAACATAATCTTAATTCAATATAAATATTTTTATTTGAATGCTCAAGTCTGCTACACAGTCCAAATTGGAATTTGTTAATATTATTTATTATCTTTTGAGATGCCAAACAACTTGGTAGGTGATCAGATAAGTATCACTAAATTTTCCTGAAGCATATGATTTGACTGAATTAAGAAACCTGATGGTACTTGTTACCATTAACAAGGATTTTCTTTCTTTCTCTTTAATTTCACTGCCCTCCCATTCAAATATGTATATATGTATATGTACATATATATGTATATATATAATGCATATTGGTTCTAGTTAGCTGATGCTGGCAAGATAGGGGTTAACGCTGGGTAGAGGCAGAAAAGTGGGGGTCAAAAGTATGAGATGGAGAGTCAAACCCAGAGAGTCAGTGAGAGTTAGTTGCCATGCCAACAGAAACAGCAAAAGTGGGAATCTGAGAAAGCAAACCTAGTAGAATACTTAGCAGTAGTCAGACTGAAACCTAAGCTTGTTGGAGGATGAAACCAAAAGATGAGCCAAAGGTCAGGAAATCAAAAATCAAGCAAGAGCAGAGCCATCAACTGAATGACAGTTTGTCCCACTCACCTAATACTAGACTGTGGCTAAATTTTTTTTTGTTATTTTGAAAGTTACTATTTTATTATTTCAATTTAATTAAAGTTATTAATTAGATGATTTCAATTGTTTTATTTTAGTAATTTAAGAAATATTATGTATGCTAATTTAATTTTTAGACTAGACTTCTAATTTCATTGATAAAGAGAATAACTGGCAAGTAAAGTGTCTATAAATGCAGATATACACCTATGCTTTACTTATTATCTTAGACAATTGCCTCTGACATTATAAGGATAAGTGGCTTACTCTGGATCACATAGCCCACATGCATCAGAGGCAGGACTTGCCCATGTTGCCTCTCCTGTATTTTCTTTTCACACTAGTAAAGGAAGGACCAGTTTTTAGAGCATCCTCAGATCTACCATTCCGGTGGGTTATGCAGAGAAGATATTCCTTGCCCGTTCGGTCCATAGAACTTTTAAAACCCCATTTCCAGTTATGATTGTCTGAGGGGTAGTACTATGTGATGATAAAAAGTCTTCTAACTGGTTATTGAACTACAAGGAGTGATGACCCCAGAGAAGCTGCCTCTGAACAATGTTTCAGTCTCTTTTTCAGTGGCTTTTGAGTGAGGAGAAACACTGTGAGTTGGCAGGTAGGAGGTGTTAGTCTTTCCCCTCACCTATGTGTGTACCTCTGACCACATGAAGTTTCCTTTTCCTTAGTCTTTCCTTATCTTAGATAAATGAATATCCTGAGATGGGATGTTGATATAACCAGGGAGTTTGGGAAATCATCAAAGACATTATTGGTCTCAATAGCATCCAGAGTCATAGCAGAATCTGCTAGAACAATGGTAGTCAATGACATAGGAAGTATCTTTAGACAGAGATGGAAAAACAATGCTCTGAAGATGGTAGTAGCTTCAGGAGTTGTGTCTCTTAATGAATTAGAAAAATTCTGGCTATCAGAGAGGTATAGTACATTAAGCCCAGAAAAGAACTATACCTAAGGCTAACCTAATGGATACTTCACAAAGAGATAAAAGTCCTCCTGGGGCCAGAAGAGAGGAAGCATTCCTTGGTAACCAATGATGTCCACTTGGGCATTTTATTAACATTGTATCTTACTCTCCCCACAGACCTTTGGTGTACTTCCAGGATAGAGGGTGGGGGCAGAGGGATATTTCGTAACTACTGTCTTTGCTATACTTTCTCAGTAAATACCCTTTTCTAAAAGCAATAGTGTTTCCACTGCTTGATTGTTGTTGGATGGGGGCTCAGAAGCTACAGTGTTGGGAGTTACAACCCTCAAGTTTATCCCTACACTCCTGAGGAGAAGGACTAGTATTCCCACCTCTGGAGACCCTGCCTGCCAATGAGAGTGTAAAATGGACACGTTGTTGAAGAGAAGATGCTGTACACTATGCCCATTTCTCAAATTATTCACTGTCTTCTGTAACATAGAAAAACAGTTAATCATTAGCAACTGATACAAAGACTTGTCCCCTAGCTTATGCAACACTCTAGCCTTCCACTTCTCTTCCAAGAGGACAGAGCTGTGTATATATTTCATCATTTGTTTTCTGGGCTCACTCACTACAATCAATCAGAATTTGATTTAGTGTTGATTTAATTTACATGGAATGTGACTTTTACAGAAAGTTTTTAGGAGAAATACCTTTTTGTCTTTTGTTTTTGTTTTTTTAAAGGAAAGAACTCTCAGAGGGTAAGACCCAAACGCTTAATATTGAAGTTGTGAAGTATGGTGTTATCTTTATAGATGACATTCTTTAGTTCTGTCTTCTTTACACTGTCTTACTTTCTTCCCTTTTATCCTAATTTAGTCTCAAACTATTCTGCTATTCCCATTTTTTTCCTTTTGTAGATAAATTTTATTGAATAATTGGTCAGGTATTACTGAACTTACTGTTGAAAATCCAACAGACTTCATAGAGACTTTCAAATTTTCCAGAATGGTTGGGCTTATTGTGACTGCTATCCCTGAAATAGTATCCTCCCTGGGGTTGGATAGGTTCAGAAGAGATGAAGCAATAGGGTATCAACTTAAGGCAAATTACCTTGTATAATCAGCACTGCTATAATGTTTATATAGCCCTTCTTATGGACCAGGCACTGTGCTAAGCACTTTTCAATTATTTCCTCTTTGTAGGTACTATTGTTATACCCACTTAACAGATATGAAAACTAGAGGAAATAGAGGTCTAATGACTTGCCCAGAGTCACAATATCTGAATTCAAATCTTCCTGATTCCAAACTCAATCCATTGTGTAACTTAGTTGCCTGTTTATAGAGGGAAGTGGATTGAATTTATGAGAAGCTGGGGTGGGGAGAGAAAGAGAAAGAGAGAAAGAGAGAGAGAGAGAGAGAGAGAGAGAGAGAGAGAGAGAGAGAGAGGAGAGAGAGATATGCAACTATGGCTTTCCTACATAAAAAGGAAACATCAGCACTAAATGAATATAATGAAAAGGATTTCAGAGGCCTCATATTTATTTTTCTTATTTTTTTCGACTTCCAAGTTCTTAGATCTAGAGCTGGAAGAAATACCAGAAACCATCCAGCTTAATCTCCTCATTTTACAAATGAGAAAAACTGAGCCTGAAAGTTAAGTGATTTACCCAAGCTCATGCAAGTTGTCAGTAGAAAGAATAGAGATTTGAACTTAGGTATTATGACTCCAAACCCAGAAATTTTCAATTATATTATGCTTCTGGCTGGTACTTTACCTACTCATATAGTTTGTCAGTATTATCTTTTCTTTTTGACCCAGTTTATGACTTCATTGGTTTAGGAAATTCTTGGTGAAAAAAACATTTTCTATCAACAAACTTTTAACTGTCACCTTAATGGGGATTTGTATAGGCTCCTTTGTAGTGTTATAAAGGGGCTAAACAAGCTGGTAATAGGGTATCTGGTGGTACCAGTGAGTCTCCTGGGCCAGGGAGCTAACAACTTCACTATATGTAGATTTGAGACAACCAGGGATATGAGGTTCTTGAATAGAGAGGACCAGTCAGTCTCCTGGTGTCTGTAGGCTCCTTTGAGGTGAGGAGTGAGATGCCCCTCCCTCCTGGTGAGAAACTGGAGGCCAACAGGAAGTGAACCTAGTTTACTTCCTGAGCAAGATGGATGCCGGTCTAGCCCCTCAGGAAACTAGTGAATAATTATCTTCCTTCTCCCCAGTCCCTGGCCCTAGTTGGTGACATAAATGAATTACTGAAGCTCTCTGAATAAGGCCAAGGGGTTTATTAAATACAAGGGTAAGCTGAGGGAAGAGGGTTGAGGTCTGGGAAACTTGCTCTGGGTGAAGGCCAGTGCTGGCAGAGGGTCTCAGAAGGTAAGAACAGGCTGAGGGAACCAGCCCCTCAGCCAGGGATAAATTCCACAGC
This sequence comes from Gracilinanus agilis, assembly GCF_016433145.1. Taxonomy (NCBI): domain Eukaryota; kingdom Metazoa; phylum Chordata; class Mammalia; order Didelphimorphia; family Didelphidae; genus Gracilinanus; species Gracilinanus agilis. The sequence continues at coordinate 131,624,299 of NC_058131.1, read as the reverse complement.
CCTGATGTAGAGTGGTCTATCAGATTGACAAATGAGGGTGATGATTTGGCTTAGGGGTGTCCCTGCCTGCCTAAATAAACTAATTTCCCATGTTCTGCCTCCCTCCTCCCGGGGCCCAAGGAGGAGTCCAGGGGGATAGCTGGATGTCTGGGTCAGATCAAGGAAATCAGAACCCCTAGGGTTGTTCTCCAGGGATTTTTATATTGCCAGCTCCAATGGTCTGGTTGTGAGACCAGGGACTCACTGGGTCAACATTCTATTCCCCTACCTGCCAGTATTGCCTCAGGTGAATTTGCAAATGCAAGAGAACTTGCACCAATCCTGCATTACAGTAGTAGGATCAACAGAAAGAAGTATTTGGGCACTAAATTTGTCAAAAGCACTATGTGTGCCTTTCTCCTCTCCCCATTTAGGCTGTAAACTTCTTGAAGGCAGAGATTATGATATGTTTTTATTTTTGAATCCTCAATGTTTAACAAATTGCCAAAAACATAGTAAGTGCTTTGCAAATATTTGTTTAATTGATTAGAATCTAGAGGGAAGATTAAAAAGGCAAATAGCTATTTTCACAACTTTGCCTAGGGCCAACCCTAGTTAGGGCATTAGATCATAAATTATTTCAGAGCTTTCTATCTCTTTCTACACTCCTCCCTCCCTCCAGCCTTCTCTTCTTCTGATTCTTCCACATGAATAGAAAAAAGGAAATGAATATAAGAATATAATCCTGTTTTGGTGGGTAGGGCAATAAAAGGAGTTTTGGATAATGAGAAGTTTCCAATATAGGTAACTGGAAGAAGGTTAGTCCTTAACAGGTTAAGGAATTTTAGGGAAGGATGAGTTTTATAAAATAGATAATGAGTTCTCTCTGGACATATAAAATTTGAAATGCTTATGAACAACAAGAACAGCTAGGTTGCTCGGTGGTTAGAGAGCTAGACCTGGAGATTAGAAGACCTGGGTTCAAATTTGGGCTCAGACACTCAGTTGTGTGACCCTGAATAAGTCCCCTGACTCCAGTTGCCTAACCCTTACCACTCTTTTGCTTTGGAACTGATACTTAGTATCAATTCTAAGATAGGAGATAAGTGTTTTTATTTAAAAAAAAAAGAAAAAGAGCAAATAATATATGACTACACCTAAGGAGAGAGGCATAGGTTGCATGTTATGTGAGTCATTTGCATAGAGATGATAATCAAACTTATGGGAGGTGAGTCATCATTGTGAGGGAGTCTAGAGAGAAAAGATGAGGCCCCTGGACAAACGTTTGATGTACAGGTAAAGTTAGGGAGTGAGATGAAGATGGTGAACTAGCAAAGGAAATTGAGAAAAAAATATTCAGATGGGTAGCCAGAGAACTAAGGAAGAAATTAGTATCCTGAAAACCTAGAGAGGTAAATAGCCAGGAGAAAAGGATGGTCATCAGTGTCAAACACTACAGCGAGGTCAAAAAGGATGAAGACTGAGAACAGTTAATTAAGAAGAGATCATTGTTTAGTAACTTCAGAGGCACTGGTTTCAGTTGAGCAATGGGGTTGGAAGTCAGATTACAGAGTTGCCTTCCTGACCTTCTCAAATTCCCAGACAGTATTTATTGAATATCTACTCTTATTCATATTAAATGAGATGAATGAATTTTGTGATATTCAATCTACATTTTTTAGGTATACCTTTTGTCTTGCTCTTCAGGCAGAGGTCATGGCAATGCAGAGCAATATTAGATTTGGAGTCAGATGACCTAGATTCAAGTCCTAGCTTTGCTAGGTGATCAGTGTCCTTGTGCAAGTTACAGTGGGCTCCCATGTCCTCATTTGCAAAATGAGGTGATAGACTAGATGACTTCTAATAAGGACCTTTCCAGGGCTAACCACTATAAACTTATTCTCAGTCACTCCAATATTGGTTAACCTCATTGTAAAAAATCTGTCTAAACAAAATTCAAACCTTTTGTCTATTAAAGTCTAGATGGAACAGCAATGAATACAAAGCTATTCATATTTTTCTCTGACTGCAAATTGAAGATAAATGCCTATTACTTACTAAGAACTAAATGGTTTTAAGGGAGAAACTGCGAATAAATTGATGACCACTTATTCATACAAGAGAAAAAAATATGACAATGGACCAATTTGGACAGACAATGGGAAACATGTCATTTCTGTTTTGATGAAAGAAAACCTCTTCTTTCTGGCAAGAACAAAACTGCAAATTGCAATTTAAACTGATAGCATTTAAATTATAGGTCTAGGAAGTGAAGGGCAAAATCCACACAAAGGTAATTTTTGTAAACTATATAAAGATGGGACTTTTCAATTGGACTTTACATGGCTTCCTGAATTCCAGGAAAGGATATCAGAGCAGAAAGAAGTCCTTTCCTAGAGTAAATAGGTCTTTTAAAAGAGAAAGAAGCATTTCTTAGAACAGTAAGCAAAACATATGTAAATTCTCATGGGTAAAATAAAACACTTCCACCCCCTTCTATTCACCTTATATGAAAACAAATTTAAAATATACATATTTTTGATCTTCATAATTTAAGGTGTGGCTGCAAAAAATTTCATGTTGTTATTCTGATACCATCAGTAGGACTCACTTTTGACTTATTATGAAAGATGATGTGTACTGAACCATCCATAGCCTTTGGATGTTCTCCAGTGGCTTATGAGTATTCTTGTGTAATGGGAAGTAGTAGTTATAAAGAGGCAAATTTAGGCTTTATATAAAAGATTTCCTAATAATCAGAGCAGTCCCAAAGAGGAATGGTATGCCTTTGGCTACACTGGGCTCTCCTTCATTAGAAATTTTCAAGCAAGGCTTCAGAGACCACTTGTTGATACATTGCAGAAAGGGCTCCTTTTTTTTTTTCAGACATACATAGGAGTAGAGGACTTCTTAGGCCCCTTTAACTACTGATACCCTGTGATCATGTGATTTTTCTTTTTCTTTTCTAATTTTTTCTACTTAACACCAAATAACTTACATTGCCCTCCTCCCTGCCCCAATAAATAATTGGTTTCATATGTAGCCATAGTGAAGGGTTCATTCTTATTCCATTTTGTATTCAAGGGTGACTGACCAACATTGATTCAGATTGAGTCATGGATTAATGGACTGAAAGCTAGAAGGGACATTGGATATAAATTAGTCTACTTCCTTATTTTATATATGAGGAATTTGAAGCCCAGAGATTTGAAATAACTTGCCTAAGGTCATGCTCACTCAGTTTTGCATCTATGGTTTTGCTGGTCTCAACTTTAAGTAATAAGATGCCAGACCTAGAATAAGCTAATCTTTAGAAATCACTTAATTATATTATTTTGCTTAATGTTAGATATATTCAACAACTACCCAGCTCTCTCAGCCCACTCTCCTTTGGAGGGCTGGAGGCCTAAGTAGAAAGCCTTCCTTATTGAGAGCAGAACTTGGAATCTGTGACTTACTCCCCTTTCCAGTTAGGTGGTACAGTGGAGGCCTAGTGTCAGGAAGACCTGAATTGAAATGTAACCTCAAACATTTACTAGCTGTGTGACCTTGAACAAGTCATTTAACCTCTGTTTGCCTTAATCTGCTGGAGAAGGAAATGGCAAACCACTTCAATATCTTTACCAAGATATCCCCAAATGGGGCACAAAGAGTTGGACATGACTAAAGATGTCTAAACAACAACTCCTTTCCATCTTCAGGCTGTTTGGTTTTAGCTCTAGGGAACAAGATATTCTCAGACTGACATTCCCCATTGTCCCATCCCTTTCCAACTTTCTCTTATATATTATCTTCCTCCATTAGATTATAAACTCTTTGATAGAAAATATAAATTCTTGTAGATATGCCAGTAAAATACACCCCCTTCTATTCACCTTATGTGAAAACAAACTTAAAGTATACACACTTTTGTTCTTCATAACTTAAAGTGTTGCTGACTTTTTTTTATTCGTACTCCCAGTGCTTAGCATAATGTTCTGCAAATAGTAGGTGCTTAATAAACGTTTACTAAATTGAATTGAATTAAAAATAAGATCCAAGGTTTATACCTTCTGAGTCCATATTCTCTAAATCCAAATTCAGCATTTCCAATGTACCATGGCACCTCCTTTTTTGGAAACAATTAAGGTTGATATAATGGTCCTTGTCCAGGGATTACATGACCTCAAAACCCTTTGCGATTTGTAGTTCTTCTCAGCTAAGAAAAAGAGGACACTATCTTAAGATCAGCTCTGGAAGGGGAGGAGTAGGGTGGAATGAAAGTTGTTCACATTCTATAGAGGTAGAAGTTGGGGGACTCTAGAGGAGAATAAGGAGAGAAGAGGCATTTGGTTCATGGCAGTAGCATATCTGGGACAGTAGCTAGTGTCTGTCACATCTGTAATTCTCTTCTTCTAACCTTTAAATAGTCAAGCTGTATTTGTCAATCTGTTTGTGTGTGTGTGTGTGTGTGTGTGTGTGTGTGTGTGTGTGTGTGTGTGTGTGTGTGTGAGAGAGAGAGAGAGAGAGAGAGAGAGAGAGAGAGGAGAGAGAGAGAGTATGTATGTGTTTGTAACTTCTTGTCCCAAAAGAAGGAGTATTAAGAAAAACAAACCAGCTGAGAAGAATAGATGAATGCTATTGTATACCAGTCTTACTTCTATTTGGGCTTATCTTAATTTTATTCTGTTAAAGAATATGTTTTCCAGAGTTAATATTATTTCTCATAAACACTTGTGACTAGTCCTTTTGTTTCTGAGTGCAAAGTTTCCTTTGTCTGTAGTGCAACAATAAGGGCAAAATAGGAACTACAAAAGGTAAAGGGCTCAACTCCCAGCTCATCTTTACAAAAGTGCAAAATTACTATGAATAATGCCCTACATTCAATGAACAAAAAACATTTATTTTAGATCTAATATTGGTTCAGGCATTATGCCAAGCCCTAGGGATACAGAAAGAGGTAAAAGACAATCCCTGCCTTCAAGGATCTCACAATCTAATGGGGGAGACAACATGAAAACAAGTATATACGAGCAATCTCTATACAGGACAAATAGGAAATAACTAAAAGAAAGAAGACACTGGAATTAAAAGGATTGGATAAGCCTTCTTATAAAAAGAGGATTTTTGTTGCCACTTAAAGGTAGTGAAAGAAACCAGTAGGCAAAGATGAGAAGAGAGAGTACACCAAGTATAGGGGAGACCCAAATAAAATTCTTGGAGTCAAAAGATGGAGTCTCTTATTCAGGGAAGAGTTAGGAAGGTAGTCAGCCATCACAAGATAGATGAGTATGTGAGAGGATGTAAAGTATAAGTAGACAGGAACGGTATATTTGTATGTAGGAAGGAAGTCGGCATTAGTTTATAAAAGGCTTTGAATGACAGAGAATTTTGTAACTGATCCTGGTATTAAAGAGGAGTTTTTGATTATTGAGGAGGGAGTTGACATGGCTAGACCTGAATTTTAGGCAAATCACTGGCAGCTGACAGGAGGGTAGATTGGAGTGAGAGACTTGAGAAAGGCTAAACCACCAAGAGGCTATTGCAACATCACAATCATAAGATGCCCTAGGGTGCTGATAGTGTCAGAGAGAAGAAATGGGCATATTCAATAAACATTGTGTATGTGAAATTAACAGGCATTGGCAACAGATTGGATTATGGGGTTCAGAGATAGTGAGGAGTCAAAAATGACTCCAAGTCTAAGGGATAAATCTAACTCATAGATGCAAAGGTTACATTGAAAAATACCATTAGAAATATTCAGCTTTTCCCATTTCAGACTTAATAAAGCCTTGACTATTGAAGGGAAGGAAGATCAGGGCTGGTCTTAGGTAAATTATTAAGTAAAGAAGTTTCTTTTTTGCTACCTTAGCTTTTTTTCCCCCATAACTCCTATCACATGAGCTAATCTTCTCTGAAAGTGGAATGTCTTCAAAGACTTTCCACAAATTTCTTGTTCCCATCTGTCACCATTCTGATTTATCTGCTCTCCCTTTAAGGTTCTTATGAAGGTATTATTTCTTCTTAGGTACCTCCGCGCTTCTTTTGGATACTAAGAGGGCCTTAAAAATAGGATGCCAAATACGAACCTATCCAAAATAGTAGACTAGCAAGTCTGACCAATTCTGAACCCAATCCTGAATCTCTTCTCTCCTCTCCCAGACACCTAAAAGCCCTGGGATCCCACCAGTGGATCCCATTCATCTTTCATAAAAGATAAGAAACATTCCTTGTGGCCCAGTGGAGTCTGGTTCAAAAAATATACCTTTCCATACACAAAATATGGAGGAAAGAGGTGAGGGAGGAACCTTGCAAGAACAGTAACAGATACACCTCCATTAGCCACGTAATCCTGTTGGTCTCAATTTGTTCATATGCAAAATGAGCTGGAGAAGGAAAGGGCAAACTGTAGAGTTGTCACCAAGAAAATCCCAAATGAGGTAACAAAGAGTCAGACACAACTTAACTGACCAACAACAGAGGCAGGGATGGTCATTTATTCGTGCCTAGAAGGTCCCCAGGGCACATGAGAGAGACTACTCTGCTTGTGAAGGGAGGGAACAGCAGATGGGACAGTCCTTAGTAGCTGTCACCTGCTTTCTGTAAAGGAACTGAAAAACAAATCCCCCTCATGTGTTAACAGATGCTCATGTGCTACCTGCCCCTGGTAGTCCTTTGGCACTCTAACAGCTTCCTTCTGTAGGTATAACAACAGAGAGAATCCATACTCTTATTTAGGAGCTACAAAGAGCTGGATTAAATGAGTTTCAGTTTGATCTTGGATAATTTCTATGTAAGGTGCAGCTAGACAAGTTCAGATCTGGCCTCAGACACTAGCTGTGAGGCCCTGAATGAATCACTGAACCCATTTGCCTTGGTTTCCTCATATGTAAAGTGAGCTGAAGAAGGAAATGGCAAACTATTCCAGAATCTTTGCCAAGAAAACTCCAAATGGGATCATGAAGAGTTGGATACATCTCTGAACAAGTTGATATCTTTGTGATAGTTAATGGACCTATTTAGTTTTCCTCTGTGTGTTTTCAAAGACTAAAATTGTCACACAGCATGAATAGGCTTCATTTGAACTCAGGTCTTCTTGACTCCAGGCTCAGAACTCTGTCCACTGCATCACCTAGCTATCTCTCATAGATACACACCAAGATTTATTTGCTTCTCTAAATAGTGCTAATGGATTGTTATTTTCTCAGAATGTCATGATTTTGAGATGTTGTCTATTAGGGATTTAGGAATCATAAATTCACATTGATGAACTTTGTGCTAGAAAGAGATGGATAGTGTTGGGCTGCTACATGGGAAATAGAATGTTAATAGTTTCTGTCACGTAGTATGAGCTGTAGTACAGACTTAATAAATGCTCATTGATTGATTAATAATAGATAGAAACCTCCCTGCCTATAAGTAAAACAATTCGTCCAAGCAGTACATTAAAGAATAATAATGGACATTTATATGTAGTACATTAGTTTATAGAACACTTAAATATCTCGTTTGAGCCTCATAACAATTCTGTGAGGTGGGTCCTAGTTGATAAGGGATGGAGAGCATCTGTGATTTCAATAGTATAAAGAACTCCAGGGGACTGCTGGTAAATGTTTAACATCTGACTGAAAAATAAAAAATATATATCGTACTTTAAATTTTAATCTGTATTATTTTTTTTTATCATTTTATTAAGTCTAGTCAATCAACAAAACAACAAATCAAATTCTAATTTATAACATTTGCCAGTTTCTAAGATATGAATAGTCACATTGAAAATAGTAAACACTGGTATGAGCTGACTCCAGTACACCTCTGGCAACCTCCCCTACCAAGGTAGGGCTGTATCTTCTCTGCAAGTGATACTCTACTGTATTTTTTAGAAATCTAATTAATCTGCTGATTTGCTTGGGGTCACATAGCCATCATGCATCAGAGTCAAGACTTACACTCAGGCCTTCCTCACTCCAAAGCTCACTAGCTACTATAGCCTTCTGCCTCTTAGTTGCACCAAAATCTTATGTTGGGGACAATCCAGTATTGATAGAAACTATGAGCCTTAACAAATCAGTTTGTTCCTCAGAGAAGCAGAGTGTCCTTGTATAGGCAAAACTAAAGATGCAACAACAATAATTCCATTTTTAAAATGATTAAGGACTATTTTTTCAGTTTGGGTTAGATTTAACTCCTTGATTTTCAATGTAACCTTTATAAAAACTTGACTCAGAACTATGTGATTTCAATTAGGTAGAACTATGTGATTTCAATTAAAAAAAGAGAAGGGTAGAGAAAAGATGAGGGGGTTGTTTTCCCTTAATTAAAAAAAGAACATTGTCATAGCTCAGAAAAAAACATATTTTTATATACACAGAGAGTAATTATTTACTGATGATTATGTTACCATGTTCCATCTTCTAGAAATGGTTCCTCATTTCTGGGCTTGCATTTTTTTCAGTGTTATTATCCCACAGTTCATTATATCACAATATTACTATCATTAGAGCTTTAATAATGAATACTGGTGAATAAAGGCGATCAACCCACGCTGGTGACCCTGCTGGGAGCTACTTTAATAAGGTTTCTCTTTTTGAGGTAGGACAACTTAATGCTTTAGATTTTTTAAAAAGTATCATTATGTTATTCAGAGATATTGCATTTTAAATTCTTGCTTTTAAAAAAGTCTTCCTTACTAATTAGATGACCTTTATAAATAAAATATGCATCATACTATTCAACAAGTGCCAAGGTTCACATCAAATGTTTCTACTGCCAGCACTACTAACAACACAAAATTAGGTGGGTTTTAAAATCTGCAAAACATTTTGCAAACTTTATTTCATTTGAGCTTCACAACTCTTTGAGGTAGGTACTACTACTGCCCCCATTTTATAGATGAGGTAATGGAGCCTACAAAAGGTTAAATGGCAAAGATCAAGAATATCAGAGGTCGGACTTGAATCCAGCTTCTCCTGACTCCAACTCCAACACTATACAAAGCATCTGGGAAAATTCATGATGATGAAAAGAGATTACTCAGAGGATAATTAGACCCAGTTAAGTTTGCTTTTATTAGGTTATATTTTAAGCAGTCTCCCAGAAAGTCTACTCCAACTCGTAAGAGTATTGCTGATGTCTCCCAGACCCTGCAGATGAGGGAGAAGACTGGGATCATGGTAATGGGGCTACTCTGGAAAAGGCACAGTGTCCTCAGGAGTGGCACCACATAGCATGTAACCAGCAGAAAAATGTCAGGATTGTTTCCCCCGGGTCCAAAACATAAAGAAATTCCCCTGGAACAGAGCACCTAGAGGCAAAGTTTCAATCATTCTGACCCCATTATAGTTCTGCAATCAAATCATATTTTCTTTCCGTCACTGGAGGTCTTGATGGGAATAGAATTGTAATTCAGTTATTGGAGAATGCCTTGAAACTTGTTATATGACCAATGATGGACCAATCACACTTAGACTTTATGTTTCATCTCTATAGCATTTCTATATAAGAAGGATCACATAAGAATTAAGTTAGTTGGTCTTTTGAAAAACCAAAGAAATTTTTAAAAATTATCCTAAATGCTAAGGTGCTCAGGAGAATTACCCTTCTTCAATATAGCTTTAATCATACCATAATAGCAAAGAAATCTCCCCTCATGAATCACAAACTATGCTTGGCTCTTGAATAATAAGGCAATAAAAACTTATGGCCTATGACCTATGGTACTAATTTGGCTTTTGGTCAGTGCTGTCTTGAATGGTGATTTAGCATTTTAAGTTATGTAGTATCTAATCATCTTTACTTTAAATCTAGATTGAATGAGGTCCTAATATAAGGAAGCATTCTCTTGTTTTTCAAAAGCCTAGAAACATGGATCCTTAGCAAATCTCCTTCGGTGATAAAGAAGATAACATGTAGCGGATATTTAGTTTTCTCCAAAGACCTCCTTGGAAGAGAATCTGCTTCTGATGTTCATGTGAAATTAGCAGTGAATAGCAACACACACTACTGAAAATTCCATAAACTGGATTGTGTTCTGTGTCTTTTGTATGTTATACCAGAATTACATATTATAACTAAAGACAGAATCACATAATTCTAGACTTGTAATAGACCCCAGAGGTCATCATGAGATAAAACTATTTGAAAGATCCTTGAAATTATCTGAATCCAACCAATATTTCAATCCTTGTTTTATTCTTCTTTGTTTCATCCAACCTGTATTTCATTTATTTGTTTGTTTGTCTGTTTGTTTGTTTTTCTGTTTATTTTTAAAATTTTTATTTTGAATATTTTCTCCTAGTTACATATTTCATGTTCTTTCTCTCTCCCCCAAACCCCCCAAACCCCCTTAGAAAATGTACAATTCCACTGGGTTTTACATGTATCATTGATCAAGACCCAATTCCCTATTATTGATAGGTGGACTAGAGTTATCGTTTAGTGTCTACATCCCCAATGATATCTCCAATAGCCCATGTGTTCAAGCAGTTGTTTTTCTTCTGTGTTTTTCCTCCCACAGTACTTCCTCTGAATGTCAACCTGTATTTTAGCCTAACTGAACTGCTAGATTTTCCACATTTTCCTATTGCCCTTTCTTGTCTTTGTGCTGAAGGGTACTAGGATAGGGTACTGGGACTTTTCCTTAGGTGCTAACATACAGAGTGGCATGATTATCTCAATTTCTTCCAGATGAGTTCTGGCTACCTAATGCCTACATCCTTCTCAAACCCCAAGTCTCTGGACATACAACAACTTCATTCTCCATCCTACTTTTTAGCTATTTCCTCTGACACCATCATATTACAACCTTCTCCTTTAAAATTCACTCTATCTTGTTTGGGTCATTTATGTTGCCCTCTATGGACATGCAGATTTTTCTCCTTCCTTCCAATAAGATTAATGATAGGTTTTCCCCCTAAAATATTATTTTGATTTATTTATTTAAATATCTCTCAATCACATGTAAAAAATTAATAATACTTTTTCTTGAAGTTTGAGTTCCAAATTTTCTCCCTTCTAATGCTCCTTCTCCCTCCTTGAGAAGATAAGCAATTTGATGTTGATTATACATGTGAAGTCATGCAAAGCATATTTCTATACTAGCTTGCTCCTTCCAGATTTTAGTTTTTCAACCCTGATGAAAAAGAAAACAAAAACAAAATAAAACAATAAAACTAAGAAAAATAAAAGCAAGCTTCAATCTGCACTCAGAGTTCCAGTTCTTTCTCTAGAGGTATATAGTATTTTTCATCATGAGTATTTTGGAATTGTCTTGAATCATTGTCTTGATCAGAGTAGCTAAGAATGACTCACTTCCTTCTGTAAGACCTTCATGGAGACTGAACTTGGAACTCAAGCCAAGGAGTCCTGTGATTAGCAGCATCTTTTCCCCTCCCCCTGCTCCCCACTGGCCCTGCTTTTAGTTTGACTACTATAATCATTAGCTAAAGAAATGAACTTTATGGAGATGAGACCTGGCAACTTCAGTAGTCTCAATTACTGAAGATCTGGAAAAAAAAGTTCTTGCTATGAAAACTCTTGGCATTGTCAAATAATTTATTATAAGAAATGGTTATAGTTTTTTTTATCAATGGAAATGGTATTAAAGAAGAAGTAAGACCATCTACTTTATTGCTGTTCCTTCACGACCACTGGGCCTTTCTATCTGACTTGAAAATAAAACCTCTATTGTGTGTTTTCTCCCTCCTTAGAATGTGAGCTCCTCCAAAGTGGAGCCCAACTTGTTTTTCTATTGTATCTCCAATTCTTAGTACAATACTTTATATATGTTAAAAACTTAATAATTTTTTCAGTCATTTATTTGTCATTCTTTCATTCATTTCCAACTCAAACCCTACTACTTTTCTGCCCTCAATCTTTGATCAGCTTGCTCCTTCCAGATTTCAGTTTTTCAACCTCTTAGGGGCAAGACTCTTATCCCCTTTCTACCTTAAACTCAGAGAAGCAAACATATTTTAGCCATTGAAGCTACCCTGTCCCTTGCCTTCCTCCATTTCTCTTCCATCTTAAGCTTTATAGATCAATTGAATTTGTCCTAGATGCCAGAATCTCTAGGATGTCCTGTTGTTTATTTGTACAAATCATCTTTCATATATACACTCCATTCACATCTCTATTAAAAAACTTCTTTTATCCTTGGAAAGCTCAATCTAGGATCCATTTCCTCGAAGACTTCCCTGATCATTTTACCTCTCCTATGCCATTATTTCATTCTACCTTGCATTAAATTTACTTGTGTAAATTTCCAATAAGAGGCCTTTCCAATTTCTTCAGTCACTATTGTCCTGCTTTCCCCCATTTTTTAAAATGACTTTGCATTTATTTTTTATTATTATTGTTCAGTTATTTCAGTCATGTTGGTCTTTTAATGACTCCATTTGGAGTTTTCTTGGTAAAGATACTGGAATGCTTTGCCATTTCTTTTGCCAGCTCATTTCACAGAAGAAGAATTGAGGCAAATAGGACTGAATGATTTTCCCAGGGTCACACAGCTAGTAAGAGTCTGAGGTCAGATTAGAACTCAGGAAGATGAGCTCCCTAAGAGTGGGAACTCTCCCTGTTTTTGTATCCTCAGTATTTATTAGATTTAGCACATAGTAGATGCTTAATAAATTCTTATTGAATTGAATGTCTCATTCTCCTAATTAGAGTATAAGCTCCTTAAGGGTAAAGACTATGTAATTTTTTAATTTTTTAAATTTCCTCTGCCTTAGTATATTCTTTGCATATAGTAGGTACTTTAATATATGCTTGTGAATTGGGATCAAATATAATTTTAATTTGTCCAACCCTTACCCAAGGCAATATTCACTAAAATAACTCTACTGAGTGATAATCCAGCCTCTCACTAAACATCTCTAGTGTCAGAGAACTATCCCATGAGGCAGTTATTATTAAATTGCTTTAATTCTTAGAACCAGAATCTATCTCCCTCAAACTTCTACCTATTAGCCCTGGTTCTGTTCTCTGGAGCCACACATGTAATTGCTTTTCCACATGACAACCCTTTAAAAACTTGAAGACAGCTATCATTTATTCCTTGTCTTTTTGCTCCAAGCTAAAATTCCATGATAATCCAGAAACCAACATTTAGCTACTGAAGACCATTCCTAGGCTGCTTTCTGCCTGATCTCTTTTCACTTACTTCAGACCTCTAGTGGATTTTTTCCTCTCCAGTAGCCTTCAAAAGATACTCATGTAATTTTTAAAGAATTAGATGTACTTTGGGTGAACTCCCTGTCCATAAATCAGAAGTCTTTCTGACACCACATTTTTCTCAAAGTTTCTGCTGATGGCAGTCCTGGTATTTAATCTACATATCTTCCTTGCTGTAATTTCTGCTATCATTTCTATGGAAAAGAAAGTTCATCTTTTCAATACCAACATTTCACTGGTATTTCTCTATGTTGTGAAACATGGAAGATTATTTCCTTCAAAGAATTATAAGTGAATGTCATTCAGAAGGGAATGAAAAATTGCAGGTGAACACAAATAAGATACAACTGTAAGCTTAAAAATTAATATACAACATATCCAAGTATTATATTTAATAAGATTTATTAATAATAACTTGAAGTAAAGGAAAATAAAAAGCTAGAGTAAAGAGGGAGCTAACCCAGCCATGGTTGTGAGAGAAGAGATCCAGAAGACGGAGTTACACACAACTTACTTACCAAGTGAGGATGCAACAGTGAAGGAAGGGAAAAGGATTCTGGGAGATAAAGTCCAAGGGTTCAAGATTTCTAATTACACACAACATATAACAAATAGAAAACTCTAAGGACAGGAGCAAAGAAAATTATCAAGGAATTGCATGATAGGAAGAGAAGATGGACTAGTCACATAGCAAGAGGGAAGGAAGGTATACATGTTGAGAAGAAAACCTCATTTTGGGTGGGCCTCCTGTGCCACATTTTTTGGAGAACATGGAGAAGGATAACCTAGGTTAGTTAATCATTGAAAAGATTCAATCTCCATCACCTGGGGGAATTCTCAAATTGGTGACACAATGCATCCATTTCAGTAGCCAAGTATCATTTTTACTCTGTAACCTCTATAGAATTTTCCCTTGAGGACTTAAATTCCATTTGAAATATCCTTGCATGGGCCTTTCACTGCTGAGGAAGTTTTTCTAACACATTCTTCCTCTCTATCCTTAACAGACTCCATGCCTTTATGAACCTACCAAATTAGACTTTAGTCCAACTGAGGTAGCCATTTTTTCCTATATTGACTAAAAACAAAGTAAATTCACAAAATATATGCAAACTATAATGTGCTAGGCCTTTTCTGATATACAGAAGAAAAAAAGACCTGGCCTTAGCCCTGAAAAAGTTTATAATCTAAGAGTTCATACTGGGGCAAGGGTGGATGATAGCTCCACAAATAATTGTCAGAGTCAAGTCAAAAACCAAGATCTTTAGAATTCCAGTCCAGTGCCCTTTTACTCTATCATGTTTCATCCAATTTATAATTTAATAATTTAATTATTATGTTTTATAATTTTTATATAATTTAATCAACCCAAATAATTTACATAATTTAACTAACCCAAACCTCCATTCTCTCTCACTGTTGACATAGAAAGTGATTATGCTCAAATGTAAATTGATTCTTAGGGTTCAAAACATTTGCTAATTTAATACTAGTTGTTAAATAATTTTGACTATCAATATGAATTCATAAAGAGAATCACATTGATACAGATGTCTTTAAAATGTAAAGTCTTATATTTGTTTTTAAAATCAAGCTCTTAAATACAAGATGAGGGAGGCATGGCTAGAGAGTGATTCATCTTAAAAAACAAATCTTTGAGATTTTAGTGAAATGCAAGATTAAGGAGACATATTATCCAGGAAAACAGACTTGATAGTGCAAGTAATGTCTACATCCCCAATGATATCTCCAATAGCCCATGTGTGGTAATGTGTTTTCTCCAAATAGATTTCTTCAACTAAATGGTAGATGGTCAATTATCACATATTTTGTATTCTGGATTTTGATTCAGGAATGAGTTTTTCTAGATCTCTGAGATTCCTTCTAAGTCTGTGAATGTCTAATACTGTCAGTTGGTCAATCACCAAACATTAAGCACCTACTATGTGACA
This sequence comes from Gracilinanus agilis, assembly GCF_016433145.1. Classification (NCBI taxonomy): domain Eukaryota; kingdom Metazoa; phylum Chordata; class Mammalia; order Didelphimorphia; family Didelphidae; genus Gracilinanus; species Gracilinanus agilis. The sequence goes on along the minus strand of NC_058131.1, from coordinate 131,609,213 downwards.
GACACTGTGCTAAGTATAGGAGTTAAAAAGAAAGCCAAAAGACAGTCCTTAGTCCTGAGGAGCTCACAATCTAATGGGGGAGATAACATTTAAGTGAGAATTGATCAAATGGTAAAAGAGGTACAATAATACAGAAGAAAATAATTTCTTAAAAATAAGAATTGCCTAAATGGTAAAAAAGGTACAAGACCTCAATGAAGAAAATAATTTATTAAAAATAAAAATCAATCAAGTGGAATTTAATGACTTCATTAGATGTCAAGAAAAGTAAAACAAAGTTATGAGCCTGGAAAAAAAAAAAGAAAATGTGAAATTAAAGGAATTTGGAACATAGATCAAGAATAGATAATTTAGGAATTATAGGATTGCTTGAAAGCCATGATAAACAAAAAATGCCTGGACATCATATTTCAAGAAAATATAAAGGAAAACTCCCTTAATATTTTAGAACCAGAGTGTAAAATAGAAATCAAAAGAATCCAGAAATCACCTCCTTAAAGAGAACCCAAAATGAATAGACCCAGGAATAATATATCCAAATTCCAGAATTCTGGGGTCAAGGAGAAAATACTGCAAGTAGTCAGAAAGAAATAATTAAAATATGAAGCTATAGACAGTATCACATAAGACAATGATGGCAAACCTTTTAGAGACAGAGTGCCATGTCCCTCCCACCTCCCATTTAGTGCCAGGCACATCCTGCCCCCCTTTTCCCACACACATGAGAGGGAGAAAGTCTTCCCATTGGGCTGCTGAGTGGAGGGATGGGTGAAGTGAGGAGTGTACTTATCGAGTATAGAGAGGGGAGGGGAGTGACCCAAGTGCTCTACTCCCTTCTAGCTCTGCTGCCTGTGAGCCTCCTACCTTACCCTCTTATGCTCCCATTGGGCTGCTGGGTGGAGGGATAAGGATGTGAAAAAATGTTGTCAAGCATGGTGGAGAGAGGGAGGGGAGCAGCTCTGCCCAATTCCCTCTGCCTTTCTAGTAACAAACTCTGGGGGGTCAGGGGGAGAAGGGCAGCCACGGACCCACAGAGAGGGCTCTGTTTGCCATCTTTAGCCCCCATGCCATAGGTTTGCAATCACTGACACAAGATTTAACAACTACCATTAGTTAGGTTGCAAAGAACTTGGGATATTATATTCTGGAAGGCAAAAGAACTAGGATTACAATAAAAAATAAACTACATAATAAAACTGAGTAAAATCCTGTGAAGAAAAAAGTGAATTTTTAAAGAGAAGACTTTAAAGCATTCCTGATGAAAAGACCAGAGCTGAATAAAAAATTTGACATTCAAATACAAAACTCAAGAGAAACACAAATGAATGAGAAATCATTAGGTGCTTAATATGGTTAAATAGTTTACATTTCTATATGGGAAGATGATATATATATATATATATATATATACACATATATATATATATAAAACACCTACAAACTTTATCATCATTAGGATAATTAGAAGGAGTCTACTTGAACAGAGGGCACAAATGTGAATTTATTATGTTGGAAAGATCTCAAAAGAAAAATGGAAGATTGAAGGATGCATTGGGGTAAAAGGAAAAGGAGAGGAAGAATAGGGGAAATTATCTCACCTAAAAGAGGCATACGAGGAAAAGTTTTTATACAGAAGAGAAGAAGTTATGGAAAGGTGTAATGGGTAATATCTTAACCCCCTTCTCATCTGAACTGCTTCAAAGAAGTAAGAATATGTATATATACATAGTTGAATATAGAAACTAATTTTACTTACAAGGGAAATAAGAGGGGAAGGGGCAACTTTCCTATATGGAAGATGAAAGAGGGAAATGATAAAGGTGGAGATGATAACAGTGAAGCTAGATTAATAGAAACTCTAGGCAGAAACAAAACAGACTTTTGTGAAAGAGACAAGATTAAAAAAATAAGTAGAAAAGAATAAGATGAAGGGAAATACATATTTAATAATGATACATATAAATGTGAATGGGGTGAACTCACATACAAAATAGAGGAGAGCACAATGGATTAGAAACCAGAATCAAACAAAAGATGTTTACAAAAAACATGCTTGAAACAGAAAGATACATGGAGATTAAATAAAGGGGTAGAGTATGTTAATTTAGAAAAAACACGGGACTATTAAATAGTCATAAAACCACTCTTTAATCAAGGGAAAGGGGGATGAGGGCCACTTGGCCTCTTATGCAGAGCTGCGCCTTGTGCAGAGTCTAAAGGAACACTGCTTCGCTCTGCTCCCTGATCCCCCTGGGAGTGACACCACACTAGATGACCACTCCTAGGGACAAAGGAAATTGGGGAACTTATATACCTTTTGGGAAGATCCAGGGGCTGGGAGAGATGATTGACAGTATACTGACAGGATACAATAAGCTAGAGAAAGGGATCATAGCTAGAGGCTAGGGTGTAGGGGAAGGGGCTACTTACACAATGGATACTAAAAGATAGTTCCTGCCCAGGTGTGCCTTCCTGGGGCAAAAGGGTATTTAGCATTTACCCTGGGGTCCATTATTCAGTCTGCAACTGCTAGCCTGAGATTCCCTTCAGGGTGGATTCCCACAGGAACAGGGAACAAGCACAAGCTTTGGGGGTCTCCAACCTACAAACTATTTCTAAACTTGGGGTTCATCATATCTCACTAAGCTACAAGTTTGGGAACTCTAGATTCCATGTCGACAAGTAGACTATTATGCTTCAGTTGAAATAAAAAAAGAAGAGGTAGAAATCATAACAGCATAAAAAACAGAAATAGAAATTAAAGAGATAATCAGGGAAAATATATCTTGCTAAAAAGTATCATAAATAGTAAATCCATATCAACATTAATATCTCTGAACCAAATAGTACACCTTCCAAAATCTTGAAGGAAAAGTTATATTAGTTATAGGAGGAAATAGATTGTAAAACTATTCTAGTCAGGGACTTCAATTTATCTCTCTGAAACAGATGAATTGAACCATAAAATAAACAAGAAAAAAGTTAAAGTGATGAATTGAATTTTAGATATTGTAGAACAATGGACAATATTGAATGAAAATAGATAAATCAAATAGTCTGAATCTGCTGCTTTCCCTGCCTTCAAGATGACTCTTTTATCACTTCTAAACTCACCATCCTGCTACTAATTCAAGCCTTGAATGATATTACCTTCTATTTGGAGGGTTGGAAGACAGAATGCCTCCCTACATCTTCTTTTTTAGAGAGCAGAGGCTGGACTCTGGACTCACTCTACTTTGCATTAGCTACCCTTCCTACACTTTTCAACTCCATGGAACAGGAGTTGAACAGGTACTGAGGGTCCATTCTGAATGCAAATCTGCTTTTCTGCCTCCTTTTTGTATAAAGTCTCCTTTTTCAGATTCTAAATTTCTTGAGGGCACAGACTGTCTTTCATTTGTTAATTGTATACCAAGTGCTTACCAAAATGCTTGATACATAGTAGTCAATAAAAAATGTTTATTGGATTAAATAGGAATAGAAAGAAATGTAACTTTTTGTCAGCTGTATATAGCATCTTCACAAAAGAATTATCCATATATTTGTACATAAAAATCTCACAAACACATTCAGAAAAGCAGAACTATTAAATGTATCCTTTTCAAATCATAATGCAATATAAATTATGTTCAATAAATGGCCTTTGAAGCAAAAACTAAAAATTAAATGAAAATTAAATACTCTAATCCTACAAAATGAGTGGGTCAAAGAACTAATCTTAGAAACTATCAATAATTTCATTAAAGATGACAACACCAAAAATTTTGGGATTTAGCCAAAGCAATATTTAGGATAAGATTTATCTCTAAACACATATCAATAAAAGATAAAAAGAGCAGATCAATGAATTGAGCGTACAACTAAAAAAAACCCCAAACAACCACCAATTAACTAAAAATCCCCAATTAAATACCTAAACAGAAATCCTGAAAATCAAAGGAAAGACTAATAAAATTGAAAGTAAAAACCCATTAAGTTAGTAAATAAATATAGCAGCCTGTATTATTGCAATAAATAAATAAATAATTGACTAGTTGGATTAAAAAAAAAAAAAGAAAAGCAAACTACTAATATCAAAAATGAAAAGGCTGGGGGCAGCTCCATAGCTCAGTGGATTGAGAGCTAGACCTAGAGACTGGAGGTCCTAGATTTAAATTTAGCCTCAGATACTTCCCAGCTGTGTGACCCTGGGCAAGTCACTTGACCTTCATTGCCTACCCTTACCACTCTTCTGCTTTGGAGCCAATACACAGTATTGACTCCAAGATGGAAGGTAAGGGTTTAAAAAAAAAAATGAAAAGGCTGAATGCACAACCAATGAAGATAAAATGACAATAATTATTAGGAGTATTTTCCCCAACTATATGGCAATAAAACATCTAAATGAAATAGAGGCATATTTACAAAACAATAAACTGTGTAGATTAAGAGAAGAGAAAACATAATATTTAAACAACACTCTTAGAAATAGAAATTGAAATACAAAGATGATTTCAATAAGAAACCTCTCTGGCCTCTATAAGAAACCAGATGGATTTACCAGGGAACTTTATCAAACTTTTAAAGAATGATTGATTCCAATTATAAATTAACTATTTGAAAAAAGTCAAAGAAGGAGTACTTCAAAATTCCTTCTATGTCATAAATGTGGTTTTGATATCTAAACCAGTAAGAGCCAAAACAGAGAAAGAAAAGCTTAGACAATATCTCTGATGAATATGATGCAAAAATTCTAAATGAAATACTAACAGCAATATATCGTAAAGATCATATGCTATGACCAGGCTGAATTTACATCAGGCATACAAGCCTGGTAAAATATTAGAAAAATCATAGGCATCCTGGACCACATTAATCAATAAAAAAAACTATGAGACCTGTTCCTAATTTAAAAAAAAAAACTTAGTAGACTATAAGATAATGAATGAAACTTTCCTTAAAATAATTAGTTATCTATCTAAAACCAAGAATAAGCAATAAAAATAAATTAGAAGCCTTCTCTATAAAATAAAGAGTGAAGCAAAGATATCCATTATCACCATTTTTATCCAATATTGTATTAGGAATGCTTGCAATCGAAATAAATTTGAAATTGCAATTGAAATAGGCAATGCAGAAGCAAAACTATCCTTTTCAGATGATATGATGGTGTATTTATAGAATCCTAGAGAATCAACTAAAAAACTAGTCAAAACAATTAACTTCAGCAAAGTTGTAAGATATAAAATAAACCTACACAAATCATCAGCATTTCTACATGCTAGCAACAAAACCCATGGGAAGAGATAGAGAAATTAAAAAAAATGGCAGAAAATACAAAATACTTGGGATTATACCTTCCAAGACATACCCAAAGGTTATATGAATACAATTACAAAAAATTCTTCACAAAAATAAAGACTTAAATAACTGAAGAAATATTCATTGGTCATGGGTAGGCTATGCCAGGTGCAGAATCAAGAAGACTCATCCTATTAAGTTCAAATCTGGCCTCCGACACTAGCTATGTGATCCTGGGCAAGTCAATATGGTTTGTCTCTGTCACGAAGACCCCGAGTTGGGTCATGAAAAGACAGACATGACTGAAAATGACTGAACAACAAATGTACAGACTAAGCCAATAAAATAAAAATAACAATACTACCTGCATCTAGTTTACTTTTTCAGTGTCATATCAATTAAACTACCAAAGAATTACTTAGTTTAGCTAGAAAAAAATAATAACAAAATTCTTCTGGAAGCACAAATGATCAGATTATTAATGTAATAAATGAAAAAAAAAGCCACAAAGGAAGAAGGCCTCACTGTACCAGATCTCAAAACATATTACAAAGTGTAAATTATCAAAACAATTTTCTACTAGATAAGAAACAGAGTGTTCAATTAATGGAATGCATCAGGTATACATTATACAGAAGCAAATGAGCACAGTAGCCTGGTATTTAATAAACCACCAAATCCTAGCTATTGGGACAAGAATTCATTATTTGACAAAAACTACTGGCAATACTAAAAGTTAGTCTGTCTGAAATTAGGAATAGAACAACATCTCATACTTTACAACCAACTTAAAGCTCAAAATGGGTAACTGGTTTAGAAATAAAGGTGATAACATTAGCAAATTAGGAAAGCATTGAAAGATTATCTGTCAGATGCGTGGGTAGGAAAAAAGTTTATGACCAAACAAGAGACAGGTTTATAGGAAATAAAGTGAATAATTTTGATTACATAAAAGTAAAAATGTTTTTAAAAAAACAAAGTCAATACAGCCAAAATTTGCAGGAAAACATGAAACTGAGGGAATTTTTTTTATCTTTATCTCTGGTAAAGGGCTTATTTCTCAAATCAATGAAGAACTGAGTCAAATTTATAAAAAAAACAGTCAGTTGACAAGTTGTAAAAGAATATAAACAGGCAATTTTTAGAAGAAATCAAAGCTATCAATATTTATATGAAAAAAATCTAAATCCTTAATAATTAGAGAAATGCAAATTAAAATAACTCTGAGGTATCATCTAACACATATCAGATTGGCTAACATGACAGAAAAGAAAAATGACAAATGCTGGAAGGGATATAGAAAAATAGGGACACTGATACACTGTTGGTAGAGCTGTTAAATAGTTTGGTTTCTCTGGAGAACAATTAGGAAATATGCCAAAGAATTGTAAAACTGCACATACCTTGTGACCAAGCAATACCTCTCTAATAGGTCTATAAGCTAGAGAGATAAAAGAAAATGGAAAAGGACCCATATGTATAAAAAATGTTTACATTATAAGTATCCATTGACCCAGCAATGCCAGTACTAGTCTTGAATCACAAAGAGATAAAAAAGAAACGAAGAGGATTGATTTGTAAAAAGTATTCATAGCAACACTTTTTTGGTCCAGAAATTGAGGAAATGCCTATCAATTAAAGAATAGCTGAAAAAGTTGAGGTATATGATTGTGATGAAATATTGAGATTTAAGAAAAGAAAACAGAATGCTTTCAGAAAAACTTGAAAAGACTTACAAGAACTAATGCAAAATGAAGCAATCTGAACCAGGAGAACATTGTACGTACTAACAGTAATATTGTACAATGATTAATTCTAAATTATTTCACTTTTCTCAGTGATATAATGACCCAAAACAATTCTAAAGGACTTATGATGAAAAATGCTATTTGTCTCTAAAGAAAGAACTGATGGAGTCTGAATAGAAACTGAATTTTTTTTCCTTTATTTTTCTTGTTCTTTTCAGTCTGTGTCTTCTTTTGAAATGGCTAATATGGAAAGGTTTTGCATGATTGGACCTGTATAATTGCTTGCCATCTCAGGGAAGAGGACAAGGAAAAGAAGGGAGGAAACTTGTACTCAACATTTTAAAAAATGAAAGTTAAAAATTGTTTTTAAATGTAATTTGAAAATTTTTTTAAAAATTAACATTTTTACATAAAAATAGGACATTAAAAAATAGAACATTTAGGACAGATCTTTTTGTGGTAGCCAAAAAAAAAAAAAAAGAAACTAAGAGGATTTCCATTAATTGGGGAATAACTTAACAAGTATATGAATGTGATGGAGTAATATTGTGGTATAAGAAATGAAGAAGGGGATGATTTTAGAACTTATGCAAAGGGAAGTTAACAGGACAAAAAGAAAAATCAATACAGTAACAACAATATTTTAAAATTAATCAACTGTCTAATTCTGGTCAATACAATGATCCACCATGACTCTAAAGGGCTCATGCAGTAAAATGCTACCTACCTCTAGACAGAGGAAAGATGGACTCTGAGCATAGATTGAATCGTATTTTTCCTCTTTATTTTCTTGCTTTTCTTTTTCTTTTTGGAACAAGACTAATACTTTGCATGAGTATGTATACATTTATATGATATATGTACATACTATATATAATGAGTATTTTATTTCTTTCCTTTTCAATGAATGGAGGAAAGGCTGGGAGAAAATTAGAACTCAGAACAAAATAAAATTTTAAAAGCAAATATTAAAAGAGAACTCTGTTATCTAAATTCTTCTTCCCCTTCTAATTCTTTTAATTCCTTTTGTTTCTTTGCTCCTCAGTTTCTTTTACCCATACATATTTTCTTGTAGAACTCTTCTCTTTAGGGATTTTCAAAGCTATTTCCTTCCCTCCATCACAGACCTCCCTATCTCTTGTCATCTGCCTAGCATGCTCTCATAACTTCCACATATCTCACTTTCCATTTCTTCCTCTGAACACTACCAATTGCTCCTGGAAAAGGTCTAGGGTGCCATTCACTATCCCAGAGACTCTCCACACCCAAACTTCCTTCTCTAGCCATTCCTTTAAAAAAATGTGTTTTCTCTTCCTGTTAGAATGAAACTTCCTTGAACAGAGATGTGGTTTTAAGCTTTGCAAGACTTACAGATATGAAACAATTAGAAAATAATGCAGAGAGCACCACAAAGAGGTACCCCCTGTTGGCATGAGACATATTTACCTTTCAATTGATGGAATTAAGGAAGCACTTATGAAATATTCATTTGAGGTCCTACATTAATTTAAAATTAAGTTGTTATTATCTCCAAACTTTAAGACTCTTGTGTTACTGTATTCCTTTCAAACATAAAAGGAATGACCCAGCTTGGGCAAAAGCTATTTGGAGGAAGACATCGTAACTTCAGCTATCGCTCTTTAACTACTTGTTTTTATTTAAGTTCTGTTTTTCTCATGGTTCCCAAAGGCCTCATTTCTCTAAGTAACATAGTTGTTCTCTTTGATTGCACATTGTCCAATTGCAGTTAGTAAATTACTTTGAAGGCTTTAAGTGCTTGCTACTCCTCTTTACGAGAAAGCCCACATCGTCCCACCAGTGACCAATAACTAAGGTCCCTCCCCCCCCAAGGAAGGTGAAATCCACGGTGTCAGCCACCAAATACCGAAAACAGTGAATCCATCACCTAATAGATTCTGACTCCTCTGGCAATCAACATTTACCCTAAAAATAGGTTTGTGAAAAGCAGGGGATCATTGACAGTTAGAGGTCAAGCCCCATAAATATTTAGAGCAAAAGTTATATCCTGCAGGCATCTTCCACATTAGAGCAATGGAGTTCTTCATTTATTGTTAACATCTTTCAAACTGGCAACAGTAAGCATTCAAACTAAACAGGATTAAGGACAAATGAAATTGCTTCTCTTTTAGATGGAAACTTGCCAATACAGCATTTTGCAGATTCAAAGCATCTCTCTATCTCTATCTTTCATATAATATAATTATATATAAACATACACACAAACATATATGTATGCATCTAGATATATTTATTTATTTCTACACACACATCTCAGAGATAGAATTGCAATTGTGACCTTGACCAAAAATAAAAAATAAAATTGCTGAAAATGCCATTTACTTAGGCAAAGGGGACATTTTCTTTTCCTCCAAAGTAAGTAATGGCTTTGACAACAAATTATGTTAACTAGGCAGGGTGGTGATGTGAGGGGAAGAAAACATTGAGCCATCTCTATTGATAATGAAACTTTGAAGAGTATGACTGTACAAATATTCTGTGGAGCTGGCAGCTGTGCACACAACAAGAGCAAACAGATTTTTAGGCTCTGTTGTTAGGAAAAGCCAGCTCTCATGAACCCAATTCAGCTGCATTTGGAAACAATCAACTTGAAAAGCGAAGGTTGATTCATTGTACGTGGCCTAGAATCCTCTTCTGGAAACAGGTGCAGAGAGAGACATCCAAGATGTGGAAAGATGTTAATCCTCTTGAGGGCACCTTTCTTCCTGCCCTGAGACTTGTCCTTAATGGAAATCTGTATGTTGTCAATTAATAGGCTAATTTCAATTCTTTTCTTCACTGCAAGGAAGTGCCTTTTCATTAATTGAATAAACTCACAGCTGCCCAAGTTGTCAAATGGGAAATTTTCTGTTTTGCACATTATCTTCCTAAAATAACCTCTGAAATGAGCAAAGAGAAAGCAAGGCAAATTTGGAGGTATATAGAGACAATTTCTTAGCAAGGCTGCTTTGTGCATGGGGGAAAAGAGGGCTGATACAGACAAAAATGGATTATGAGTCATATTTCCTTTGTGTCTAAGTTATTCCTTGGTTAAAAGTTAGTCACCTGGGGAAGCTATAGAAACTCGTTGAGGTCCCTCAGGTACTATTCAGTAAGTCACTACTTCACCTGCCTAAATGATACTCTAGTGACCCCTCCCTTTCTATCCTAACTACTGTGTAGAATGGAATTTATGCCCTGGAAATATCTATTTTTAAATGTATTTGCTTTAAGTTTCTTCCTTTCACTTTATCAGCAGAGCCATCAAAGAGAAGCATTTAAAAATCCTCTTTGAAAAGTTATCTGTTCTTAATATACATTACAATTCCTTTCTTGCTCTTGTCCATCAAGTAATATTTCTTACCCATATGATGAGAAATGTTAGAATGAAAAAAGTATAAATTCAATCTGCTTCCATTCATCCTATTTTTAAGCTGGAGCACTTAAGAGGAACTATAGGGTCTATACCAAAACCTAAGGGTTGTTTTCATTGTAGAATATGACCAATAACTTTAGGTATAAACCTTAGCACCTTTTCTATCCAGAAAATGCCATTGGTTTGTTTTTGTCATGGGCATCAATAAATATCCAAGCATTTCCTTTTGGCAGGGTGAGGGAGAGAAGAGAGAAGCAGAGACAGAGAGAGATACAAAGAGAGACAGACACAGACTCAGAGACAGAGACTGACAGACAGAAACAGAGACAGACAGAGAGATAACGGAGATAGAGACAAAAACAGACAGTGCTCTTCCCTGAATAAGACATTCTATCTCCCATCTCTGGACATTTTCTCTGGTTGTCCCTCATTCCTGTAATTTTCTCCCTTCTCAACTCTGCCATACTGCTTTCCTATCTTCCTCTAAGTCTCATCTAAAATCCTACCTTCTAGGGGAGACCTTTCCCAAACCCTCATAACTCTACTGACTTCCTTCTGTTTTATTTCTAATTCATCCTGAATATAGCTCGTCTATACAAAGTTATTTGAATGTTGTCTCTCCTATTAGATGGAGCTCTTAGAAAGCAGAATTGTCTTTTACCTTTCTTTGTGCCTTTAGGGCGTAGCACAGCTCTCAGTACTTAGTAGGCACTTAATACATAGTATTGACAGATTATGTGAATTCAAAAAAGCAAAATAACTCATGTTTTCAAAGATTCTAATGAAGGAAAACAATACATGGAGAGCTGGAATATATATACATATATATATATATATACACACACACACACATATATATATATATTTATATATGTGGCATGGTGTGGAGTGAGACACCATGGAGACACCTTTGCCATAAAGATTGGGAGAAAGTGAGAATAAACCTAAGAAATGTGCTAATGGTGGTTGAACAGGAAAAGGGATGGATGAAAATAGAAGCACATACAAGAGGGGCATTTGTACTGATAAGGGCCGATGACCTTCTTTGGTAGTTCTAGGAAAGAAATTGTATAGTCAAAACAGCCCTCATGTATAAATCAACAGAATATAAACTTGGTTCTATTACTAACTGGCTGTATGACCATGAGCAAGTACCTTACTCTTTCTAGTTCACAGTTTTCTTATTCTTTATTCTTTTTAAATTTTTATTTTTTGTTTTTTTTTCCAGATTATGTTAGTATAATTTTCAATGATTTTTTTGACATTTTCTGACTCATGTTCTATTCTTTCCCTCCCCCTCTTCCCTCACCAGACAGCTTGTAAGTTGGACATAAGCTATCATGCAGTACATATTTCCATGTCTGTCATGTTGTGACATGATGTGAAAAGAAGATATCCTTTATAGAAGAGAAAAATTCATGAAAGAAATAAAGTGAAGACTGGATGCTTCAATTTGCATTCAGGCTTCACCAGTTCCTTCTATGGGAGTGGATACATTTTTTTTTTTATTACGGGTCCCTTGGAGTTGTCTTGAATCCTTGCATTGTTGACTATAGTTTCTTTATTCTTTTAAAACAAAGGGGTTGCAACAGGAAGATTTGTAAGGTTAATTATGGCTCTATTATACTTATGATCTTACCTATTCCTGACTTGGAGAAGTGTGCATTTTGTTCCTGATAGGAAATTTTCTCTACCAAGAGGACTGGAAACCTCTTGGGAGAGTTAGATTAGTGTGATAGCCATTTTCTGCATATCACACTAGTTAGTGGGGGTCTAATGACTATGGGTTAAAGATAGGAAGCCAAACTCACAACCAAGAAATATATTAGTAAGCTAAGGAAACTGCTGATAGCGGCCTCATCCTCCAAGGGTATAGACATAGTTTTATAACTTTTCAGGTCCACTTAGAGTATATAGCCAATCAGTAGCATTCTGAAGCACCTTAAGATGGATGAGTGATACCTTTTCAAGGAGGGGAAATGTTAGAGAAGGGGAGATAGTTAAAGGGAGAAAGTAGTGAGGATCTGGGAGAATATTCACCATTCAGCTGGCAGAATTTGTTAATGGAATGAGAAGACATTCCCTTTTCAAGGGCAAGAGTCAAGGTGAGATGACCAATATTTTTGCAAGTATGAAAGAGGCTTTAGACAAAGTTATTGGGTTGAGATAACTATTTAGACAAGATTTCAGGTTTCTCTTGCCTAAAGGGAACAAATAGTTGTTATGACTGTATTAGACTACCAGAATTTTATTGTGTTCTTGCATAGTTACTTTTTCTTCCATAATAGTGGTTGGGGACCTTCTCTAATTTAGGTTATCAGATGTGGTTGGCTTAGAGGATGTGGTCTCAACATAGTTAGGTCATACAAATGTTGTAAAATGGTTGTGGTTTCCAATTTCTCCCCATAATTCCCACCCATTATCCCCACCCAGTCCCCAATAGTTAACTTCTATTTGCCTCAATTTCCTTGGCTGTAGTATAGAAATAATAACAGAATTTACCAGCGCTATTGAATTAAAATAACATATGTAAAGCATTTTGCAAACCCTAAATTGCCATATAAATGCTAGTTATTATTATTATTACTGTCATTACCACCAAATTCATGGCCAAATACATTTTTGAAAAAAACTTGAATATTTGCATTTGATTGGATTATGCCTTAGATGCATGTGTTTTTAACCTTAAGCCTGTGAACTTATAAAAATATATTTTAATAACTATATTTCAAAATAATTGTTTTCTTTTGTAATCCTATATATTTAATTAAACATTTAAACATTTAATTCTGTGGAGTGACCTGTAAGGTTTTATTGGACTATCAAAGGTTTGAGGACTAAATAAAAGGTTAAGAAGTCCTGACCTAGATTTAAATATTACCTTTGTATTTTACAAGTGAGTAGGTTCTTTAATGTGGAAAATATTTCATATTTTTAGGTCAGTAGGGGAACATAAATTAGATCAGTAGGGGAACTGGAAGGGTATTTTTGTAACTACTATAACAGCACATTAAAGAAGTATTGTTATAGAATAATATCTAAAAAAGGATTAGCAAGATTCATGTCAATACTGACAATTAACATACTGATCATGCTTTCAAATTTACAAAAAGCATTTCTCACAAGATATCATGAAAAAGAACAGAAGGTAAAGAATATAAAGGGATCTGATGAAAAAAATGTGAAGGATAATGGCCTAGCAGTACCAGATCTTATACTGTACTATAAAGCAGAGATCATCAAAAAAAAAACGGTACTGGCTAAGAGATAGATGGGTGGATCAATGAAATAGACTTGGAGTAAATGACCTCATCAAGTTAGTGTATGATAAACCCAAAGAACCCAGATTCTGGGATAAGTACCCACTATTTGGCAAAATTGGTGGAAAAATTGGAAAAGAGTATGGGAAAAATTAAGTTTAGATCGACAACCAAGATAAATTCAAAATGGGTAAATGACTTAAATATAAAAAGGAAAAATTATAAGTAAATTAGGTGAACAAAGAATAGTATACTTGTCAGATCTGTGTGAAAGGAAAGAATTTAGGACCAAGCCAGAGATAGAGAACATTACAAGATATAAAATGAATAATTTCAATTATATTAAATTTAAAAAGGTTTTATTCAAACAAAACCAATGCAATCAAAATTAGAAGAGAAGCAACAAACTGGGGAAAATTTGTATAACAAAAATCTCTGACAAAGGTCTAATTTCTCAAATTTATAAGGAACTAAGTCAAATGTACAAGAAGTCAAGCCGTTCCTCATTCAACAAATGGTCAAGTCACATGAATAGGCAGTTTTCAGATGAAGAAATGAAAACTATTAATAATCACATGAAAAAGTATTCTAAGTCCTGATTAGAGAAATGCAAATCAAAACAACTCTGAGTACTCCCTTATACCTAGCAGATTGGGCAATATGACAGTAAAGGAAAATAATTAATGTTGGAGGGGATGTGACAAAATTGAGACACTAATGGATTGCTGGTGGAGTTGTGAATTAATCCAGCCATTCTGGAAGGCAATTTGGAATTATGTCCAAAGGGCTTTAAAAGAATTTATATCCTTTGATTCAGCAATATGACTACTAGGTTCACACCCCAAAGATAAATAATAGTTGTACAAAAATATTTATAGCTGTGCTTTTTGTGGTAGCAAAAAACTGGAAAATGAGGTGGTATCCCTCAATTGGGAAATGACTGAACAAATTGTGGTATATGATGGTGATGGAATACTATTGTGCTATAAGAAATGATGAACTGCTTGATTTCTATATGAACTGGAAAGACCTCCGTGAACTGATGCAGAGTGAAATGAGCAGAACCAGGAGAACATGGTACACATAAACTGAAACATTGTGGGACAATCAAATGTAATAGACTGCTACTAGTAGCAATGCAATGATCCAGGGCAATTCCAAAGGACTTGTGAGAAGGAATGTTATCCACATTAAGAGAAAGAATTGTGGGAGTAGAAACACAGAAGGAAAACTTTTGACTCCTGACTTATTTATATGGGTATTGGATGTGGGGTTTTGGTTTTTCAAAGATTACTCTATTACAAAAATGAATAATATGGAAATAGGCATTGAGTGATAATATATGTATAACACAGTGGAATTGCTTGTTGGCTCTGGGAGAGAAGAAGGAAAGAACATGAATCATGTAACCACGGAAAAAAACCATAAACAAATAAATAAATAACTTTTATCCTACCCCCCCCCCAAATCCCAAGATATCATGAAAGAGGGAGCATTTTATCCCATTTTGCAGATGACCAAATGAGGAGGCAAATAAACAAAGTCAGTGAGATAGTAATTATCAAAGCTGAAATGTGAAATCCAGGTCTCTCTTTGCTACCAGACCCAACATTCTTTCCACTACCACATTATTTTTGACATACCATTTTCTTAACTTGCAAAGAATTGAGGGGAGAGCAATACCCAAAAAAATTCTGTTTCAGAAATTGCCATTTTAAGATTTTAGCTTTAGAGAGGGAATGGAGTCTTAGAGGCTATCATAGATAGCTCCCTCATTTTATAAGAAAGAATTGGAACCCAGAGAGTTGAAATGACTAACTCAAACTCACCTGGGTTGTTAAGCATGACAAATTGGGATGCTAGCTCTGGTTCTCTATTTTCAAATCTGGCACACTTTTCACTGTGCCCTATTTCTTCCTTTGTGTCTCAGCTCAGAGCTGAATGTTTTCATCAATGACTAATAATAATTTGATAATTAGGGGGCATCTGGGTGGCTCAGAGGATTGAGAGCCAGGTCTAGAGATAGGAGGTCCTGGTTCAAATCTAGTCTCAAACACTTCCCAGCTGTGTGATCCTGGGCAAATCACTTAACCCCCATTGTCTAGCCCTTACCACTCATCTGCCTTGAAGCCAATACTTGTATTGAATCCAAGTTGGAAGGTAAGGGTTTAAAAAAACTAATAATTACTCAACACCTGATAATTTGGGTGAGAAAAAAATCTAGACAAGTGAAATTCATTATATTCCTCAGAAAGGTATCCAAGGTTCTGACAGCAATCACCAGAAAGGAATTATTTCTTATATTTCAAATTCACTATGTAATTTAGTTCCATTTCCTCATTTTTAGAATGACCACCCTTTGCTATTTAGTCACTTTTATATAGGTTTTGCTGAATTTATTAATAAACATGTACTGATGGGTACCCTGGGCATACTTATGTATGTTGATAGACCAGAGAAAAGGGATAATTTAGAACAGCTCTCAAGGCCCTTGCCTTCTCTCTGAGGCTGTGCTTAAAAATGTAATATATTCAAATATATTCTCAAAGCACAGCATTTTCTCAGGGAAAGAATATTTGTGAAAATTTTGGTGACTAATGGAAGATGTGTATAGGAAATACAAAGGAAGCTAGAAACTCCTCCTAACTTTGTAAACATCAATGATTTTTTGTTTGTTTGTTTGAAATTTCCAATCTTTTATTCACTGACAAAGTCATAGAGCTAAGCGTCCTTCAGTGATATTTTAATGTCAGGAAGCAGCACAACAGGCTCACTTCCCAGTAAATATGAAAATGAATTCTAAACTTGCTCAGAAAGCTTGATGTTCCTGGTTTGTTTCTTTTTTTTAATGAATAACACATGACCTTGAAAGTCAGGTTCTATAGTTTGTTCTGGGATTTCTTAGAAAAAGAAAAAAGAAAATTGATCTCCATCATTATATTAATATATCATGTCATTAATATAATTATATGAAATAGTATATTTATATGCATAATTAGTATAATGTCAACTTGGTAATAATGTTCTGTTATTATAGATATGCAGATTTCTAGTGATGATGTTTTTTAATTTGTTGCAAAAGTGAGAGTGATGTGGCACGAATTTTTGCATTGATTTTGTAGAACATACTCTTCAAAATGTCATTTTAAATAGTTATGCGCAGCAAGAAGTCTTGTCCTGGCTCAATGCAGAGAGCTTCCATTCAGCTGCTAAAGCCTCTGCTCAGTATAGGTATCTTTGCTGCCTTGTGGCACAGATTCCGTGGAGGCAAAGCTGGGCTATTTTCAAATCATATCATCGCTGGGTTTTTACCGTCACCTAAGGCCTGTCATTAAAATTAATCCAAACTCAAGAGCATGGAATGACCCTGAACATGTACTATCAGAGCCAGAAGGTACTAAGGACGTAGGAGCAGCTGTGGGCTACTGAACAAAAGATTGGTTTGTGGACAGTTGGGGTTAGAGGTGAGGAGAAGATAATTGGAAGACTGATTTGGTAATGTTAGATAATTCTAATTAAACTAGACAGTGATTTCTTCTTCCCTCTCCTCCTCCTGAAAAGTCACTCTGGCACTGGTGAAGAGAGGAGGTAGGAGCGACCTTAGGCAATATTGTGAAGGAGGCAAAATTTATCTTTCTTGACTCCAGTCTCCTCTTTCTGTGTCCTTCCCCCTAAAAGATCAGCCCCCCATTTTAGTCCCTAGGCCCCACAAAGACCTTATGCTTTCTCTTCAACCCCCTTCATAGGGTCACAGAAGCAGATCTGAAGCCATTTAATCTAAACTCTTTATTTGACAAATGAAGAAACTGAGGCCATTAGGTGTTTAGGGATAAAATTTAGCTTACACAGGCAGTAAGCATCAGAGGTGGGCCCATCAGATTCTCAGATTTGAGAATTAATCTTCTTTCTATTTTACCACACTACTCCATAAAAACCTACCCTCAAACAAAGATTAATTAGCAGACATGTATCCTTTAATGGCATTGGTTCCATGAATGTCTCATCTCTCTAGAGCATATTTACATTAGAAAATGTATCTCTAGGAAATGATATATTCTGCCTTAATTTATTTTCACTGAAACAAGAATTCTACTATATGTGCAGTGCATAAGGCTGGGATTAATGAGTCAAAAATGAATTAGCCCTTGTGCTCAAGGAACTTATATTCTAGAGGGTAGGTACATGGGGGAAGCTACAACATGGACAAAGATAAGCAAATTATATGTGTGTGTGAAATAATTTGAATCCATTTTCACCAGTTGACAAATATTTATTAAAAGCACACTATATGCTGTGCTTTAGGGAAATAGAGGGGAAAGTAAGATAGTTTTTTCCTCCAAATAACTGATAATCTAGTGATGGGAGGCAACATTGTGTGTTTATGTAAAAATATGAAAATATATAAAATAGATCTTAAAATAATTTAGAGGGAGGCGCTAGCGACTGGGAGAGATTAAGAAAGGCTTTAGCTATAGGATGGAATTTGAACTGAGCCTTGAAGAAAGCAAGGAATTCAGATGTAAGGGTGAGGAAGAAGTGCATTCCAGGCATGGGAGCCAGTACAAGATCCAGAGACAGGGCATGGAGTGCCAAGAGTGAGAAATAGTAGAAAGGTCAGTTTTTCTGTATTGTGAGAATTAAAATTAATATACAATATTTCCAAATATCATATTTTATAAGATTTATTAATGATAACTAAAAAAAGAGCTAGAGTAAAAAAGGCAGCTAACCAAGCCATGGTCACTGTGAGAGAGAGAGAGAGAGAGAGAGAGAGACACAGACACAGAGACAGAGACAGAGACAGAGACAGAGAGACAGAGTTACCCACAACTATATATAAACAACATAAGCTCACAACTTGGGGATGAAGGGAAAAGGATGCTGGATAATGAAAAAAGAATTCTGGGAGATAGAGAACAAAGGTTCAAGATTTCTAATTAATACAGTATACTTGTGTGTATGGAAGGGAGTAAGGTGAGATTTACTTGAAAGGAAGAATGGGACCTAGTTATAGTTTTAATTGTCAAACAGAAGAGTTTCTATTTGACTCTAGAGATAATAGGAAGACCCTGGAGTTTATTATATGGAGTGACATGGTCATACCTATCAAACCTTTCCTTAAGGTAAATTGCTTTGGCAGCTATAGAGGAAGGATGAGAATGGAGAGAAACTTGAGGCAGGGAGGATAATTAGGATGATATTGAAATTGTCTAGGTAAAAAGAAATGATAGCCTGAAGCTGGGTGGAGGCTTTCTAAGTACCAAGAGAAAGGGACACACTTGGGAGACATGGTAGAAGTAGAAATGATAAGTTGGGCAACTGATTGGATATATGAGATAAGAGTTTGAGGATGACACCAAAGTTGAAAATGTGAGTAAATGGAAGGATAGAGATGCCCATGGCAGAAATAAGTTTAGAAGAGTGAGGGTTTTTTGGAGAAATATAATGAGCTCTGTTTTGGACTTGTCAAGCTTGAGATTCCCAGGTAAGAATTTAGATACAGATGTTAAGCAGGAGTTGGTGATGCAGGAATAGAGCTCAGACCATTAAGCAGCAGGTCAGGGATGATTTTTATGAAGGGTGGAGTTTTAGGGTACTCTGAAATCATACTAGACAAGCAGATGTCAACTTTGCTCCCTACTCTTCCCCCCAAAGCTCACACTAGGTTCCACTTTAAAGGTAGTTACATTTTTGTGACTGTAGTTATCTTGTGTAGACCGCTTAATGAGTACTTTGGAATCTTTGTAGAGGAAAGGTGATGAATGATGCAA
This sequence comes from Gracilinanus agilis, assembly GCF_016433145.1. Classification (NCBI taxonomy): domain Eukaryota; kingdom Metazoa; phylum Chordata; class Mammalia; order Didelphimorphia; family Didelphidae; genus Gracilinanus; species Gracilinanus agilis. The sequence goes on along the minus strand of NC_058131.1, from coordinate 131,589,760 downwards.
ACAAAACCTTTACATTTTTACTTGGTGGGTCCATGATTTCCTTTTACCCAGGTGGGTCACAAGCCCTCTGGGACATCCATGTCCTATGTAATTGCTGTTGTGATTTATTTGAAAAGGAAAGGGAATGATGATATAAATAGCCAGTTGTCCCTTTACATTTTATCTCCTCCATCTCCTGTTTTGTTTTTGCCACTTGTATTCAGCACCCTTTTTCAGGAGTTCCACTTATCATTCTGTGAGATGGTCTTGGCAGTTCAGAAAAGTGCAGCAATCACTTTCATGAATTTCATTAGAAATCATAATGAAATCTTCACAATCGACACCCTCCAGAATCCTGGGCATTCGAGAGATGAAGGTTGTGTGTGTTATTCAGACTGTCACTTGAAAAGCCTTCTCGATTTCTTTCTCTGAGGTTTTATAGCTGCCTGGCTACATGGTGACATCCTTCAGGAGGTATTAACTGATTTGAGCTGACATCAGGGCTGAACAAAAGAGTACAGAAGCCAATCGCTGCTAGCAGGAGTCTCTGATGTTCGCAGGCCCACACAGGTAGTTAGAAAAGGAAAGCCTGGATTAAATGGAAAAGATTTAAATGACACGGCTGGGTGGTCTGGTGGCTAGACCACAGATGCTAGAGTTGGCAAGTTTGGGAGAGGTAGGCAGGATGATAGGTACACTGCTGGGTCTGGAGTCCAGAGGACTTGGGTTCAAATCTGACCTCAGACATTTTCCAGCTGTGTGTGACCCTGGGCAAGTCACTTAATGCCAACTGCTTAACCCTTACCACTTTTCTGCTTTGAAACTGATACTTAGTATTGATTCTAAGACAGAAGTTAAGGTTTTTTTGTTTTTAATGTCATAAAATAAGGCAGAAAGATCTGTGTTCTAACCCTTGTTTGGGCAATTACCAGCTATGTGATCATGGGCAAGTCATTTGACTTTACTTTTAGCCTCTTTACCTTTATGGGGATGATATTATTTACTCTGTGCCCCAAAGGCATTATTTTAGCCTTCATCTTTAATATTCAATATTATTATTTATATTTAAGAATATTAATACTAAATTGCTAATAGTATAACCAATTATTAATATGACACTAAAATTATATCATGTGACTATTGAAGGGACATTGGACCAGGAATCAGAAGGCTTGGGTTCAAATGTGGACTCTATTGTTTTTAGCCTGTGTGGTCTTAACCTCTCTAGGTATCAGTTTCCTAATCTGTAAAATGAGAATGCTGGATTCAGTGGTTTCTAACTTTAATTCTATGATCCTTATCAGTCAGAGGAGAAGACAGGATTAAAGAAAACTTCTAAAAGTGTTTTCAAATTTAAAAAAATTTAATTTTTTATAGATTTATGATTTACTTGAACTTTAAAAAAAAAAGTCCTTCCAAGTCTATGTCCAGTGATTATGCAACCCTTAATTTTAGGTCTGGAGTGAATTATTGACAGTAACAATTAAGGGCGGGGAGGGAAGGGGAATGAGAAAAGGTTCCATCTTTGCATTACCCAAACTTCTCCTTTGATTTGAACAATCAAGTTAGATCTGAGAAAGACCTCTGAGATCATCTTATCTACTCTATCTTATTTTTATAAATAATGAAAATGAGGTCCAGTGAGGAGAAATGATGTATTTGAGATCACACAAAACAAGTTACAGGCCATCAGAAAATATGCTGACATATCTCATGATTATTTCAATACATAATTCCAGAGTATTAACTCCTTAGTGACTGTATCCTTCAAGTTTTTTTTTTTTTAACTGTGTATTAGTTTCAAGGCAGAAGAGTGATAGGGTTTAGGCAGTGGAGATTAAGTGACTTGCTCAGGGTCTCACAGCTAGGAAGTATCTGAGGTCATATTTGAACCCAGGATCTCCCATCTTTAGGCCTGGATCTCAATCCACTGAGCCACAGAGCTGCCTCCTCTATCCTTTAAATCTTAAGAACATTTCATGGCCTCTACCCTGTCTGAAGATGACTGGAGGTAAAGTGAAGTAGTTTGTGATAGCCATTTTATTAAAAAAATTTTTTCATTCTTTTGACTTTGTTTTATTTTTTCTTGATGTCTCATGAAGTTATTAGTTTCTATAAGCCCAATTCTAATTTTTTAAACTTTGTTTTTATTTAATTTTTTTTGCTAAGTTCACTTAATAACAAATTCCCATACAAGTCTTTCAAAGTTATATCATTGAACTTATGTCCCTCTCTCCCTTTCCTTCCCTCTCCTAGTGCTGGCAGGTGATTTGACATATTATAATGCAAAACATATTTCCATATTTTTCACTTTTGTAAGTAATATTATAAAATATTATAAAACCCAAACCCCAAAACATAACCTCCCCAATTGAAAAATCATATGCTTTCATTTGCATTCTGATTCTAAGTTATTTCTCTGGAGGTAGATAGCATTCTTTGTCATAAAGTCCTCAGGATTGTCCTGGATCATTGATTTGCTGAGAGTAGCTAAGTCTATTACAGTTGAACATTCTACAATATTACTGTTATTGTATACAATGTTCTGGTTCTCCTTATTTCACTCTGCATTACTCCATGAAGGTCTTTTCAGCTCTTTCTCAAATCATCCTGTTCATCATTCCTTACAGAATAATAATGTTCCATCACCATTATATACCACAATTTGTTCATCCATTTTCTAATTGATGGACACAACTTTAATTTTCAATCCTTCACCACCACAAAAAGAATAGCTATAAATATTTTTTGTATAAGTAGATACTTTCCCCCTCTTTTAATGTCTCCAGGATACAGACTGTAACATGCATGATCTTAAGTGAGGTGAAACTGCCTCACAGAATTCCACAGTACCCCCCCCAGAACTCCAGGAGAGGGGGCAGTTGGGGCAGTTAAGAATGTGGGTATAAAAATCAGGACACTCAATTTAGCAAGAAAATTTGGGGACTCTTTGGGAATTAGGGTGGCTGGGAAAAGAGTAGGATTGCTTCTCTTTTTGTTAGCTCATCTCTGACTTCAGGGAGCAGGGTGTTTCTTTGTTTTTACTCCATATAGACTAATCCAGGCTGTGTGCATTGGGAACATACCTCACATGCAGTATCTCAGCTAGTTTCTAATCAAAATAGATGTACAATCAAGATTACCTTCACCATCTTAAACTTGATAACATTGGATTAAGAGAAAGTCAGTTTGTGAGGGAGTTAGAAGTATTAGTTATTAAAAGGCATTCCCCTCTGGGGATTGCTATATCTAACAAGTTTCCTGAAGATATTAGGTAGTTTTCCTTACCCTCAATCCTGAAATTTACCCTCCTTTCCTGTTCCCCTGAAATTAATAAATCCCTTCCCTTGTTAAGTTTGTGAGCCTATGTGGTTACATTTAGGCTTTACCAACAAATTTCATACATTACCTAGGCAAAATCTTCATCCAGCCAATCACTGAACACAGCTGTTATCCAGAAGGCAAGACTGCTATGTTGAAGACATCCTGAATCTTTATCTACCTTAGGTTTTGGGGAATAATCTTCTAACAGTGGACATTGCTAATCTCATTGGAATTACTTCTTATCTGTCTACCAATTTAGCCCTGGGACAGCAAAGTCAAAACAGCCTCCATTTCTTGATCTAAGAGGGGTTTCTGTTACAACTGTTATTCTAGGCTGTAACTGCCTCAGGAAGGGGAGAAGAAAGAATTCTATTCATTCACACCCCAATCCCCTGCTAGTATAGCCAGTTTAATCTTTTGCTGTGACTCCATTGTCAATCATTGCCAATCTGACCCATCCTTACAAGACCTAGTAATGGGATTATTAGATCAAAGGTTATGAATTGTTTTATAGCCCTTTGGGCATAAATTCCCCAGAATGGTTGGATCATTTCATAGCTCCATCAGCATTGTATTAGCATCCCAATTTTGCCACATCCCCTCCAACATTTATCATTTTCCTTCACTGTCATATTGATCCAGACCATAGGTGTGAAGTGGTTCCTGAGAGTTGTTTGATTTGCATTTCTCTAATCAAGAGTGATTTAGGACATTTTTTTCATATGATTATTGATAGCTTTGGTTTCTTCATCTGAAAACTGCTTATTTATATTCTTTGACCACTTGCATTACATCTATTTCAAAAACATTTAAGGATTAAGTGTGTGGAAGAAGGATTAGATTTCTTCTGCTTGGCCTCAGATGGTGAATTTCTTGGAGTACTAGGAAGGAAGTCACAGAGATCTAGGTTTGATATCAGGAAAATCTTCTTAACAACTAGGGCCCTAAAGCCAGAGAAATTGCCTCAGTAGGTAGAGGGTTACCCTTCACTGTAATAGCCTCCAGAAAAAGGCTGGATAACAATGTATTGGGTATGTTTCATAAGGAATTCTTTTGGGGAGCACAGATTGAATAAGATGGCCTCAAGGTCCCTGCCAACTATAAGATTCTGATACTTTACAATTTTAACTAGCCAGCCCTGTTAATGATTTAGAACAGTTGTCAAATCTTTTCTTTTTGCAATCAGTCACAAAAAGTCCACACTGTAAAACAAAATAAGATTGGCAAAGCCACACACAGCAAGTCAGCCTTTAAAGAAACAGTTACACTGAAAACTCAGGAAGAATAGAGCTCTGTCTGTTTTCTTGTCTTTTTTATGTTTGTCTTATGCCTACATGTTTAGCAGTTGGCCCTCTAGAGAATAATAGATAGGGCAAGAGAGTTTATGGATGACACACAAAAATATCCCCAAAGGGGAAACCATCATTTTAAAGATGAGTCTCTTGCAAGGAGGATGAAAAAGGAAATTGAACAGAAGGCTCAATCCATTCTGTCATTTTTACCTTTATGCTAAGGACATGAATTGGTAAAAAAATGTAATCTCCCCTTCCCCCCCACCTTTTCTCTCCCCTGAATGCCATGCCTCGAGGTATTTCACAAAGGCAAGCAAGTAGTGGAACTAATAAGGTTATGAGCCTCTAATTCCAGGAGAATGAAGTGTTTTGTTAGATGGTTTCCACATCCTCAGTTTGCTGCTTCATAGTAAGCATAATAATACTGCAATAGAAAAGAAAGACCAGGGGTATAAGGAGGCAAAAGCACCATCATATATTCAGGTTTTTTCCCCACATTCAATAGCAATCAGCATTTATGTTGGACCTATCATCCTAGTGCCTATTTTGTGGCAGATTTTTCTCGTTAAACATTATTGGGGCTATTCAATTTCTTTTCCAGGTGCTCTCATGTCATTGACTTATATTCCAGGAATGTGATGAGAAGTGCAGGTGGGTGGTGGAAATGATTTTCTGGTTCCTACCCTTTTGACATGCATTTATAGCTAAAGGAAGCAGCCTGAATGGCAATATTTGGATGTTTTTTTTGTTTGTTTTGTTTTTTCAAATTCAAGAAATTCAGTCTGACCAAAGTCTCCTGGCATATGCCACTTTTAGGGCTAGTATCTGCGTCAAAAAGAGCCGTGTCTTGCCATGAAGTTCTTTTAGGATTGGCTGGACCTTTAACTTTGGACTCTGACAGTGCAATGAGGGTAGGTTGAATTCATATCTTTTAGACAGTGTAGGGAAAGGATCACCCTCCGGACACCCTGAATTGAGCTATGAGACCAGATTTTGCAGGAAATTGTGATGATAAAAAGAATAAACAAAAGTCAAGGTTCAAGGCAGCTTCTTGCTCTGCTACTATTTCCTTGAGTGACTCCAGTGTTGTGGATAGGACCCCTATATTTGGGGTTCTGAAAGCCCAGCTCTTGATGGCCTGTCATCCTAGAGTTCTTTCCATTAGACTATTTTTCCTGGGTAGAGTCTGAATAAACAACAAGGCAGACACAAGTTAAACATGCTTACCACAAGCTCATTTCTGTGCAAAACCTCTTCAAATTCTAGTATGATAGTTTAACAACTGTTCTAAATTGTTAGGCATTTATTAAGCTTTTCTTTTGTGCCAGACACTGTGCTAAGCACTAGGGGATGCAATGAAAGGCAAAACTAATCCTTTTCTCCCAGAATCTCAGATTTTATTGGAGGAAATGACAACTATGTACATATAAGATACAGAGACATTATCATTGGAAGGATTGGAAAAGGTCTTTTGTAGAAAATGGGTTTTGAGCTGAATCTTTAAAGGAAGAATGGGAAGCTAGTGGAAAGAAGAGAGGAGAGAGAGCATTTTAGGGACAGAGGAAAACCAGTCAAAAGGCATAGAGTCTGGAGATGGAGAGATATGTGTGAGGCAGCAAGAAGGACAGTGCCCCTCTTTTGTAAAGCATATAGAAGGCATTCATGTGTAAGAAGACTGAAAAGACATGAAAGAGCCTAGTTACAAAGAACTTAATTTTTTTCATCGGTATTTTTAATTATAAATATATTTTATTTTACCAATTGCATTTGGTAACAAATTTCCACATAAGTGTTCTGAAGTCATGTAATCCAAATTGTCTCCTTCCTGTCCCTCCCTCCCCCCAACCCTCCCAGATCTGGCAAGCCACTTGGTCTGGGCTATACATGTATTTTTATGCAAACCGTATTTCCACATTGATCATTTTTGTAAAAGAATGATCATATAAAACCAAAACCCAAATAAACTGAAGTGAAAAATTGTGTGCTTTGATCCGCATTCCAACTCCAACAATTCTTTCTCTGGAAGTGCATAGCATTCTTTATCATAAGTCCCTCAGAACTGTCTTGGAACATTGCATTGCTGAGAGTAACTAAGTCTACCACAGTGGATAATTCCACAGTATTGCTGTTACTGTGTACAAGGTTCTCCTGGTTTCTTCTTGTTTCATTTTGCATCTGTTTTGAAGGACCTTAAAAGCGATAGGATTTTGCATTTGATCATAAAGAAAATAGGAAAGTAAGACAGTCAGATACTTAAGAAGATCACTTTGTGAAACATTGTGGAAAAATACAGTGTAATGGACTTTGCTAATATAAGATGATCCCAAGGGACTTACCAGAAAGAACACTACCCACATAGAGAGAAAGAACTGTGGGAGTAGAAACACAGAAGAAAAATAAATGACCAATCATTTATTTATATGGATATATGTTGTTTAAAAGTTTCTTCTATTGCAAAAATGAATAATATGGAAATAGGTGTAAGTGATAACCCAGTAGAAATGCTTATTGGATCTGGGAAGGAGAGTGAAAGAAAATGAAATATGTAAAAGTGGAAAAATATATTTAAAATAAAAGTTTTTTTTAAAAAAAGATTGCTTTGGAAGCTTCATAGAGGATGGATCTGGGTGGGGAGAGAGTTGAGTTAGGAAAACCAACAAAAAAGCAATAGTTCAGTCATGAGAAGAGTGTGTGCATGTGTGTGTGCACATGTGTGTGAACGTGTGTGTGCAGGTAGGTATTTGTAGGCTTATTTATTTTGGAGGTTGGATCTGGGATTTTATTAATGAGGAAACTCTTCATGTGGAAGCATCCTTTATTACTACAGGTTAGCACTTTGTATGTAACATCTAGGTGAGATACCTGAGGGACTGGGAGGTTAAATGACTTGCCCACAGTTAGTCAGGGAGAGCACACCAGAAGCAGGACTTGAATCTTCTCAATTCAAAAACTGACATGCCACTGCACTACCACAGACCACTACCTTTCAGCTAAGCCAGATTTGTTATAGACAAAACTATCATCAACCTAGGGCCAGTTAGGGTAGACCACTGGGAACCTTTCCAGTTTGATAGATTCAACGGACGCTTCTACTCTAATGGCAAAGCCTCTGGGAACCCAGGGTCACCTTCATGCCATTATAGGACTTTGAAAGATCATTCTATCAGAGAACAAAAATATCAGATTATCATGCTCCTATTTTTTTTTCCCTTTTTCCTGGCTATTAGAATGGTTGGTTCCCTGACTTGAAAGAATAACATTTAATATATGTACTTCAAAGGGAAATGAGAACATTATTCAAGTTTGTTTATTTGGTTCAGTGTTGCAGGAGATAATATTCTGGCCTTGGTATGAAATTTCCTTTTCCTTTTCAGTATTTCCGTTTTGGCAATATTCCATGTAGAGAAGTAGGCTAACATAGTTTTTTACAGATTACTTTTTTTTTATGGAATAGAATCCCTGAAAAAAGATTATATTGAATCACAAGCTATTCTTGGCTGCCTAAGATGGCTTTATACATTTACTGTGTTGGCTGCTTTCCAGTCTAGCTAGCCTGGTCCATACTGTTCTAACCCTTCTCAGATTTCCTAAAGTACTTATTATCTATACTTTAGCCCTTGTTCCAGCATATCTCTTTAACTATTCCCTTTCTATCCTTCTAGGTTGAGAGTTCCTCAAAAATAGGACCATCTCTTATTAAATAAAACACATGAAATAAATATTTAAAAAATAAAATGGTTACTTGGGAAGAGATTATGAATATGATTTTATTCTATTGGGAATTCCTCAAACCCTTATAATCTATGTGACCCTGAGCAAGTCACTTAAACTCTCTTTGCCTCAGTCTTTAATCCAACTGGAGAAGAAAATAGGAAACCACTCCAGTATCTTTGACAAGAAATTATCAGAGAGTATTGGTGAGCTATGATCTATGAGGACATGAAGGGTCAAACACAATCTAAACAATTTAAAAACAACAACCTCTTCAATGAGAGGGAGGCTGTGGAGCAGGAAACATCCTCGATTAAATGTCAGGAAATGTTGCTTTCAACCTGTCTCCAGCTCAGCTCACTCTCTGGATTTCTCTAGTTCCTCATCAGCAGCCTTGATTCCCTTAAGATGTCTCTGGGTCTTGCTCTCCTGATTGCTGAGTCCCAACACGACCATTATTTCTTGGATCCCATTATGGATGTTATTAGATGTTATAATCATATCACTCCAATCACAATGGACTTTTCTGTCTCCTCCCCAGAAGCCTTGCTCCAATAGGGGTAACTTTATCCTCTTCTTCCAATATATTTTCTGGCTCCTTTTTTTTTTTGTTGTCTTTTCCTCTCAGAAGTGAAATTTCCAGGTAAGGGAGTGTCTTATTTGCTTACATCTTTGGCACTTAGTATGTGGTATCTGGTGCCTTGTAAGAGTATAAATACTTTGTTTACCTGTGCCACTTGTAGGAGCTTGGACAAATCACTTGGGTCACTTCTCTTGGCATTCTTTGTTCATTGACTCAATGAGGAAGTTTGGTTAGCCTAATGCTTAGTTGCACAGTAGACTCTTAATCTATGTTGACTGACTGACTGCACTGTAATGTCCCTTTAAGTTCTAAAATTCTATGATTCTAGGATGAATTCATTCTATGAATGAAAATTTCATAAAGGTAAAAAATCACAGAAGCATTTCAAGATTTGAAACTTTTCTTTATAATACTTTTGTGAGTATTCTTGACAGCTTGAATTGAACTTTCTTGACACTTGAAGTTTTCCTTTCTATTTCAGAATTTTCTAGCTTAGTAGAATGTCTGGAAAGTCAGAGGACCTGATTTCAAATACTGAATCTGTCACACAATACCTATTGTAATTTTGGTCTTTCTAATCCTCAATTCCTTCATCTTTAAAATGAGGAGAGCACACTGGCTAATCCCTAAAATCCTATAATCATCTGTCCAGCATCTTGAAGGCCTAAATATACAGCCATGGACTAGGCAACATTTTACATCCTTCTAAATGGGAAGCCTTGGGAATTTGGGGAGCATGGACTCCAGGGAGCAGAACATAGACAAGCAACAAGAGGTCATATATTTAAACCAATCACCAATCACCTTTTTTTAGCTATTACTACCTCTGACTGTATTAAAGAGGTCAAAAAAAATCTTTCATTTTTATTATATTTTCTCCCTATTACATATAGTTACAATTTTTAATAATCATTTTTGACCTCTTGTGATTCATATTCTATCTCCCTCCTTCTTTCCCCTTCCCTATCTCTGAGATGTCTGATAACACTATATAGGTTATAGATGCCAGAATTCCTTCCTAATTTCTTCTTATTCTAGGACAATAGCTGGTGTAAAAGGGAATTCTTTGTTCTCTTTGAGTTTGCATTTGTGAAAGGGAATCCTTTATTCTCTTTGTCTAGTTGGAGTTAACACTTTGGTTAACAATAACTTTGAATCAACACAAGTTTGAAGTAGGTGGAAGAGCTCACAAACTAATTAGAGAATTCACATCCTACCTAGTGCTAGATGAGAATTCAGCAAGATACTTGGAGAGCTCCACCCTTTTTTTTCTAATTCAAACAGTCAGAAACTTGTTCACACCCTCAGAAAGTGTGAACCCTTTTGATGAGTATTCACTCCTCTGGAAGGTGGGAACTAGGTCCCACAAATACTACCTCCTGGGCAGTGCTAGAAAATTTAAAAACTGTGATTGGCCCCTGTGAAGAGAGGAGGAGACAAGAAGTCACCATAAAAGCAAGCCCTGAACACAGTCTGGGTAAATTGAGTCTAGTTGAGAGTGAATTCCAAGAAAGAAGTTGGCTTCAAGAAGAAAGTCAGCTCAAAGAAGAAAGCTAGCCTTAGGAGCCACCTTCAGTTCTAGTCATTACCTTAACCTGCCTCTTGGAGGGAACTTGGGTCAGTGGATAGCTGGTTTTTCCATTCTTGTTTTCTGGAGATAGTTTAATTCCGATTGAAAATTAACAAGTCCTAGCTGAGCCAAGCACTGGAACAATATTTAGTTAGATAGGTTAATGTCTTCTCTACCCTTTTATTTTTCTTTACTTTCACTCTTTCCACCTCTCTTATAAATAAAAGATTTATAATTTTCATATATTTAGCCAAACCATTAATTTTAACACTTATACTAGGTAAGCACTATGTATTGAGCTCTGGACCTGAAATAAAGAAAATTAAAATCCCAACTCAGATACTTGTCAGCTGTGTGACCTTGGGCAAGTCATTTAACTTATTTCTGACTTGGTTTCCTCAACTATAAAATGGGGATAAAAATAACCCCTAGATCACAGGTGAATAATGAGATAATAGTCATAAAATATTTTTGCTAGAAATGATAATCATCATCATCATGGATTAGAGTTTCATTCCTATAGGATTTAATATTTTGCATATGACTGTTTTTAGAATTATGGACTCCTAAGGATCTGCTTGAATTTTCTCCTACATGTCATATCATAGGATTTTTTGGTCTACTGAGGCATCTAATAAACCTCAAATAGAATCTTATTGCTATCCATCTATATTATCCTTCAACTATTCTTCCACACTCACCTTCTAGGTAGCCCTTCGTATTGACTGTATTCTGGATAATTTTTAGTCTATTTCTAGGCATCCCACCTCCCCACCTCCACATTAGTAGTCCAAAAAACCTAGAGATGAGTATCATGTTGGAATGGGTCTGAATGTTCAGGCTTCCAGCATTGAATAGGTGAGCATAGGCTGATGCAAATAATGTTTCAAACACACCAAGAACACAAGCCAAATCAAGAATGGAAAAGGAATACACAACTCTCCAAGAGGTGGGTATATTTTATCCCTTAAGAGCTTCAAATAAGAGATCATCTGAAATTTCTCTAATTTCTTTTCTCTTCTCTAGCCTTTCCTATCCCCCCCATTCTTTCTCTTTGAAAAGTAATAAATGGGACAATTGAAATTGGGTAATGGATTTCAATTACTGTGATGATTGATAGATGAGTTATCTAGACAAGTAACTTTACCTCTGTTTGCTTTAATTTCCTAAAATGTAAAATGGGGAGAGGATGGCTAGGTGGCTCAGTGGATTGAGAGCCAAGTCTAGAGATGAGAGGCGCAGGATTCAAGTCTTAGCTCAGACATTGCTTCACTGTGCAATCTTTGGCAAGTCACTCAACCTCCCATTGTCTAACCTCTTAGCCTTCTTTTGCCTTGGAAACAATACACAATATTGATCCAAAGATGAAAGTAAGAGTTTTAAAAAAGATAAAAAAATATAATGGGGAAAATAATAGCACTTACTTCTCAAGGTTTCGAGGATCAAATGAGATATTTGTAAAGTGTTTAGGACAGTGCCTGGCACATAGCAGGTGTTATATAAATGACTGTTTCTTTCTTCCCTTCCATCTTTACTTCTTATTTTAAATCTTCAAGCCTATGAATTTAGAGCACTGACACCTGGAAGCACTCACTCTGTGAAGCATATTCTCTCTCTCTCTCTCTCTCTCTCTCTCTCTCTCTCTCTCTCTTTATATATATACATATATATGCATATGCATATGCATATATATGTATGTATATATATATTTTTTATTTTTATTTTTTTTTACAGATTGTATCTCAAGAATAATTGTTGCTATCATTTAGCTGTTTTCAGTTGTGTCTAATGCTTCATGATCTCTTATTGGGATTTTCTTGGAAAAGATACTGGAATGGTTTGTCATTTCTTTTCCCAGCTCATTTCATAGATGAGGAAACTGGCAAACAGGGTTCCGTGACTTGCCCAGAATCACACAACTAGTAAGAATCTGAAACCAGATTTGAAGTCAGGAAGGTGAGTCTTCTTGATTCCAATACCAGAGCTTTATCCACTGTACAACCTAGTGGCCGAGTTGCTACTGTGCCATGCTAAATGCCAGATAATACAAAACAGCTCCAAATCTAGGACTCTTCCTCTTATGCTACTCTGTCTCTTGCTATTTAATATAAACACAAATTAAAATGTAGGAAAGTCTTTACTGGGGACTATGGAAAAGAAGTTGACTGATTTTTGGGGAAAGTATTACCATCCTAAGTAGGTCTGACACAAAGGAGAAATAATAACAACAGTGGTAATAACAATAATTAGTATTTATATCACTCCATAAGCTTGCAAAGTATTTGACAGATATTAACTCATTTTATTCTTCTATTAACCCTAGGAGATCTGTATTACTATTATCTCCATTTTATAAAGAAACTGAGGCAGACAGAACTTAAATGACTTACCTAAGGCATCACAATTAGTATGCCCCTGAGGTTTGGTCAATTTAGGTCTGCCTGAATCCAGGTATAGTGATCTCTCCATTTCTCCATCTAGCTGCCCTAGGTGCTTTATGGTGTTATTGTTTAGTCAATTAGTTGTATCTAACTCTTTGTGATCTATTTGTTTTTGCAAAGATAAAGGAATGGTTAACTATTTCCTCCTCTAGTTCATTTTACAGATGAGGAAAATGAGGCAAACAGGGCCAAGTGATTTGTTTAATTGATGGGAAACGACTTTCAATTCAATATATAGAAGAATATGCAAACAATTAAAGCTGTCCTACAGTGGAACAGGTGAAACTGTGAGGAAGTGATCTTCCCATTGTTGGAAGTGTTCAAATAGAGGCTAGAAGACCAAGTTTTAGAATTGTTTACTGAAACGATGAATTAGATAAACATAAACAACATAGGCAGCTTAAAAAAAAAACCACAGGGTTCCAAATATATTCATTTCCCCTCTCCTATCAGGCAGACCACCCTTTTTAATAAAGAATTTAAAAAAGAAGAAAAAGGTTTAACTAAATCAAGCTAAACAATCCACTGTGCCTGGCTATATATAAGATATTTGCCCAGAAAACTTCCTGACTTCCACCAAGAAGGAAGTGAGTTGCATCTTCTCAGCTTTTTCAAAGAATAATACTTGGTTACATAACACAGTTTTCATTTTTGTTATTTTCTTCCTTCCAGTTGAATCACCACTGTTAGAAACTTTGATTTCCAGGTACCTTCCCATAGTCTTCTTTTCTTACAGCATGAGTCTATCCTAGAACAATTATGTACCATCATTTGTGTAGTCATTTCCTAATCAATGGATATCTACTTTGTTTCCCACTCTTTGTTACTGTAAAAGTCACATTTTGAAAATGTGGGCATATTGATTCTTTTCTGTCTGACCTTCTTGGGATATATGCCTAGCTTTGGAATCTCTAGGTCAAAATGTATAGATATTTTGGTTGCATTTAAACATCAGTCTACAAGCATGTATTAAGAAACAACTATGTGCTAGGCACTGTGCTAAGTGCTGGAGATACAAAGAAAGACAAAAAACAGTCTCCAGGTCTCATTGAGCTCCCAGTCTAATTCAGAAGACAACATGCAAACAAGATAATTTGGATAAAATCAACTAAAGAAAGGAATTATCATTAAGGAGGATCAGGAAATGACTTCTTGAGAAAATGAGATTTTATTTGAGCCTTAAAGAAAACCAAAGAAAAGATAAAGAGGGAAAATTCTAGGCACAGGGGACAGCAAGTGAAAATGCCTGGAATTAGGAGATAGAGTGTCTTGAATGAGGAACAGCAAGGAGGCCAATGTCACTGGCTTGCAGATTTTATGTGGGAGCAAAGATAAGAAGGGATCTGGTTATGAAGGGCTTTAAATGCCAACTTGTTCTCTACTGTAGTTTGACTAATTCTTATCTCCAAAATTGTGTAGAAGTATTCAGTGTTTCAACAGAAAATTTCTAAGTGAAATTTAAGGTCTCTTTCTACTCTGAATTTATGTTTCTTAGATTGTGTCATTCTATGTATGATGTTTTTATTTTTTATACTCCTTGAAAGGGTGACGTTAGAAGTCTGAATATGTATCAATAGATGAGAATTGAAGGGAAACAGCTTTCAATTCAATATATTGAAGAACATGCAAACAATTAGAGATGTCTTGCAGTGGAATAGGTGAAACTGTGAGGAAATGTAACAAGCTATTCCTTGTTACCACTTAATAGGTTGGTTAACACATAGAAATAAATGCATTTTGGAGAGTAAACAATGTGAGTCAGTGACTAAGTAGGGTCAAGGAAGTCAAAACTTCCAGAAATCAAATGTAGTACTTCATTCTATTTTATTTTATTTTATTTTTTGCTTGAATGGCAGGTTAGGTTTATATTTTTAGCTCCTTTGGACTGCAATTTTGCTCTGATGGTCTGAGGCTTATAATTATTTTTTGTATTCAAATTACAGGAGGTATTTGAAGACATCTTGGCAGTATTTTTAGGAGAAGCAAAGGAAGGAAGAGTAATAATATCTGAAGTTTATATAGTCCTTTTTAGTTTACAAAACACCTTCCTAAAAAAGTCTGAGGCAAGTAGTATATTATTATCCCCATTTTACAGATGAGGCTCAGAGAGGTTAAGGGAGGACAGAAACTGTGTCTTATCTAAAGTTTGTACCAACTCTGGTCCTTAGTTTGGAGTGCCCTTTCATCCTTTGAAGTATCATTAATTGAGAAGGGGAAATCGTTTTGGAGAAGGGTCCTACCATTCTGCCACCACAATTACCAATTATTGACAAGTAGGAACAGGTAACCTCTAAAACTCTGGGAACAGGAATGCCTCTCATACCACTGGCCTTGTTCATAGCCTGGTTCCCACAGCCATATATTCCAGGGAAACAACTCCTCTTGATTTTATTTTTATTTTTAGAAAAATTTTCCATGGTTACATAATTCAAGTTCTTACTCTCCCCTCCACACGCCCCATCCCCCCAGCCATTATGCATTTCCAATGGCTTTTATATGTGTCATCAATCAAGACCTATTTCCATATTGTTGATAGTTGCACTGGGATAGTTGTTTAGAGTCTACATCCCAAATCATATCTGCATCAACCCATCTGTTCAAGTAGTTGTTTTTCTTCTGTGTTTCTACTGCCATAGTTCTTCCTCTGAATGTGGATAGCATTCTTTTTCATGAGTCCCTCAGAATTGTCCCAGATCACTGCATTGCTGCTACTACAGGAGTCCAGTACATTCGATTTTACCACTGAGACAGAGTGTATCAGTCTCTGTGTACAATGTTGCCCCTTTCACTCTGCATCAATTCCTAGAAGTCATTCCAGTTCACATAGAATTCCTCCATTCCTTTATTCCTTTGAGCACAGTAGTATTCCATCACCAGCATATACCACAATTTGTTCAGCCATTCCCCAATTGAAGGGCATACCTTCTTTTTCCAGTTTTTTGCCACTACAAAGAGTGTGGCTATAAATATTTTTTTACATGTCTTTTTCCTTATGATCTCTTTGGGGTATAAACCCAGCAGTGGTATGGCTGGATCAAAGGGCAGACAATCATTTAAAGCCTTTTGGGCATAGTTCCAAATTGCCATCCAGAGTGGCTGGAGAGAAGAAATACTTAATTCTTAAGTGCATTGAAATGAACTTAAAGAGGGAAGAACAATCAGATCCATTGGGGCAGAGAACTAATTCGTGCCCTATAGAGAAGTAGAAGTGTAACAAATGGACTGATGGGGAGGGAAGCAATAGTAGAGAGGGAGGGGGGTAGTTTTAAAAAGACCCTAAAGAATAATAAGAGGGGAATAAGAAGGGAGGGGGAGAAAGGGAAGTACAATAAGGGAGGGGACTAGGAGGACTCATTAAAAACAAAACACTGGTAGAGAAGAAAATAGTGAAAGAAGAAAGGGCAGGACAAGGAGAGGGAATCAAAATGCTGTGGAATACAAAGTTGATAATTATAACTCTGAACGTGAATGGGATGAACTCACTCATAAAACAGAAGCAAATAGCAGAGTGAATTAGAAACCAAAATCCTACCATATGTTGTCTACAAGAAACACATATGAGGTAGTTAGACATACATAGAGTAAAAATAAAAGGCTAGAGCAATATCTATTGGGCTTCAACTGAGAAAAAGAATGAGGGAGTTGCAATCATGATATCTGACAAAGCCAAAGTAAAAATAGATCTGGTTAAAAGAGATAGAAAAGTTAATTACATCCTGATAAAAGACAGTGTATGAAGAAATAGCAGTACTCAACCTGTATGTACCAATTGGTATAGCATTTAAATTTCTAAAGGAGAAACTGGCAGAGCTCAAGGAGGAAATACATAGTAAAACGATACTAGTAGGACAACTGAACCTTCCCCTATCAGATCTAGATAAATCAAACCAAGAAATAAATAAGAAAGAGGTAAGAGAGGTGAATGAAATCCTAGAAAGATTAGAGTTAACAGATATGTAGAGAAAAATAAATAGGGACAAAAAAGAATACACCTTCTTTTCAGCAACACATGGTATATTCACAAAGATAGACCATGCACTTGGGCACAGAAACATGGCAAACAAATACAAAAGTGCAGACATCATAAATGCAACCTTTTCAGATCATAATGCAATAAAATTAATAATTAGTAAGGGTAAATGGATAGGCAAATAAAAAACTAATTGGAAATTAAATAATATGATTCTCCAAAATCAGTTAAAGAACAAATCATAAAAAGAAAAAAACAATTTCATAGAAGAGAATGACAATGATGAGACATCCTACCAAATTCAGTGGGATGCAGCCAAAGCAGTACTCAGGGGGCGGGAATTTATATCTTTGAGTGCATATATTAATAAATCAGGGAGGGCAAAGATCAATGAATTGGACATGCAAATAAAAAAAACTGGAAAGGGAACAAATTAAAAATCCTCAGATGAAAACTAAATTTGAGATCATAAAAATTAAAGGAGAAATTAATAAAATTGAAAGTAAAAGAACTATTGAACTAATAAATAAGACCAGAAGCTGTTAAAAAACAAATAAAGTTAACAAAATACTGGTCAATCTAATTTAAAAAAAGGAAAGTAGAAAACCAAATCAACAGTATCAAAGATGAAAAGGGAGACCACATCTCTAATGAAGAGGAAATTAAGGAAATCATTAAAAAATATTTTGCCCAATTATATGGCAATGAATATAGCAATCTAGCTGATATGGATGAATATTTACAAAAATATAAATTGCCTAGATTAACAGCAAAAGAAATAGAATACTTAAATAATCCCATATCAGGAAAAAGAAATTGAACAAACCATCAAAGAACTCCCTAAGAAAAAAATCCCCAGGACCAGCTGGATTCACAAATTAATTCTATCAAAAATTCAAAGAACAACTAACCCCAATACTATACAAATTATCTGACATAATAAGCAAAGAAGGAGTTCTACCAAATTCCTTTTATGACACAAATATGGTACTGATTTCAAAGCCAGGTAGATCAAAACAGAGAAAGAAAACTACAGATGAATCTCCTTAATGAACATAGATGCAAAAACTTAAATAGAAAACTAGCAAAAAGACTCCAGCAAGTGATCCCAAGGGTTATCCATTATGATCAGGTGGGATTTATACCAGGAATGCAAGGATGGTTCACTATTAGGAAAACCATTCACATAATTGATCATATCAATAAGCTAACAAACAAAAATCACATGATTATCTCAATAGATGCTGAAAAAGCCTTTGACAAAATATAATACCCATTCCTATTGAAGACACTAGAAAGCATAGGAATAGAAGAGCCTTTCCTAAAAATAATAAACAGTATATATCTTAAACCATCAACAAGCATCATCTGCAATGGGGACAAATTAGAAGCATTCCCAATAAGATCAGGAGTGAAACAAAGATGTCCATTATCACCTCTATTATTTAACATTGTACTAGAAACACTAGCAGTAACAATTAGAGAAGAAAAAAGAAATTGAAGGTATTAAAATATGCAATGAGGAGACCAAGCTATTACTCTTTGCAGATGATATGATGATCTACCTAAAAAATCCTAGAGAATCAACTAAAAAGCTAGTGGAAATAATCAACTACCTTAGCAAAGTTACAGGATACAAAATAAATGCACATAAATCATCAGCATTTCTATATATTTGCAACACATTTCAGCAGCAAGAGTTAGAAAGAGAAATACCATTTCAAATCACTCTAGACAATATAAAATACTTAGGAATCTATCTACCAAAACAAACACAGGAATTATATGAACACAACTACAAAAACTTTCCAAACAATTAAAACTAGATCTAAACAATTGAAAAACAGTTTCTAAAGATCTTAAAAAAGAAAGTTTTTGCTATCCAAGTCCTTGATACTATGAAATAGCTTCAAATCAGAAACTGAAATGCTTTATTAATGGAAATGATATTAAAGAAGATGCCATTAAAATTGGACACTAATACTCTGCTAGTGGAATTGTGAATTAATTCAAACATTCTGGAGGGCAATTTGGAATTATGCCCAAAGAACTTTAAAAGATTGCTTGCCCTTAGATCCAACCATACCACTACTGGGTTTGTACCCCAAAGAGATAATAAGGAAAAAAAACTTGTACCAAAATATATTTGTAGCAGTGCTCTTTGTGGTGGCAAAATATTGGAGGATAAGGATGTGTCCATCAATTCGGGAATGGCTGAACAAATTGTGGTATTTGATGATAATGGAATATTATTGTGCTGAAAGGAATAATGAACTGGAAGATTTCTATGTGAACTGGAAAAACCTCCAGGAATTGATGCAGAGTGAAAGGAGCAGAACCAGGAGAACATTGTACGAAGAGGCAGATACATCATGGCACAATTAAATGTAATAGACTTTTCTACTAGCAGCAATGCAATAATCCAGGATAATACAGAGGAACTTATAAGAAAGAATGCTATCCACATCCATAGAAAGAACAGTGAGAGCAGAAATTCAGAAGAAAAACATCTAATGGATCATGTGGTTTGATGGGGATATCATTAGGTTATTGGCGTTAAAAGATTACTCTATTACAAATATAAATATGTAAATAGGTTTGAACATTGAAACATGCATAACCCAGTGGAATTGCTTATCAGCTCCAGGAGGCAGGGAGGGAAGAGGTGATAAAAAAAAACCATAAATCATGTAACCATGGAAAAATAAAATAAATGAATAAATAAATTATTAAAAAAGATACTATCCCCATTTGTTTTTTCCTGTATTCTGAAGATCATGAGTTTTTTCCCCTATGACTTGGAGCTGAAACTTGTGTGATTCCAGTTTCCCCTCCACAATTAGAGTATGAGTTTCTTGGAGCAGTGACCACCTTACTTTTATATTTGTATCCCCAGTGTTTTGTTTCTTGAAATTGTTCATTCATTTCAGTCATATTTGATTTGGAGACCCCATTTGAAGTTTTCTCAATAAAGACAGTAGAATGGTTGTCATTTCCTTCTCAACTCATTTGACAGATAAAGAAACTGAGGCTAACAGGGTCCTATATCTAGTAAATGTCTGAGGCCAGATTTGAATTTAGAAAGATGAGTCTTCCTTAACCCAAGCTTAATATTCTGGACCCTGCACTTCTACCCAAGGTGCTTTGCTTATAATAGGTACTTACTGAATACTCTGGGTTTTAGGTGCTGTCTTTCTCAAGACAGTTGCTTCTACTCAATATATGCCCTTTGCTATAGTCTATCAATCCTATACTGCTTCCTTTCTGGGATGTCTCAAATCTGGAACGGATGTGAAAAGTTTCTGTGTCCCACACTTACTGACCATTTCCATCCCTGTGACCTCAGATATGAGTAACCAACTAAATGTGTCCTGGTGAACTCTGCCTCTCCTTTTATGTCAAGCTATAAAACCTCTGACCCTTTTCTACATTGTGAAGTAAGCCTGATACATGGAGGGAAGAATCCACTTGTGCCTGGAGGTGCTCAGGATAGGGGACAGGAATTCACAGGTTAATCAATCTGTTCCTCTTTCTACCTCTCTGTACAATCTATCCTGAGTAACTGTATTAATGAAAGGTGGGATTAAGGTGAGGACTCAAACCTAGGCTGTAGGTATAAGCACTGTGTCTTTTGATTTTTTTATAAGGAATACTATTGATTCATTATATTTCTTAGGAGCTAGCTATATAGCTAATGAGTCAGGGAACTCAATTCTAAACTTGTCCTCTCCTCAGCCTGAGCCATTATTAGGGGGTCAACAAGTGTCATGTCCAGGATGGATTAACCATGTGAATTTTATATTCTTCAATGAGCTGGTTCAAGTTTCAGAGTAGAAACAGTATTAAACATAGGTTCTTGTTAAGATAACAATAACAATCATTTCCTGGAATATGATAGCAGAGTGTAATAAGAAACTGCTTTCTGTCAACAAATTCAGAGCTGTGGAGATTATTGACTTCATTTAAAATACAGAGATGCTCTACACATTGTATGAATGTAATTATAAAATAACTAAGTAATTTAGCATTTTTCCAATTTTTAATTTTGATTACATTTATATGCAACACAATTTCAAAAATGCTTTGAAATGAAATTGCATTGCTAAAAATTACAAATACCTTAAATTCAATTTCTTATGCCTTGTTCCATATGAGGATCTGTAAAAGACTAGTCCAACTACATGTATTGAAAAATAATATAATGTTAATAAATAGATAATATTTAGATATTATATTAATAAAATAATATGAAGATTAATTATATCTCATATTTCTATAGCACTTAATGGTTATAGAATATTTTAAATGGATGACCTCATTTGATCCTTACAATAATCCTGTTAGATAGCCAGTATAGGTATAATTGCCTCCATTTTACTGATGGTGAAATTAAGTCTAGAAGAGGTTAATAGATAGCTAATAGTCACAAAATTATTAACTGATAGAGATAAGATATGAACCCAGGGCTTCTGCTCTCAAACCCATTATCCTATTCAATTCACCATGTTGCTTCTTATTCTGAATCTATCCTAGAAATATTAGGTGATTAGATTTTGAGAATGAAAATGGAGCATGCTAACTCTAATTACAAATATGTCAATGGAGTACAATCAGAAGAACCCTGGATTTGTAGTCAAGTAAATTGTTTGGTTCCTAGTCCTTCTACTACTACTTATATGACATTAGGTAAAGCACTTTATCTCACTGGGCCTTGATTTTTATTTTGCATCTATTAAATAAGGGTTGGGGTGGGCTATATGGCCTTTAAGGTTCCTTATGCTCCTCTGATTCTTGGAAAAATAAGTTTGCTAAATACATATTTTCTAAGGAATGGTAGTTCCCTGAAAAGACTACTGCTTAATTCAGTGTACCTATGTCATTAGAAACTCTATTTTCAATGCTATTTTTTTAGTGAATTCATTGTCCAAGTTAAGTATTGAGTCTTAAAATTTATAGGTTCAGTCTTCTTTTTGTAGTAATATAGCATTCGCATCTTTTCTTTTATTATGCCAAGAGAATGTAAATCCAAAGATAGGTAAGGAAAGATATTATCACAGCAGGCTTTATACAAAATATTTCCCATAATTTTCTTGGCAATAAGTCACCCTGATGTTTCTTCACACTTCAGTAGGAAAGTCATTACAGTTGTCTAGTGAATTCCATCAGAATATTTGTATTTAATATGCGATCCTCTTTTCTGGAACATGCTTTTAGTTTCATGTTGAAATGAGAATAACTAATTGAATCATTTTTTGCCCACTAAAGTGAAAGTCTTAATATGTAAGAGAACAGCTGAATTGTTTGATTTAGTCATCTGATGGTTAAATATATAAATCTGTACCAGGTAATGATCACCATCATTCTAAACCCATCATCTTTATGCTTTCCAAAAAAAGTACTTGACTAATAAAACTTTTAAGACATTCTCTCTTTTAGTCTATTAAATTAAATGGGGAGTAGTTCCTGGAGTCAAATTTATTTATACCTTGAGAATCATTATTTTATCAGTTGGTTTTGAATATAAAAGTCCCTAAGATCACTATTTTTATATTACTATTACTATTTTTATTCTTATTATTATTTGGTATGTGTGTATCAAAGATAGTAATGGTTAGTAGTTATATAGTACTTTAAGGTTTTCAATACACTGTATCAACATTATTTCATTTGATCCTCTCAATCACCTTGTGAGTTAGGAGTTATTATTATCTTGATTTTATGATTAAAGAAACAGAGATGGAGAGAGGTTAAGGGGCTGCCCAGGATAAAATAGCTTCCTTCCAGTCCCATCTAAAATTTCACCTTCTATAGGAAGTCTTCCTCAACCCCTCTTAGTTCTAGTGCTTTCCTTCCTCTAATTATTTCCCGTATATAGCTTGTTTTGTATATATTTGCTTGCACAAAGTCTCCCCCACTAGTTTGTAAGTTCTGTTAAGATAGGGACTATCTTTTGCTTCTTTTTGTATTTCCAGTGCTCATAATAATGACTGTTACTTAGTTTGTATTTAATACATGTTGTTCGAATGAATGAAAATAAGTGTATCAGGCAGAATTTGAACTTATGGCTTCCTGAATCCAAATTCAACATCTCAATCAACAAAATGAAGAAATTCTTATTTTTATTTTGCTTTCATTACTGGTGTTTTATGATCTAGTCTATTCCAGGTTGGTCTCTTTTGGCTTTGGACTTTCTAACTCTTCTAAATTGGGGCTGCCTTCTGAGCCTGGTCCTTCTTGGTGAGGATTTTCTTGGCATGGTCTTTTGAGGTTCAGCAACTCCCTTTTTTAGAGCATGCCTTCAGTACACATATCTTTTGTAACCTCTTCTCACATGTGTTTTTTCCGGCCTTTGACTTTATGCTGGTTAAAATCTGTTATCTTGGCTTTTATTTTCCTCTAAGTTCAATCTTTTTGGCTTCTATTATTGCCCTCCATTTTTAATTAGATAATTTCTTTTTCTCAAGCATCTGATCATACTTTCAACAAGCAATCTGTGGGAACTAGAGAAAGAACTCAGTCTTTCAGCTGAGTATACATCTGAATGTCATATCCTACCTCTTTAACATCACTAGAGTGGCCATTAACTAAAACTCTATTCTCATCAATAACATCCCATGAAACTTACCAGCTTGCCCAAATGTGGCCTAAAAGAAAATTGTGATTTAATGGCCAATTTCCATACGAAGATGAATACCAAATTGGCAGCATTCAAGTGAGAAGTAAAGAAAATCTCTATTTTTCAAAATCTCTACCCAAATACATCATTCTACCCTTAGAGAAATACTGAAATTATAATTTCTTTTGAGTTCTAACTTGATTTAGGGTAAATTCATTTTGTTCATTTTAAAATCACAGATATCATTCAAAGAAAAAAAGAAAGTGAAGGGTTAGAAGGAGGGGCAGAAGTTTATAATGGACCAAATGTCACATATTAGTACTTAAAATAGTTACTTAACATATTCAGAAGGATCTTGAATCCATAGTGTCTCTATTCAACTGTAAAGAAAGGAGATGAGAAATGAACAACCTCTTTATCTTCTTTACACAGCCAAAGCTCATTAAAGCTTGTCTTTACATTGTGTGAAGTCTTCAAGTCCTTGTCCAATGTTCCTTAATTACATTATTAAATTATTTGAAAGTGTTAAGTGTTAAAGGCACATTTAAATTTTTATTTAAGCCTTTGTCAGCATCTCTGATCTATCTTCAGATCAAAGAGGAATTTCTAATAAGGCATCTCATCTTATGTAATAAAGGAATGCTATGTCAATCCATAAAGCAGGCTATGAGGCTTGGGAAAGAAAATCCAAATTAATAAGCCTTATACTTACTCTCCCTTGTCATATATAGTGAAGAGCTTTGAATGTGAACCCAGAGAGAAGGCAAATCTCTAGTGTAGGAGAAAGATTTCTATAAAACTGACAATCTCCATAGGGACCACTGAAATTCACATGGAATGAAATCTCATTTTAACAACTTTTTTCAATTCTTCTGGAAATCTCATATTATAAGAGGAATTCACATGTACACTTGTACATTTCAAAATATGTATAGCTATATTCATGACTGGCTAGGCACCTACTGTATAATTGTAGGGTTTAGATAAAATCACCATGCTTGAAGCACTAAGGTTTAATTATATTTCTTTCTGGTTACCTCTAATTCAGTCCTCTTTGAGAAAGCACCAGAATATTACATCCACCAAAGTAGAATTGGTTGGCATGTTCTAAAAGAAGGAAATCTAAAAATATATTGGTTTATTTTGTCTTCACAGGCAATGGGTCTTGGAATAACCAGTTGGAGTACATTTAGGATGTGAATTTTTAACAAGAAGGGAACATTCTTCCCTTTTTTTCAATTTCTTAGAGTTATTAATTTTAAAATGGAGAGAAGAAAACCTTTGTAACACATCAGCATAGTCAAGCAAAATGAACATACATGAAGCTCAAGCTCAAAAAGCATTCCTTTTTCTTTACCTAAGTCTATCACAAAGATAACTGTAGCACTGAGGCTTTCTATTCCAAGTTCTGATTCATGTAATCAATCATCTATTTTATCTTTTTTAATTTCTTCTCTTCCTTGTTAGGTTAAGAATATATCTCTTACTGATGACTATAAAAAGTATGTGGAAGTGGAGCCAAAATGTCAGAGGAGAAAAATTGCTCCCAACATTCCCTTCTGAAGAACTTCAAAATAATGTCTCAAATTGAAGTCTGGAGTGGCAGAAACAACAAAATGTCAGAGAGAGACTTCTTTCCTAAGACAACCTGGAAAGTCAGAAAAAGAAATTTGTGATATAGAGGTGAAGGCTATCCTAGAGCTCATGTGGATGAAAGACAGTGGTGAGACTAGGTGTTGGTTACAGAAGCAGTAGTAGATTTGGGAGTTCTCATACAAGAAATGGTAAGGAGACCTTGCATAATGCAATAAAAATTATAATCAATAAAGGTTCATGGAAAGGCAAATTAAAAATAAAACCTTTCGCAATGGGGACAAACTTGAAGCATTTCTAGGAAAATCAAGAATGAAGCAAGGATGTCCATTATCATCACTATTATTCAATATCATATCCAAAATGCTAGAAATAGCAATAAGATGGAAAAGAAATTGAAAGTATAAAAATAGACAACAAGGAAACAAAACCGTCACTCTTTGCAGAGTACATGATAGTATACTCTGAAAACTCTAGAGAATCAATTAAAAAAACAATTGAAATAATTAACAACTTCAGCAAGGTTGTAGGATATAAAATAAACTGACATAAATCATCAACATTTTTGTATACTACCAACAAAATCGAGCAGGAAGAGATAGAAGGAGAAATTCCATTTAAAATAATGACAGACGGCATAAAATACTGGGAGTTTATCTGCGAAGACAAACCCAGGGATTATGTGAACATAACTACGAAACATTTTTCACAGACATACAGATCTAAAGAAATGGAGAAATATTAATTCTTTTGGGTAGTTTAAGCCAATAGAAAAAAATGAAATACTACCTAAATTAATTAGCTTATTCAGTTCCATGCCAATCAAATTACCAAGGAATTATTTCATATAGCTAGGAAAAGTAGTTAACAAAATTCATTTGAGAGGACAAAAGGTCAAGAATATAAAGAGAATCAAAGAAACATGAGGAAAGATGGTCTAATAGTTCCATATTTCAAATCTGATTACAAAGTGATAATCATTAAAATAATCTGACACTGGAAAAGAAACAGAGAGATGGATCAGTTACATAAATTAGGTATACAATAAACAGTAGTAAATGACAATAGTATTCTAGTTTTTGACAAACCCAAATATCTAAGCTTTTAGGGTAGGAACTCAACATTTGAAAAATAATTTCTGGGAAAACTGGACGGCAGTTTGGCAGAAACTACTCATGTAACATCTCACACTGTATACCAAGATAGGGTCAAATGCATAAATGATTTAAATATAAAGAGTGGTATTTTAAGTAAATTAGGGGAGCATGGAAAAATGGACCTGTCAGACCTATGAAAGGAAGAGTTTAGGACCAAATAAGAGATGGAGAGGAATATGAGATATAAACTAGATAATTTTGATTACATGTAATTAAAAAGATTTTGCACAAAGCAAAACAAATTTAGCCCAAGTTAGAAACTTTTTGCAGTAATTTTCTCTGATAAAGTTCTCATTTCTCAAATATTTAGAGAACTGACAAACATAAATAAAAGAGCCATTCCCAGGGATTTTAACAAGCAATCTTCAGAAGAATAAATCAAAGCTTTCATTAGTCACATAAAAAAATGATCTAAATCACTATTTATTAGAGAAATGTACATTAAAACAACTCTGAGATGACACCTCATATCTATCTAATTGTAATATGAAAGAAAAGGAAAAAGACAATGCTGAAGGAGATGTGAAAAAATTGATGCACTAATGAACTGTTGGTGGTGTTACCAACTAGTCCAACCATTCTGTGAAACAATTAAGAATTATGCAAAAAAAGATTATAAAACTATATAGGCTCTGACACCCAGAAATACCATTGATAGCTCTATGTCCCAAAGACATAAAAAAGGACCTATGTGTAAAAAAATATTTATAGCAGCTTCTTTTGTGGTGGCAAAAAACTGGAAATCAGAGGCATGCACATCAATTGAGGAATGATTAACCAAGTTGTGGTATGTGATTGTTATGGAATATTAATATGCTATAAGAAATGATGAGCAGGGGTTGTTAGGTCGCTCAGTGGATTGAGAGCTAGGCCTAAAGGCATGAGGTTCAAATCTGGCCTCAGACATTTCCTAACTTTGTGACTCTGGGCAAGTAATAACCACTGTTGTCTAGCCCTTACCATTCTTTTGTCTTGAAACAAATCCACAGTATTGATTCTAAGATGGAAGGTAAGGATTATTGACAAAAGAAAGAAATGAAATATTATTATGAAAGGAATTATTGTGCCATAACAAATGATGACTAAGATGATCACCAAAAAACAACCTGGAAAAAATTATATGAACCGATGCAAAGTGTAGTAAACAGAACCAGTAGAACATTGTACACAGTAAGAGCAATAAAGCACAACAAATCAGTTGTAAATGATTTACTATTATCAGCAATGGAGAGATCCAAGATAACTCCAAGGGGTTCATGATGAAAAAGGCTATTCATTGCTATAAAAGGAACTGAGATTCTGAATATAGAGTGAAGCATGCCATTTTTCAATTATTTCCTCCTTTTCTCTAGTGTAAGTGATATATGTCTTCTTTCCCAACATGATGAACATGGAAATATGTTCTGTATAATAACATATACAATCCATATGATATTACCTGCCATCTTGGGGAGAAGAGAAAGTACACGGATGGCAAAATGCTAGAGAAGGATTATTGTAAATGAAACCTGGAAAAAAGAAAAAAATAATAAGAAGAAAAAGAAATGATGAGGAGTGTAGTTTCAGAAAAAACCTAGGAAGCCTTATATGAACTAACCAGCAGAACATTGTATGCAGTAACAGCAATATTGTGAGGATGATCAGTTGTGAAAGACATAGTTACTGTAAACACA
The DNA here is from genome assembly GCF_016433145.1 of Gracilinanus agilis. Lineage (NCBI taxonomy): Eukaryota > Metazoa > Chordata > Mammalia > Didelphimorphia > Didelphidae > Gracilinanus > Gracilinanus agilis. The sequence continues at coordinate 131,561,851 of NC_058131.1, read as the reverse complement.
ACAATGATCCAAGACAATTCCAAAGGACCTATGAAGAAAAATACTAACTACTTCCAAAGAAAACTGATGAATTCTGAATGCAAACCAGAGCATTATTTTTAACTTTCTTTATCTTTATTGTTTTGTTTGTGTTTTCTTTTGCAACATAGATAATATGGAAATGTTTTGTATGGCTTCAAATGTATAATACATATCAAATTTCTTATTTTCTCAGGAATGAAGCAAAGTGGGATGGAAGGAGAGAATCTGAAACAAAATTTTTTTAACTGACAAAATTTTTTTCATATAATTGGGAAACATTTAACAAAATAAACAAAAATTATTTTAAATATGTATATATAAAATATATGACTTGTTTCTCTTCTGATTTTTATTGATATGAGATTTAAATTTAAAGGTACAATATCCACATTGAATTTATTGTGAAATATGGCAGAAATGTTGCTCTAAGACCAATTAGTTTCAGGAAGCTTTTTAGTTTACCCCAAATATCTTATCACATAATAATAATAATAATAATAACAATTTTGTTTTCTATTTTAGGAAATACTTGGTTATTGACTTCCATTGTTTTTTATTCTCCCTAGCTATTCTGTCCTATTGATTGATTTCTCTATTTTTTAAATAATATCTAATGATTTTGATGACTATTGTTTTATGTAAATTCAGAAAATGCTGTTCCTCATTCATTCCATTTTGTCATGATTTCCCTTGATATTCTAAACCTTAAATTATTTAATTTAGTTCCAAAAAGTTTTCCTTTGATAATTTGAGTAATATGGTATTAAAACCTATAAAATGACTTTGATGTTATTAATATTTTTATCACATTGAAGTGGCCCAGATATGAGTATTGAATATAGCTCCAATTATTTGTTTGCTTATATTTTATTTTTTAAAGAACACTGCAACTGATTTTGTTCAAGTATTTTCTGTAAATTGATATATTGCTTCCTAAACATTTTATGTATTTTATGGTTTTTTAAAATGACTTTTTATTTTCTTCTCTTGCAGTTTGGGGTTTTGTTACCTTAACCTATGGAAACAGATGAAAATAGAGTATAATTCTTATTTTGGAGAAGTTTGGGAGGTCATGAGTTTTGGGGAAAATGTCTAGTTCACCATCTTGTTGATCAGATGTCCCTGTCTCCTTATATGTTTCAATAAATTATATAATAGTGAAGGTATGTTCTTCTGTGAAATACTGATTACAAAACCCTGCCTCTTCCCTATTAATACCCTCATTGATGATATCCTCAAGGAATGTGTCATAAAAATTTTTATAGATGGCAATATAGACTTAAAATTTAGTAGTCAATGATATTTTTAATAGTCTATTTTTATTTTTGATTCATTTGTTCCAAGATTTACCCCCAGTTATTTTGGTCTCTTTTCAGATAAACTTTAAGTTGATTGTTTAAAGCTTTCTCATTTGTGTTTTTTCCAGAATGTACTGCTTTGTATTTTTTCATTTTACTGAGGTTTTTTTTAAGGCTTTGCTTTCTTTTGTGTCATTGCTCCATCCTCTATTACCATGTTTGCGACTTTGATGCCAGCGTCTGAAGGTATTAGCTCTGTTGTCTTTTAATAGTGAAGGATTTTTGTAATATATTAGCAGAATTTTTCCATTTTTTCCTTTTTATTACCTTATCACATGTTCAGCCTTAAATGTCTGCATTATAACTATGTTTAGTTTGGCTCTTTCCGAGCTTCCTCTAAATTGGGTTTTGGCTTCCATTGTTTCTTTCTGTTTTATGTATTGATACCTGTACTAATCTTCTGTTGTTCTTTTCATTCTTTAAGATTTTATAAATAATCTTATACTCTAAAGAAGTATTGAGCATAACTGTGAGATTTTTTTTAAATTTTTTTGACTGTGAGATTTCTATGCTTGGCAAGTAGGTCAAGTGTTAGCTGACAAAAGTATTATTTAGACTCTTTTAATCTCTTTATTTTGTCAATTGATTTATATCGACTAAACTTCTTTATGAAACAGTTGTGGTTTTATGCATGTATTACTCTCTATCTCATTTTTCATCATTAATAACATGTTTAAGTAGGTCAAAATGGAGTAGTTTTAATTGTAGGACAAAACTATGTTCAATTTTAATCTTTTTTCTAACTTTGTTCTAATTTTGATCTTTGCTCTAAAAAGTTGATGATTTGACTATAAATAGCTGATTCAGGAATAATTTTCAAATCATCAATGAGTCATTTCCTGTCCATTGTAGCATAATCAATTTCATTTTTCTTGATGTTATTCATTGCTGCTCATTTTCAGTGCCTACGAAGGTTTTTTTTTTGAGAAATTATTCATTATGTAGAAGGGTGAAGCTTCTGTAACCTACACATTTTTGACCTCTCATATATTATTCTTGATCCATGTTTTACAATATATTTCCTACCATTCTCACCTTTTCTCCTATTTGCACTGAAGCCACTGAACATCTAAATATATGTTGATTTAATTTGGAAGGTCATTTCAAGTTCTTTGTGCAATTTCTTGATCTCTTTATCCTCTGTAATAGGTGTTGGTCAATAAAATGCAATTATTTCATAGAGGTTTTTCTAAAAAAAATTGACAATGACCATTAGGATATGAGATGAACAAAAGTCCTTTGGAATTATGTTTCTCATTGCCATTGGGGGCATTAAAAAACTTATCTCCACCATATTTTTTATTTGCTTCTCCTAGGAAAAGCTGAGCTATCCTTCCATTTAACTATAATTTCCTTCTTATTTGTTCTGGAGAGTAGATGTGCTAAGTAAAGTTAGCATAATACTTTTGAGAGCTATGGACTGACATCTCAAACTTACCGTGGTGACGTATTCTAGTGCTACCACTAATTCTGTGACCCTGGGTAAATTATATAATATTTAAACAAAGGAATAAGTTAGTCAACAAGCATTTATTAAGTATATATGCTTATATATATTTACTATATGTTAGGTACTGGGCTAAGCCCTGAGAATATAAAGAAAAGCAAAACAGGCCCTATCTTCAAGGAATTTACATTTTAATGGGCTGTGAGAAATATCGTGAAGGCAGAAACTATAAGATTTGACAATCTATGAGAATTAGGAGTAGAGGATAACCCTGAATTTGTGGGCCTGGATGGAAGTATGGATGGTAGTGTCCTCAATAATAATATGAGAATAAGGAAGAAGGGAAATTTGGGGTGGAGGTATTTTAAATTCTGTTTTAGGCAAGTTAAGTTTGAGATGCTTATGGGACATCCTTTTTGACATGTGTAAAATGCAATTGGAGATTCAAGACAGGAGATAGAGTAAGCATGAATATAAACATATATACACACATGTATATATATGAATAATTTACACAGAGGTCTTAATTGAACCCTTACGAATTGAGGAGATCTCTAAGTGTGATAGTACAAAAGGAGAAGAGAAGAGCCCAGAACAGCTATGGTCACTGGGCATAATACTGATGAAAATTGACAACAGAAACTAAGGACTGAAAAGATAGGTAGGAGAGATCAGTGTCATAAAAAGCTAAAAGAACAGAATATAAGGAAGAGACAGTGATTCACAGTTCAAAGTCTATACTGATTGAAAAAAGGCCATTGTTTAGTCAATGAAAAGAAAACTGGTAATTTTAGAGAGAGTAATTTCAGTTGAATGAGTTCAGAAGCCAGACTTTAGAGAACATGAAATGGAGGTTCAGAATACAGTGGCTTTCTCAGGGACTTTTGCTTAGAAAGTGAGGAGAAATATAGGAAAATATAAAACCTAGAGGGTTCTACCAAGTGAGTATTTTTTTCTTGTTTGTTTGTTTTAAAGATGAGGGAGACCCGAGTATGTTGGCAGTACGGAAATAGCCAGAAAACAGGAAAAGATTGTGGGAAGTCTTCTGAAGAAGTAGGATGTCATGGATAAGATCAATGGTTTATATGAAAGGGTTTGCCAAGGCATGAAGAAAGGCCATGTTCTTATGAAAGTCAGGAGTAAAAGAGGAAATAATTATGAAAGATGTCTTAATGATGTGAAATGTGGAGGAGGGACAAAGGGGAGATCTAAGCAAATGACCTAACTTTTGTTTGGTGAAATATAAGATTGGGTTCTCAGGATGCCAGGGAAGGATTGGTGAGGAATGAAAAACTATGGAATATCCTTTTGGTTGAGGGGTGGAGTTAATTGATTAGAGAGATTATAGAAGCATTGCCTTGCTACAGTGATGGTCAAGTTGAGATTATGCAATATAAACATATGCTGGACCTAATTAGGAATTCTGTGATTTTTTTTCTAGCTCAGTAATACATTAATAGGAGCAAAGCTGGCAGATAAGAAGAGTAAAATGGTAATGGGATAAGTCACAATGGATATGAGTGTAGAGGAAAGCTACTTTACCACAGTGAAGATAGGGAAAGGAGGGAAGGATGTAGCCAGCTGCAGAGGTGATGGCCTGAGAAAGAACTTGGAGGTGGAAGGATTGGAGGTAACAGTAAGAACAAACAAGGTTAGGTCTTAAGGCATAAGAGAAGATGGAATCTTAAAAGCCCTTTGTTCCGAATCATTAGTTTTTCACATAAAGAAACTGAAATTTAACTAAGTGACTCATGGAAGATCATACTCCTAGATAGTGGCAATCACTTCAATTCTCAAGACCTTTGTTTTCTCCTCTATAAAATGAGGGACTCTGAAGTCCCTTCTAACTTGAAAAAATTTTGATGTAACTCCTTTATCTGTAACTCCTTTATATCCTTTCTTAAGAAAAGAGCATTGATCAGAAGAATCACATCAGTATTATAAAGTCACAAAGGAGATAAACTTTATTTTAGGATTTTGATTCCCTCTTCAGAAAGCATGTATATGTCTATTTTTCTCATTTTGGTGGGTAAAGACATTTAAATATGATTACTTTTAAATCCATTCATAGGACAATCCAGATGAATTGTTAAATCACACTTTAGGTATGTTATAATTGGCTCAGGCTATTTTGTATTTGAACTATGTTTTTTGTAATAGGCCTATAAAAGAGAATCTTTTATTTTATTTTATTTAAACACTTACCTTCTGTCTTGGAGTCAATACTGTGCATTGGCTCCGAAGCAGAAGAGTGGTAAGGGTAGGCAATGGGGGTCAAGTGACTTGCCCAGGGTCACACAGCTGGGAAGTGTCTGAGAGCCAGATTTGAACCTAGGACCTCCCATTTCTAGGCCTGGCTCTCAATCCACTGAGCTACCCAGGTGCCCCAAAAGAGAATCTTTTAGATAAGAGTTGGGTTATTGGAGAGATCCTAAGAGAGCTCAAGATAAGCCTCCAACTTTGAACTTGCTCCATATAGAGATAATGGGATCCTGATTCCAGATTAAATCTATGGGATCTAAATACTTGCCATAACAAGGAATGAGTCAAGAGGGAATCCTCAAAATTGTACCACATTAGTATATTATTGGAAACAGTATTTTTGTTGCTTTTTCTTTATTTTTTCTGTTATTTTAACACTTCTTTTTGACTAGTCATTCCTGTTTTAGTTTTTCCATTTAGGGGGTGTGGGGAGTAGAGTACAGAACTTTAAAATATATGCATCATGGAGAGATTAAAGTAAAGAATGGTATGCTTCAATTTCCATTTATACTACATCAATTCCTTTGATGGGAATGGATAGTCTTTTTTATCATGAGTTCTTTGGAGTTGTCCCCAGTCTTTGCATTGTTGATGACAGTTAATTCATTCACAGTTGATCATCATATGCTCTTGTTGTTATTGAATACAACATTCTCCTAATTATGCTCCTTTCACTTTGCTTTCACGTCATAAAAGCATTTCCAGGTTTTCTGTGATTGTGTTGTTTGTCATTTCTTATGGCACAACAGTATTCCATTATATACCATATACCACATACTTGTTCAGTCATTCCCCAACTGATGGACATCCCTTCAATTTCCAGTTCTTTGCTTCCAGAAAAAGAACTGCCATGAATATTTTTGTACAAGTAGATCCTTTTCCCCTATCTTTCATCTCTTAGGAATATAGTCCTATTAGTGGTATTGCTGGATTGAAAGGTATGTTCAAAAGCATCCTTTTTTTTAAACCCTTACCTTCCATTTTAGAATCAATAGTAATGATTGGTTCCAAGGCAGAAGAGTGGTAAGGGCTAGGCAAACAATTGGGATTAAGTGTCTGAAATCAGATTTGAACTCCTAAGACCTCTCATCTCTAGACCTGGCTCTCTATCCACTGAGTCACCTAGCTGTCCCTTGAGGGCATCTTTTAAAAATATTTTTCTGAAACTGCTGTGGCTCCTTAGAGGAAATATAATACGGCTCTGGGGAAACCATTCTCTCTCAGGAGAGAGGATAAGTGAATGAGCCACCAACACTGAGAAACCTTGCAAACCAGAGACATATCCAGAACTTGGAGTATATAATATGCTCAATGGCACCACCAATGTGATATTTCACAATATCACAAAAAGAAAAATTAATTCCAAGGGTCTCTCAAGGCAATTTTGTCTAATCCATACCCAAAGGGAATACCCACTATGATACACCCAACAAATATTTGTCCAATTTCTGATTAAAGACCTCCAATGATGAGGAACTTATCACTTCCTAAGTAGCCCATTCCACTTTTGGAGATAGCATGACTTTGAAGCAGAATGATGTTGTTAATAGAGAATCAGTTGGCTTTGGGGCCAGGAAGACTTGAGTTCAATTCTTAACTTCAGATACATGCTAACCTTTTAGTACTTTTTCACTTGTGCGAATTCTGCATAGTCAAGCAAAGAAATTCCTGCAATGATTACATCCAAAAATTTATTTCTTGTTCTGCATCTTAAGTTCTAGACAATTCTCTAGACTATAAGGTACAGAGCTCATGTTGTTAGAAGGAATTTCCACACTAGAAGTTCCCCATATCAATAAAATTAACCATTGAGAAATTTCTTCATGACATTACGCCTAAATTTGCTTTTGTTTTTCTTTTGCAACTTCTTCACATCATTCATTCTATCCTCTGGGGCCAACTAGAAAAAGTCTAATCCCCCTTCTACATGACAATACTTTAGAAAATTGAAGATAGATACCAACTTTCACCTTCCCTGCTTTTACAGTCTTTTCTTCAGTCTAAACATTCCCAGTTCCTTATGCCTATCCTCATAGGTAACAGACTTGAGGCCTTTCACCATCTTGGTTGCCATCTGCTGTGCACTCTCTACTTAATCAATGTCCTTTTAAAACTCTCGTACAAAGAACTGAACACAGTTTTTCAAATGATGATGGACCAGAGAAAAATGTAGTGGAACTAGCATCTCAGAACTATACTTCTTTTATTTTGAACTAAAGTTGCATGAGTTTTTATTTTTTTGGCTGTCACATCACTCTACTTTGGTCTATTATATTTATAGGCCATTAAAACTCATTAGTCTTTTTTCAGATAGGCTGCTGAGTAACCATGCCTCTCCCCTTTAACTGTGAAGTGGATTTTTTTCAACCTAAATGTAAGACTTTACATTTATCCCAATTGAACCTCATCTTAGATCAGTGATTCCCAAAGTGGGCACTACCACCCCCTGGTGGGTGTTGTAGTGATCCAGGGAAATGATGATGGCCACAGGTACATTTATCTTTCCTATCAATTGCTATTAAAATTTAAAAAATTAATTTCCAGGGGGCTAAGTAATATTTTTTCTGGAAAGGGGGTGGTAGGCCAAAAAAGTTTGGGAACCACTGTCTTAGAAGGTTCAACCCAGCATTCCAGTTTGTTAAGATTTTGGAGCATTCTGACCTCATCATTGAAAGTGCTAAATATCCTTTTTTGGTTTTGTGCCATCAATCTCTTCATCCTTTAGCATGCTATTTTTAAACATTCTTTTGTGTGTCAGGCATTGTGTTAGGCACTAGGAATATAAAGACAAAGTTGAAATAATTCCTACCTTAAAGGAACTTACATTCTAATGGTGAAAATTTTCACATAGGTATTCACAATGTGTATATAGAGCAGATACAGAGATAATCCACTCAGGGAAAAGCTAATCACAGATGAAAACACCACAAAAAGACTTATGAATCAGGTGGAGTTTGAACTGATTCTTGGGGGGTTAGGGGGAAGGGATTCCAAGAGGTAAAGATGAAGAGGGAATTGATTCCATACATTAGGGACAAATAGATGAAATATTATATGGCCTGACTTCTTACCAAGAATCCTCTACTTGTTCCAGTGATCCCATTCCAGACTCCTCCAAAAGATTGCCCCATCTGTCTTTCCCATTCTATCTACTTATTTTCCATCTCTCCATCTCCCTGGCTCATTCTCTACTGCCTACAAACATGCCCATAACTACTTTATTCTGAAAAATAAAAACCCTCACTTGATCCTTCCATCTTTGAAAACTGTCATTCTGTATCTCATCTGCCTTTTATATAGCTCAATTCTTCAAAAAGGCTGGCTACAATAGATGCTGCCATTTTTATTTCTCCCAATTTCTTCTTAACCCCTACAATCTGTCTTTGACCTTAACATTCCACTGAAATAGTTCTCCCCAAAGTTAGCAGTGATCCCTTAGTTGCTAAATCCAATGATCTTTTCTCAGTCCTTATTCTCTTTGACCTCTCTACAGCCTTTGGCACTATCAATTACTCTCTTCTTGACGTTCTCTTCTCTCTGGTTTTCAGGACTCTATTCCTGCCCCTTCCCCCACCTTTGTCCAAACTATCTGACTGCTCCTTCTCTGCCTCCTTTGTTGAGTTAACCCTGTAGCTGTAGGTGTCCCTAAGTATTCTGTACAGGGATCTCTTCTCTTTTCCCTCTATACTACTTCAGTTGATGATCTCATCAGCTCCCATGGATTTCGTTATCATAATTATTCTCTGATCCACCAAACCTGCTCTTATCTTCTTTCTGCTGATCTTCAATCTAGTCCCTCAAACTGCTTTTCAGACATCTCAAACTGGATGGCCAGTAAACATCTACATAAATATATCCAAACCAAGATTTGTTATCTTTCTCCCTAAATCTTTCCTATTACCGTACAAAGGCAATACCACTCTCTCTCTTTCCCTCAGGTTCAAAACCTAGGAATCATCCTTCCCTGCTCACTATCTCTCACCACCCAAATCTAATCCACTGCCACAGTCTGTTAATTCCATCTATGTAACATTTCCCAATTATGTGTTCTTCTCTCTTCTGACGTTGCCATCATTTTAGTGCAGACTCTCATCACCTTGTACCCAGATTATTGTAATAGTCTGCTGGTGAATCAGCGTGCTTCAAGTCTCTCTCAACTCCAATTCACCTCACATTCAGGTACCATTTTCTTCCTATAGCACGAGTCTGACAGTGCCGCTCTTTCTAATTCCCATTAGATTGTAAGATTCTTGATGGTAGGAATTGTAAGGACTTTTCCTACTTTTTGTATCCCCAGCACTGATTGTGGCAGAGAAAGAAATGACAATATTTGACAATTTGTTGTGTATGTGGGATTAGGAAGAATGAAAGATGGAGAGGTTGGGATCCCCCTTAGGAAAAATAACATAGTTAGTGAAACTTTTAGAAATGAAGGACAAATCATAGACCATTTCATTTCCCCTAAACCCTTGTGCTATTAAAAGAATTATAGGGCCAGCTAAGTAGCACAGTGGATGAAGGGCCAGACCTGACATGAGGAGGACCTAGGTTCCCTTCTGACCTCAGATATTTCCTAACTGTGTGACCCTGGGCAAGTAATTTAACCTCAATTGCCTAGCCCTTACCACTCTTCACAGAAGGTAAGAGTTAAAAAAAATGTGGTTCTTCAATGAACCATAATTAGGCTTAGAAGAAGGATGGGTTTATGGGAGGAAATGATAAATTCTATTTTTGACTTGTTGAATTTTAAATGCCAAAAGGACATCCAATTCAGAATATATAATAGAAAGACCATAGATAACAAGGCATTTCATGAGGTAGGTGCCAAAGCAAGTTTTTAAAGGGAAACATTTAGAGAATACTGTCATGATGAACATTTTTTGTTTTCACTAAAAATACTAAATGAACTGAGTATATCTTTTTCAAATTAAAGACTTTACCCTATTCTCCTATACTCCTCATCTCACATTATTCAGATGCTTTCTAACACTAACTTCTCCCTCAACTCTCTGACTATGAGGATATTTCCCTTCTACTTGCCAAAGGAAACACTTCTAAAATATTTTAAAATCAATTTTATTTTATCTTCAATTCAAAATTTTCTCCCATCCTCACTCATTGGAAAGGAAGCCCATTACAAATTGTCATCATAAAAAAATAATTCCCACATTAGCCATGTCTAAAAAAACACCAAAAAGAAAGAAAAAAAGAAGAAAAAGAAGTTGTTTCAGTATTCACTGAGTTCATTAGTTGCTAGATTTGATCTAGAAGTTTATAATATGTTTCATTGTAATTTGTCATTGACTACAAGCACTCTTGGTCCCATTCCATCCCTTTTTCTCCAGTAAATTGCTCCTTCTGCCATTTCCCACTCTCAACTTTCCCTATCAACTGGCTGCCTTCTTGTTGCCTACAAACAAGTGCATGTTTCCCTCCATCCTCAAAACCTGAAAGACGTCTAAAATGGAGAATGTGTTAATCATGGAACAAGAGTTTCAGAGGCACAATTCGAGGACAGGCAGATCTAGAGTAGGACACTAGAGGGGTAGAATTGGAAAGGATGGAAAGGACACAAAGGAGTGGTGGAACAGGGGAGTGGTTTACTCTCAAACATCTGGGGATTCAGAATCACTGGGATAAGGGGAATAAAAAGGAGGGAAGGTTAACCTAATCATTAAGGAATTGTCTAGGCAGAGAATCAGTAGATGAGAGGAACTGCACATATGAAGGCAGTTGAGTAGAAGTTTTCAGGTCTTGACTTTGTCTCATGTCATTGCCAAGACTGAAGAATGGCTACGATCTTGGTGTGATTTGTCCCATGGCTCTGGCTCAATCTGTTTTGCAGTTTGTAATGATTTAGGCCATCTGAAAATTTGATATGCATGCCAATTATACCTTTTCCCAAATCACTGATTTTCTCTCAAATGGTTCAGTGATTTCAGCAATTTAAGTATTTTCCTCCATTGAGTCAGATTGCAACCCGTCAGTACTTGCCCATCATGCATGGCTCTTGTTACCATATTCTAAAACTTCAATATATGTATTCACTCAATGTTTTGTAAAACTTTTATGCTTTTTTCCCTAGCATCCCAAGAGCACCACTGGAATACTCTTGTTGTCTACCTGTTATCCTCACTTTTGTAAAATGAACAGCCAATTTTTTTTCCTGTCATAAAACTCTTTAAATTTTTTTTCTTTTTAGGTCTTCCTTGTTCATTTTCTTACAGTCCTCTCACATCTGCTATACACCTTTCCATCACCTTAAAAAAAACCAGTTACCTTGGATTTCAGAATCAATACTGTCTACTGTTTTCCAACGCATAAGAGTGGTAAGGGCTAGGCAATGAATGTTAAGTGACTTGTCCAAGGTCACACAGCCAGGAAATGTCTGAGGTCAAATTTGAATCCAGGACTTTCCATCTGTAAGCCTGACACTTCCACTGAGACACATTGATATCCCCCTCCTATTGCCTTTTACATGATACTCCTCAGTTTTTTAGAGGCAGTAGTGTTTCATATCTCTATGCCATATGACCATACTAGACATGGTGTTGAAAAGATGGAGTCTTTATTTTCATGAGAAACTCCAGATCAGAAAAAGAGTTTTGCAATTTTCTGAAAACCTGCCCTCCTTTTCAGCTCTGGAAGCTGGGTATTAGACAATGTTTTCTCCATTTGGTCTTTCCTGCAAGGATGAACAAATCAAACTCCTTTGAGTGATTTCAGATCTCTTCCAAGATGATCTGTACTTCTGGGGTGTAATGCAATCAGCACAGTGTCATCCAAAAATAGGAGCACCTGGAAGACCTCAGAACTTTAGGGAATTCTTCTTCAAACTGAATTCTATGCTAGACCTCCTCTATCATAGTGATGGATACTTTTGCCAAATATGCATCCCTTCTGTTTTATGCCTCATCTGATGTTTATTATCAGAGGAACATTAAACAATGTTATTTCTTTCGTTCTACCTCTCAAAGAGTCCTCAATGATGTTGTTTTATGGATAGGAGACATTTTGCCATAAAAAAGCCTGCAAGGCAGCATTTTATTTTACCTTAGCAAATACTTTTCCATAAGTACAAAGGGATTTTTATTCTGCATTTTTCACTTAATTGTAAGATAGCAAAGATGTAGCCCATTGTTAAATTTTGCTTACAAAATCTTATTTGATCTCTATTAATGTCCTCATGGCCAATACCCTTAGTTCATGTATAGCTAACCCTAATGAAGATTTTGTATAAATGAGAGATTAAGCTAGGATTTATTGATGTTCTGTCACAAGTGTTTTTTCATATGTCTGAAATTTCTTCTGAATTTTTGATATCTCTCCCAATTTTAGATACCTTGAAAACCAGTCTCTCAATGTTTACAAATATATTGCTTTTAGTAGTCTCTTTTCTATATGTTCTCTACTCTCTGACCTCCTTCACAGCCTTGCTAACCACCCTAACACCCATACTAGTGAGCATACACAGGAGGAACTTCAACTGAAGGCCCCCACTGTACTGATTTGTGATTCTGCACTGATTAATGACTGCCTTTACTGACCACTACTCCAGGAAAGCCCCAACTATGCTTCATTTCACTCTCTTTTATGTAACCTGATCTTTATCCACCATCTTGCTTGTGAATAAATACCTTTTGGTCCTCATTGCCTTCTATTTCTGGAACAATTAGCCATGATTCAATCATTTCTATCATTGTTCCTCAAAGGGATGTGCCAACAGATTTATTGCTACCCTCATCTTCCTAAGAATTTTCTGGACCCAAACTCCCCTTTCTTAGATGCCATTTCCTCTTGTTCTGTATATTTCCTCCTGAGGGAGAAGACTATCTTTTCTCTTCCATATGTATCTTAGCACCTAACAGAGTGCTCAATTCATTCATTTATTCTTCATTCACATATTTAGGCCAATCCAGTTGCTTTTCCTGTATTTATTCTCTGCATGACCATTTCTATTTTTTGTTAAACATCTTAGGTGTTGCAATGTTAGTGTCCAGGTATAGTTGCTCTATTGTCTTTGATGGAACAAATAGTTTGTTGAAATTCTTCTTATATATATTTTTTCATTTTTCTTCATAGTTCTTTCGTTTTTATCTTTGAATGTCCTTGGGATGACTTTGCTTAGTATCATGCCTTGTCAAGTTTTCTTTAAACTGGTTTTACTTTCAACTCTGCTTCATGAAACAATATTGCTTATTATTTATAAAAAGCTAATTAATATAGGGTATTCCATGGGAGACTTTCTGCTGAGTTGATACTGGATGATTAATGACTAATTTTAGAGTCTAACAGTTAAACCAGCTCTGAATCCATCTAATCATCTCATTGTCTTAGATTTTTCCATTTTTTCCACAAGAATATTATGAAGTACTTTATCAAAGGCTTTGCTAAAATCTAGGTAGACTACAGTTATAGCATTCCCCAGATCTATAGGATCGTTTCAGTACTAACTTGGTAATAAATGGTTCAGCAATTATTATATTCAGTAATTTTGTTACAAGTTGATTAATTTGTTACAATGAAGTTATACTGGAAACTTTGGTTGGAGCAAAAAGAACCAAAGAGTTCTGATTTTTGTAGAAATCATCCAAATTGAACCTAGTCTGTATAAACTTAGAATTTAGAGTGCTGGGCCAGAAATTGTTTTCCATTTAAAAGTAATTTTTATTAGTGTCTTTTTAAAATTTAATTGAATTTTTCCCAAGTACACATAAAAACAGTATCTAACACCTTTTAAAGAATATTGAGTCTCAAATTCTTTCCCTTCCTCCCTCCCTCCCAACACCCCAATCCCCTTAAGATGGTAAATAATCTTATATAGATTTTTCTTGTGCAATCATATAAAACATTTTCCCATATTGATCTTTTTATGAAAGGAAAAAAATTAATAAAGTGAAAAAAAAAGTTTGCTTTGGTTTTTTTCTTTGGAAGCAAATGGAATTTTTTATCATGGTCCCTTTGGCATAGTTTTGGATCAGTGGATAGTTGAGAATAACTATTATTCCCAGTAGCTCATTGTAGAGTATTCCTATCACTGTATACCTTATTTCACTCTCCTTCAGTTCATGTACATTTTTCCAGGTTTTTCTGAGCTTCTCCTGCTTGTCATTTCTTACAGCATAATAGTATTCCATTATAATCATATGCTATAACTTACTTAGCCATTCCCCAGTTAATAGGTATCCCTTCACTTTCCAAATCTTTGTCCCCCTAAAAAAGCTGCTTTAAATATTTTTGTACATATAGGTCCTTCCCTTTTTTTTTTATCTCTTTGGGAAACAAGTCTAGTAATGGTGTTGCTGAGTCAGAGAATGTACTGTTTTATATCCTTTGGGCATAGGTCTAAGTTGCTCTTTTGAATGATGGAATCCATTCACAAGTCCACCAAAAATACATTCATGTCCTAGCTTTCCTATATCCCTTCCAAGTTTTGTCATTTTCCTTTTTTGTCATAATAGTCAATCTGATAGGTATGGGGTGGTACCTCAAAGCAGTTTTAATTTGAATTCATCCAATTAAAAGTGTTTTAGAGCATTTTTTTTGCATGACTAAAGGCAGCTTTAATTAATTTGAGAACTGCCTTTATATATCTTTTGACCACTTATCAATTGGGGAATGGCTTGTATTCTTCCATATTCAACTCATTTCTGTATATATTTAAGAAATGAGGCTTTTATTTGAGAGACTTGTAAAAATTATTTGCACCATTCTGGTATTGTGTATTACTCTCCATTCTATTTTTCCCTGTTTAGTTTCTTACCTCCACCTCTCCCAATTTGCCCACTTTCCTATCAGCCCCCTCTCTTCTTATCCCCTTCCCGTCCTACTGTAGGTTAAGATAGTTTTCTACACCCAAGTGACTTTTTATAGTCTTCCCCCATTGAGCCAATTCTGATGAGAGTAAGATTGACATGCTCTCCTCTTCACCTCCCCAACTCACCATGAATGCTTTTTCATGTCACTTTTATGTGCAATAATTTATCAAAATCTATTTTTCCCTTTCCCCTCCTCCCAATGCATTCCTCTTTCTCATGCCTTAATTTAATTTAATTTTTTATATCATCCCATCATATTCAATTCATACCTTCCCTTTATGTCTGGTTTGTATATACTTTTAACTTTCTTAATAATGAGAAAGTTCTTTGGTTTTATAAGGATCTTCTAATGTAAGGAAGTACACACTTTAACTTTATGGAATGTCTTTTTTTAAACCCTTACCTTCTGTCTTGGAATCCATACTGTGTATTGGTTCCAAAGCAGAAGAGTGATAAGGTATAGGCAATGGGGGTTAAGTGACTTGCCCAGGGTCACACAGTTAGAAAGTGTCTGAGGTCAGATTTGAACCCAGAAATTCCCATCTCTGGGCCTGGCTCTCAATCCACAGAGCCACCTAGCTGAACCTTTGTAATGTCTTTTGAGTTCTCTTTCTTGTTTACATATGTATGATTCTCTTGAATCTTGTATTTGAGGGTCAAGTTTTCCATTCAGCTCTGGTCTTTTCATCAGGAATGTTTGAAAGTTCTCTATTTTGTTGAATAACCATTTTTTCCCCTGAAGGACTATTAAGAACCAAGGAATTTTTAGTTGAAGTTCTAGCTCCTTAGCCTTCCAGAATATCATATTCCAAGCCCTCCTATTCTTTATGGTAGAAGTTGCTAAGTCTTGTGTTATCCTCACTGTGGCTCTACAATATTTGAATTATTTCTTTTTGGCTGCTTACAATATTTTCTCCTTGACTTGGGAGTTTTAGAATTTTGCTATAATATTCCTGGGAGTCTTCCTTTTGGGATCTCTTTCAGGAGATGATCAATGGATTCTTTCAATTTCTATTTTGACCTCTGATTATAGACTATCAAGGCTTTTTTTCTTGATTTCTTTAAAGATAATTTCCAAGCTCTTTTTTTTATCACGATTTTCATGTAATCCAATAATTCTTAAATTATCTTTCCTGGATTTATTTTCCAGGTTAGTTGTTTTCTCTCATGAGATAGTTCACATTTTCCCCATTTTTTTCATTCTTTTGACTTTGTTTCTTTATGTCTTAAGGTGTTATTAGGTTCCACTTGCCCAATTCTGATTTTTAAGCCATGATTTTCTTTTGTACTCCCTTTTCCATTTTGCCAATTCTGCTTTTTAAAAAGTTCTTTTCTTTGTTTTTTTTTTTTCTTTGTTTGTTTTTTGTGTCTCTTTTACCAATTGGCCTATTCTGTTTTTTAAGGTTTTAATTGTTTTGGTATTTTTTTGTGCCTCCTTTAACAAATTATTGATTTGGTTTTTATGATTTTTCTGTATCACTCTCATTTGTTTTCCTGATTTTTCTTCTATTTATTTTATTTGATTTTTAAAACCTTTCTGAGTTCCTCCTTAAGTTCTTTTAGGGTTTGAGAGCATTTCATATTTTTATTGGAGGCTTTGGATATAGAAGTATTGACTATTGTCTTCTGAATTTGAGTGTACTCTATAACTAAAATAACTTTCTATGCTGAGTTTCTTTTCTGTGTTTACTCATTTTCTTACCTCTTTTTTCTTTTAGTATAAAAATTTGTTAAAGTTGGGCTCTATAACTGTGGTGAAGGGAGCAGTGTTCCAAGCTTCAGGTTATTTGTGCAGCTGCCTTCAGAACTGGCACTAGAGATTTATCTGCTTTCAGTTCTTCCATGGTGGTATGATGTAAGGAGAGATTTGTTTCATATTCTTCTAGTCTCTGCTCTGGTCTGAGAGTAACCGCAAATACTCTTTTTCCCCTTGGAATTGTGACCAGAATTCCCTTTTCCCCTGAGACTCTAGTGTATGCTGGGGCTTCTCCTCACCCTGTGACTGCATCATAGGGATGCTACTTGGTTTTGCCAATGGGCAATGAGACAAGAGTTTTGCATTCAGAGCCAGGAAAAGGAACCCTGTGATCTCCTTCTGTGCACTTGTCCATCCCCCTTTCCCCCATCTATGGTTGAGAGTTCTGGAAGCCTTGGCTGCTGCTTCAGCTATGCCCAAAGCCTGCTGCCTTGGTTGTGCCTGCCCTGGCATGCTGTGCTCCACTTCCACCCTGGTGCACTAAGCTGTTTTGGCCTGGAAAATTACTGCACCTTTTCTTTTTGTGGGCTATGCTGCTCTAGAATTCAGTTTGAGGCATTATTGAGCTTTTTGGAGGGTAATTTGGTAGGAATTAGATAGGTCCCTGTACCTTCTCACTCATCTTGGCTCAACCCACCTGGGTCATACATTTCTAAGAAAATATATATTTTACTATTATTGGAAGATGACAGGAATCAGTGAGTTATTTTAAAAGAAAATGATATTTTTGGTGAAGAAGCATCATGGAACTTGCATTCAGGGGTAAAACTTGGATCATTACTTTTCAGATTCTCCATCAGAAGGAAAATTGGGTTTCATCTCTGTTTCATTCTGTTTCATACTGAACTCTAGTTAGGTTTCTAAGGAGCCTTACATATGCTGTTTGTTAAAGTCTGGAGTTCTGCCAAATAGAAACCTAGATAGTGTTGCCCTGACTGTGACCTGAAGATGCTGTTCTTTTGAAGCACCAGGCTAATACCAGGGGGGCTTTTGCTATCTCAGCCCGAAGCCTCTCAGCAGTCTAGAGTTCAAACCAACCAAATTTACATCACAGCCACTCTGGCCTGAAAAATGAATAATGTTTGTTAACTCTTCAAAGATGCAGTCAGAGTTACTGAGCTACATGCTTCAAGGTGGACTCAAAGGGGAGCCCCAGAGGCCAAAGGTCCTTTGCTCCATCAGCTCTTACATCTAGGCTGCTCTCATTAAGCTTTTGTCCAGATGAATTTTTGCAATAAAAAATAAAAATAAGAATCTTAAGAATGAGTTTATCTTAGCTAAGCTGTTAATCCAGTGAAGAGTAAGTAGTCTTCTAGTTATCAGGGCATTATTCCTTTTCTCTTTGAAACATATTAGATATATCATTTTCCTAAAAAGTCTTTTGATTAAATACAGAAAGCTTTGTTTTATTTTTCTATTTTAGGAAATAATCATTTACACACATACATACACACACAATGTAGGACATGATTTATATCTTTTTTGGATGTATTGTCCCTTCTTATTGATTATAAACTCCTTGAGGTCAGGGATGTTAGCATAAGATAATGATTTAGTCCTGTAAGAACTTAGAAGTAATTGAGTCCAACACCCTCATTTTATATATGAATGAACAAAGGCCCACATAGTTTAAATAATTTCACCAAAGGCACACAGATATTAAATGGCATGTTTGGGATTCAAACACAGGTCTTCTGATGGCTGATATAGTCCTTTATGCTGTCTCCCCTCATTCATTTCACAACGCTTAGCATAATATCTTGTGCACACACAAGGCACTTAATAAGTATTTACTGAATTGAATTGCAATACTCTGTTTATCTATTCAATTTTAGTTTATTTCCATATGAACAGAATGATCTTGTTTCCCTTATGTCTTCTTGATCATTTATAGCTCTGTACTATCATTCCATTTTAATCTATAACATCTTACCCTCCAGGGACCATGAAATTTTAACTGAATAACCCTGCTCATCCCCCCGGGATCCAGGATAAGGCCAAAGAAAAACTATGAAAAAAAGAATGATTTCTTTTCAACATTGCATTCCATATCATTTTTCTTATTCCCTTCTTTCTTGTCCCTTTTCTACACTTTCAGAGTATTTCCCCATGGCTCCTCATATCCCCTTTCCACTCACTTAATTTTTTTTTAAATTTTTTTTTTATTTTAACTTTAACTTCTGTGTATTGACTTATAGGTGGAAGATTGGTAAGGGTGGGCAATGGGGGTCAAGTGACTTGCCCAGGGTCACACAGCTGGGAAGTGGCTGAGGCCGGATTTGAACCTAGGACCTCCTGTCTCCAGCCCTGGCTCTCAATCCACTGAGCTACCCAGCTGCCCCTCCACTCACTTAAGCTTTGTGTCCTCATTCTGAACCATCCTAGCACAAAAATAAGGGATCTGATAAAATAATTCACACTAAAGTGTTAGTGCCAAACATATCATGTTTCCTTTCCTCTACTGTTCCCCACTACTCACCTAAGTATCTTTACTTTAAAGTAAATTTTGGAAAGGGCCTCACTTAACCTCAGAGAATAAATCTCTGGCAGGGGCATTCTGCATAGAGTAACACATGGAAAGAGATGTCTTGAGAACGATATTGCAATAAGGTATAGGATGGTTATTTTCTATAGCAGAAAGAACATGGTACTTGGAGTCAGAAGAGCTGGATTTATACACAATGCTATCATTGACTAGCTCTGTAATTCTGGGAAGAGTAACTTGAATTCTTTGAGCCTTAGTTGCCTCATCTGTAAAATGAGGGTAACACTTAACAGGATTTTCAGTGACACAAAAAGTGCCAGAACTAAGATTTGAACCTTGGTCCTCCATGTCCAAACCCAACACACTTTCCCTTATAACAGCTGTGCTCTCATTCTTCTTCCCTAGCTGGAAGTTCTGAGAATTCATGAAACTATATATGATTTATTTACCCTCAAACTTTTTGTCTGAGTCTTTACTTGGATGTCTTAGCCTTGAAGAAATCCATTGTCTTTCTCTGGAGTGCTAACTCAAGGGCCCAGCAAACCTGCCCCTCACTGAGTAAAGCTGCCATGGAAATGGAATTTTACTGCTGGCGTTTCCAGACCAGTTTGGCAGCTCACACCTTTGTGCACCTGTTCAAACAGAAACCTAGTGACTATTACTCTTGCAGCCCCTGGACCACTGGACTGAAAAAAGAGTTCATGAGCAATTCAGCATTTATTTTTCAGTTCAGCAAACAGCAAATTAAGTTTAATAACAGAACTAAAAAAACCACACTGTGAAAAAGATTTAGGACATCCTGGTTAATGCGAGAAATCCTTGATTAGAGTCATTTGCATGGTATTTTAAATTTCATTCTTTAAATGGTATTAAAAATTGAATTTAAAAAAGTTTTATTTTGTTGTTTCAGTATGGTACAGAGGTTCCCAGGGTTCTTGATGGCTATGCCAGTGGAGTTAAAATTTTCAGGTTTTTCCAAGCTGGAAAGGGTTTGCATATGATTTCAGGAATGGGTCAAGTCTATTTTCTGAGAACCAACCTGGCTAATCAAGGAGAGCACCTGACTAGTTGACCAGTCATCTGATGGTAAAATGTTTTGGACCATGGCAATCTATAAAACAAATGCAAATTTTAAAATGACCCTCTTTCCTGTGTAGCCCTATTCTTTTTTCTGTAGTGATGATGGCCAAGTGGTAAGGAAAGGGGCAAAAACCTCTAAGAATCACAGTTTTTGGCCCTTTAAAAAACTTGGCTGTTGGTATTTTAAAGGTGAAATCCTTGTCTGATGATGGACAAGTGAGTACTATTGCTGGAGAAACTGAATTGTATCAATTTTGACACAATTGCTATGGACAAAACTAGAAGTAGGAGGAAGTCACGCTCAAACAGGAAGATGTCTCACTCTACTATTGTAGAGACAAAGAAATGAGTTGACAAACTGGGTTTTATCATATATTCAAAAGTCAAAGAATTATTATTTCATGGTATATTTATAGACACATATGCTGATGATAAATATATGCAAAAGCATCGCCATGAAAATAATTTGAGATTATTTATGATGATAAAGTGGTGGAGAAATTTTACAAAGAGGGGATAGAGCCAGGCCTGGAGATGGGAAATTCTGGGTTCAAAAATCTAACCTTCAACACTTTCTAGATGGATAAGCCTGAAAAAATAATTTAAGATTGCTTATCCTTTACTGCTCTTCTGTCTTAGAACCAATACATGGCATTCATTCTCAGAGAGAAGGTAGGAGATTAAAAAAAAAGAAATTCTAAGAATTCAATAAGACCCTCAAAATCAAATCAACATACTCCCTGAGAGCTGGTGACTTCAATGCAAAAACAACAAAAAGCTGAGGATGGGAGAAATATATGGGAAAGTGTGGTTCAGAAGAAAGAAGTCAGAGAACCTTCTATATTGTATGGAAGCCTCATACTTCTATATTATGAGCACTTTGTTCAAGGAAAGAATTGATAGGAAATAGGAAGGGTGAGCACTAAATAATAACACAAAGAATGAAACTGATCTCATTTTAACAGGTAGGAAAGAATTATTGTGAGAAAGGATCCATAGACTTCATCTGACTGCCAAAAGGATTCACAACCAGGTCAAGGTTCCTTGTTCGAAAGATTGACAGGGTCCAGGGAATGCCTCCCAATTCACCTCCCACTTGCCAGGAATGGCAGTTAGGTAATGGAGGCACCTGGGCAGCTCAGATGGACCAATGAGCCTGGAGTCAGAATGACTTGAGTTCAAATTCTGCCTCAGATGCTAACTGGGCAAGCCACTTAACCTCTTTTTGCCCTAACCCACTGAAAAAAGGAAATGACAAACCACTTCTTTGTCAAGAAAATCCCATGGACAGTATAGTCCACAGGATCCATGAAGAGTCAGACTGAACAACAATCAGGACTGATTTAATAACCCTCCACCAATCCCAGGCTAGGTGGAATTGTGTTCTTAGCAGCAGCAGAAGAAGGTGAGCTCTGGGCATCTACCTTCAGATTTCCTCCAGCAATTTGGAAAACAGGGAAATCAGCAACTCAGAACACCAGTTTTCACTTATCAAGATTATCTGGGGATCTGGTAAATTCAGGTCTATGTATGTATTTGAGCAAAAGCAGACAAAAGGACAATTAGGATCAGTGAATCATTTTGTACTGCAGGGTTGGCTTTAGAACTCAGGCACAGCGAGCCAGTACCTTCTGGAGTCCAGAAGCAGTGTTGACTAGTCACTCTGCTGGATGCTTAGAAGGAATCAGAGGATGCAAAGAAGCAAGCCAAGAAAGCCACAGCAAAGTCCAATGAGAAAGCCACAGAGAGCCCAGATAATTCCCAGCAGCTCCTAAGCCACCCCTTCCCTACTCCTTCAAGGACTGTTTAGGATAGGTCCAAGCAACCTGGCAGTGGATGAGGAAAATCTGCTTCCTGAACGAACCATCCTTTGAAAACAGGGAGGCTGTTCATTTCATTGGTAGTTTAGCCCTGCTCCAATTTCAAGGCAAAAGAGGAAGCAGTGTTCAGCAGCATTCCAAGATAATTTGGTTCAGGGCATTTTACTAATTAAAAAGGTATTTCAAAAATTCAGGGCAGTTCTACAGGGCAGACTGATTACTCTTGTGGAGAATTCTATCCCCACAGCCTAGCCAATCCTGGCTGTGGAACAGACTAAATTGAATGATCTCATTCATTTGCTAATCAGAGCCAAACCATGAATTTACTGGTCAGTCATTTGCCTGCTTGTAAAATAAAACTAGCTGATGTGGCAGAGGAACAGGAAAGGAATCTTAAGGTCTCTCTGTTGCTGTTACTGTTCTGTACCATCTCCCTCCTGTCTCCCTATTTCCAGTGATCATTCTCTTTTCCTGCTACCTCCACAGCCTGATTAACTGCCCTCCATGGGTGATGATTGCTCCCTTAAAGATGGTGGCAGGTACACTGGATTGTGGCAATTTTGAAGCAACAGAGCAAAGATGGAGTATGACTGGTACCTGGCCCTCAGAAAGGAGAAGTTGTTTGGGCACAACTATTATCTTGTGGTTGATCCCCTTCTTGGCACATTCTCTGATTCTATAATTCACTATCCCAGCTTTTATCAGTCCTTACCTCATGATTGGATTCTGTGGCTCTGTGAACTTGGCTTGATTTGGCATCTTGTTGACTGTCTTGGATCCTGAACTGGACCGCATCTTTTGGTGCAGACTGGAGGGACTCATCTTCTCCCCTGCTTAAGGGAAGGAAAAGGAATGTTGCAGAAATAGTAATCAAATACTTCTTATGAATTCATGAAGCACAGCCACCTGGCACAAAGACTTGTATTAGTTATATGATTCTAGGCAAGTCACTGAATCGCTCTGCCTCAGTTACTTCCCCTGCAGCATGGGCATAATCATAGCAACTATCTCAAAGAGTTGTTTTGAGGTTCCAAAGAGATCACCTTATAAACATATAAATCTCAGTGTTACATGAATGTTAGCTGTCATTGTCACCCTACTGAAGAGGGCTTTTAAAATATGGGTTGAATGCAATTGGCAAGTTTATGCCCATATAGGAATTTTTCCAAGGATAATAAGATAAAAAATTTAGAGCTGCAAAGGACATTATAGGTCATTACAAGTCCCCTCATTTTTTAAAAAAGAGGAAACATAGGCCTCAAGAAGTTATGACTTTCCTAAGGACCACTATTACTTTTGAGACCCTGATGGAAACATCCTGGGATGCTTAACCCAAGAGCCTTTAGAACAGCAGTGCTTCCAGCTCAGAGCCTACAGCCATCATCTTGGGACACAAACCTTGTGGAAATGCAGCCTGGCAACCACTTCCGCAGATGCTATAGCCAGATATTTCAAAGATCAAGCAAAGAAAGTTCTAACCACTAAAATCCTTGGCTCTCAAGTAGTTTAACAACAGAATCTGATATGATTCCATCAGTGGAGATGACATTAAAGGAAAGTATTACTTTCTGCTTTACCTCTGTGCCCTAAAGACCCTGGGATCTTTTCATCTGACTTGTAACTGAAACCTTTTATGTGTCTTACTTTTCTACTTGTAACCTTAGCACTTAGCACAATGCTTTGAGTCTTGTAAAGCACTTAATAAGTCTATTATTGATTCATTCATAAGAAGATTGTTATGCTCTCTCTTCCTTGAAATCTCACACTAGATAAGAGGTTCCTCTTCTCCCAAGAGGGTTATTTCCCTTTGGCTCTGTTAAGTAGCTCCTTCCTATTCATTAGCACACACGGATTCCATTCCTCTCCTAGGCATTGGAATTTTTCACAGGAAAAGCCGGATCCATATGGAAACATCAGACTTACATATTTATTGATTGGTCTTGTTTATTTGGCATTGTGGGGATGTCAGGAAACATGGTGTGATCCCAATTGCATGACTTTATCATGCCTCCATGCTAGGTAACATTTCTCTCCATCTCTCCAGATTTCTGGTTTCTTTTTGTGTTGTCTCTCCTTTAGATTGTAAACTCCTTAAGGGCAGGATTATCTTATTTATGCCTTTCTTTGTATTCCCAAAGCTTAGCACAGTATCTAGCACATAGTAGACACTCAATAAGTGTTTATGAACCTATTGATTCTGACTCATGGTCCCTATCTCCCAGAGAGTTTACAATCTAATTGAGGAAATAACATGTACATATGGAAAAGTAATTACTCTACAGAGTAGGAATCAGGGAGACACCTGGGGCTTGAAGTTAAAATCTTGATTCTTGCAGGCAGGATATATAAACTTCTGATTAGAATGTCATATTAGTTGACATTAATAACCATAACATAAGCAACTATGGTAGAATGTCAGGGAATCAAATTTCAAAAATATTTTGACTTAAAAGTTTAAAGGTTGTTTCTTTCCTTGTTCCTCCTGTTTAAAATTTTTTATGCTTTAAAACAGTGGTTCCCAAACTTTTTTGGTCTACTGTCCCCTTTCCAGAAAAAAATATTGCTTAGCCCCCTGGAAATTAATTTTTAAAAATTTTAATAGCATTTAATAGGAAAGATAAATGCACCTGTGGCCATCACCACCTTCTTGGATCACTGCAGCACCCACCAGGGGGCAGTGGTGCCCACTTTGGGAATCACTGCTTTAAAACAATGCTCCAGTCCCTTCTGAATACCCTTTCCCTTATAATAAAGAAAAAGAAGTAATCATTACTGATCAACACAGTAATCTTAAATTAAATTAGCACATGGGATAGATAATGAAAATATAGAAATTGTTAATAATGAAGCAGCAGCAGCAGCAGCAGCAGCAGCAGCAGCAGCAGCAGCAGCAGCAGAAGAAGAAGAAGAAGAAGAAGAAGAAGAAGAAGAAGAAGAAGAAGAAATTGTGTAAAATTGAGATTTTCAGTCTATAGTCTACTATCAATGAATAGAAGAGAGAAGTATGGTCCCTTGCTGTCCTTTGGAATCAGGATTGGTCATTGCTTTAAACTAATGTCTGATGATTTTTATTAGTTTTTTTCATTTCTATTATTGGAGCCACCCTTTAGAGTATTCTCTTGCTCCTACTTTTCTTCACTCTTTCTCACTCCTACAAGTCTTCACATGTTTCTTTGAATTAATCTTTTTTTCAAGTAGCATCATAATTTTCATTATATTCACACACCAAAACTTGTTTGGTTACTCTATAATTAATGGTCATGCATTTTGTTTCCTATAGATGATCCCTAAGGTGCCTTTTAGATGAGTCTAGTACATATTTTCCTGGCATGCAAATCCTTGTTATTAACTCAGCAATTAGTCCAATGAGCTATCTAGACAGCCAAATGATTAAAAGCACTGGTATTAATTATTTACTGGGAAAAACCATCATGAAAAGGGGTTTATAAATATTAAGTGCCTATCTGTGGAACTACAGAAAGAGAACAGTCTTGGACTTCTGGTCCAAATTGAAATATTCATTGAGGTAAGGTCAAATCCACTAATCTCTGAGGTCCCTCTCAATTCTGAAATGTTATGATTCTGAGTCCCAAACCTATTACTAATTAGCAGAGTGGCCCTGTGCAAATCACTTGAGTTTTCTATGCTTAATTTTCTCATTTGCCAAGTAGGGATGATAATATACCTAACTACTACACAGGGTTGGATTCAGTATCTAATAAGCTGCATCTGTGAAGGAATTAGTGCTATAAAACAATAATAATAATTATAGCTAACTTTTTAATATGTTGTCTGGGTGTGACACTGACTCACAAACTCTTTAAAAGGTCTCTCTGTCTCTTTTTCTGTCTCTGTCTCTGTCTCTCCCTTTGCTGAGACTGACTTGTCAACCTCCAACATGCATTCACTTCAGGAAGCTGGAGTAGTATTTCCAGAGGAGTGAGTGGTGTGTGTGTGTGTGTGTGTGTGTGTGTGTGTGTGTGTGTGTGTGCCCCTGATTTTGTGATAATTGTGTGTTTCCCTTTATATCAAATCAGTGACTCTTACACTATTGATTTAAAAGTGAACCATTTACTCAACTACAAAGCTAAAGCAAGATAATCATATTTACTCAGGGTGTAAAACCAGAGACAACCATAACTGTTATTCAACAGAAGAAAAAGGAAAGAGAAATCATAATATTTGCTTAATGGCAGGCAAGAACAGGAATAATCCAAATATATTAGTCTACCCATTAACCTAGTTCACTCTCTCCCACCAAAGCACAAAGTATCTATTATGGGAATAAGCATATTTAACAGAAACATAGAAAGGAGTTACAGGAATGGGGAAATTCATCTACCCAGAGTAATTTATGAAACTGATGGCAGACCTTGACAGCCTTGGGCTCTTTAGAGAACACTGAGCTACCAAGTTCTCTAATAGTCAAAGCAGCTTTTATTTTTTTTAAACTATCTACTCTTCCTAGCTTTTTTGCTGAGCAAAGCTACTTCTCTGCTACTCTCAGTGACAAACACTTTTAGCACACAGCCACTCTTGGCAGGATTTGGAAAATGTGTTCTCTTCTTCCAGTGACAAAGCAGAGAACTAATAATCTTATCAGATCATCCTGAGTCTTGGAGTATTTTTAGTCTTGCAAGCACTAGATAGTAATAGGGCTGTGAAGCCTTTTTATCAAATAGCTCTTCTAATAGGAGGGGATTCAATTTTAGCTGATCAGCTCTCTCCAAAACCAAGCCTTTTTTTCATTACAAAAAACATGCAAAACCTGTCTTTCCCCATTTCTTCCCCCTCAAACCAGACTCATTGAACATCACCCTGAGATGTTTTTCCTCTCTGACTGTAGATGGTACTAGAGAACAATAATCCCAGATTCCTCTCTACACAATAATTGAATTCAGCTCTCTTCCAAAGAGCTTCCAAGTCAAAGAGCCAAAGAGGCTTCAGAAGACTTGTAGTTGACTTAGTCCCTATTAGCTTGTTGATCTCAGATTTTTATAAGCAATTCCTCCCAAACCAGTCTCTGTCTCTGACTTCATGTTCTCTTGTGCTCAGCTTTCTCTCTTGCTTCTCTCTTCATCCAGTCAAAGCCTACCCCTCTGATCTTCTTTCTACTCCCGCTATACTAGTATCTTTAAATATATTCTTCCTCATAAACAGTGAGATATCTCTATGATGTAAAACTCAAAAGATCTGGGAGGCTTAGTCAATAGAATGCTAGACCTGGAGTCAGGAAGACATGAGTTGAAATCTAGACTCAGATAACTTCATATCTGTATGATCTTTGGGCAAGTCATTTAACTTTTTTTGCCTTGGTTTCCTTATCTATAAAATGGGGATAATACATAGCACTTACCTTCTAGGGTTATTGTAAAGATGAAATAAGATAATATTTGCAAAGCACTTTGAAAATCTCAAAGTGACATTCAAATGATTATAATTAGCTAATATAAATATCATTTGAAATCTCCTTTCTTCAAGCATAACCCTTTGTTGCTCAGTCATTTCAGTTTTGTCCCACTCTTCATGACCCCATTTGGGGTTTTCTTGGCAAAGATACTGCAGAGATTTGCCAAGATTAACCCTAGCAGACATTATATAATCTTTCCATAGTCTTTACAATTTTTCAGTTAGAACCTTCAAAACTTTGAAAATAGTCATATACAAATGAGTTGGTGGACCACAATGCACAATAACCATCATTATTACCTCCATCATGACTCTGCCTTCTGATGGGTCCTCTAAGGACATTTATCTGAGAGCCAGTTCTTTTTCCAATCGTCATGACAGTCTGTGACTCTTCTTATCACTTTATCTGACAAGTCTGTGCTTCTTTTCAAGATGATTTTTATCAGTTGTCCTTGCACAAATCTTCTTATTATACCTCCTTCAGCAACCAGAATGTCCTCATGGGAAAGGGGAAGCCTCTTAAATACAATACTTTAAATCCTAGATCTGGAGCAGAAGATTTGGGATCAGCTCCCACATAAGACTTTTACTACCTATCTGACCTCTGGCAAGTCATCTACTACTTGGGTCTTGGTATCTTTATCTGTAAAATTAGGGGTTTGGACTTAGATGACCTCTAAGCTCCTCGCCTGCTTAAGCCTATGATCTTTTGACTTCTAATGTGTTTCACATGCATTCTGGGAAGAAACTAGCATGGCTTTGGCATAGAGCAGGCAAATCAAAAGACTCAGGAGAAGTTCAGGGGCAAAATGGTGGAAGCACAGGTTCTGTAATATGTAGAGAAGAAACAAAAATATAGGAGCAGAACTATGGGAGTTTGGATATGCTGGGTTTTTCTCCCCTGGTCAATTCAGGGGGATGGTGAATGCTAGCTGGAAATGGAAGTTTATAAGAAGATAAAAAATACAGAAAAGTCAGGACTAAGAAAATAAGGCAAAAAAAAAAAAAAAGAGAAAAGAATTGGGATGAAGAAGAGGAAAATAATGAGAGCAGAGACTATTGATTTGTCTATCTAATAGGATCCAGAAGGAGGGGTTATTTATAAGGAAGTTTAGATAGTTATCACTTCCCTTCCAGGGAAGATTCCTTAAAAGGACTCTTCATAAAGGAAGAAAATAGTTAGCTAGCAGAAGTGATGCCATAGAGATTTCCTTCCTCTAGGGCAGGAGTCGGCAACCTTTTTGGCCGTGAGAGCCATAAATGCCACATTTTTTAAAATGTAATTTCGTGAGAGCTATACAGTGCTCACAGAGTGAGCTCCTGTAACAGCGCCTGAAAAAAAATTGACTTTATGGCTCCTGCAGAAAGAGCCATATCTGGCCCTCAAAAGAGCCACATATGGCTTGAGAGCCATACGTTGCCGACCCCTGCTCTAGGGTGTCCGGAAGGGGCATTTATCTTTATAGGGATCAACTTCAGGAAAGTAAGGAGCTTGATGGCAGATGCAGATCATCAAGAAAACTGGAATTCTTTTTGTATGGAAATCATACCAGCAGTACAAGGACCAAGACTGTTGGTGGCCATGATTCTTCTTGGCAGGCCACGGAATGAAAACAGCGGCCATTGGAGAGATTGTGACCTTGTTAAAAAGAGACTGCAGGGAATTAAGAATTCTAGTAAAAGGAGCAGACAGCTTTGGCATGGTGATTACACAGGAGATGAAACCGCAGGAAGGGAAAGAGAGAGTTAACCACCTGTCAGGAGCTTTTCATTTAGGCACAGGAGAAGGCTTATTGCTAGTTGAGGGGACAGCCAAGGACATGCTATAAATGTGGCTCAAGAAATCATTTGAGTCTAATGTGCAGTCAGGAAAAGTGGTTTAAACATAGAGAACAAGGACACAGCAGGTTCTCCTGTTGGGAAAAAAAAAAGAAAGAAAAGAAAAGAAAAGGGAATCATATGTAACCTTCAGAGTAAAAATGGGCCTATCTCTGCAAACTGCCCAAGAGCACGTCATAATAAAAGAGAGGCAGGCACAGCTGGGCCAGCTGTCTCCTCTGCGGTAAGTGTTCTCTGTCTCTGTTTCTCTTTAAGAGCTATCTTCTCCCTGCTGGGCTTTTTAGCGGTACCTCTTGTTCATTGTTATAACGGGACTTTATCTGTTTTGCTTTCCTTCTCTCCCTCCCCCCTTCACTCTAACCCATCCACAATCCATCTTCTTTATTTTGCCCATCTCTTCCTGAAAGCCTCCTCTGGTCTCCTTCTCCTTCTTTTACAGCTTCAGACTCCACTGCATTTGGGAGGGCAGCTGTCATTGTCTCTGCTGTTGGGCTTTCTTTAGTTCTGGGCTTCACAGACAGATGAGAGGAGTGGTCTGTCTGGACAGAGCTTCAGTGACCAGGACCCTGACTGTGCATTCGGTTGGGGAGATCCTCACACAGAGGGAAACGTTTGCAGGAATTTTCAGAGGGGAAGAGAATTAAAGAGAGAAAGCAAATTCTGCTGAATCATCAACTTTGTTTCTCATCAGGGCTATAGGAGGAAAGAAGTATGAAAGAAAGGAGAAAGATAAGGCCATCCCTGCAGTCCTTGTATAGGGGAAAAGAGCCTGGGAAGAATCCTTTAAGGAAAAAAATATTTTAAGAAATTGCAGAAAAATCCACTTCCTTTATTGTGTCTTAGCTTATGTAAACTCTGCATTTCCCTGGGATTGAATTATTAATATAAAAAAAAAGCAGCAGAGGAATCCAGGAGAGTGGCAAGAAAGCTTAGAGTATGGAAAGCCTGGTGCAGGTTCTGTCTCAGATTTGTACTAGGTGTGTGACAATGAGCCAGTCACGCAATTGCTCAATAACTCTTTAAGAATAGAAAGTGCAAAGGAATTACTTATTCTCTTTGTTAGAGGAAGTTTTCACAATGAATGCTCCCAACAGGGATAAAAACCAATGGTCTGAAGTACAGCAAAGAAGAAAGGAAGGAGGGAAGGAAGGAAGAAGAGAGAGAGGGAGAGAGAGACAGACAGAAAGAGAGAGAGGTAAGATAAGATAAGATAAAAGAGGAGAAGAGAAGGGAAAAGAAGGGAAGAAAGGAGAGGAAAGGGGAAGAGAGGAGGGGGAAGAGAGGACCAGTGAGGAGAAGAGAAGAGAGGAGAGGAGAAGACAGGAAAGAAAAGACAGGAGAGGAGAAGGCAAGAGAGGAAAAGAGAGGAGAGGAGATGGAGAGGAGAGGAGAAATAAGGAGAGGAGAGGTACCTAAAGCAAAGGACAGAGGTTAATATGAAGATACTAGATAAACAAAAAAGAAACAAATGATTTAACAATGTTAAAAGCAAGTGATTCATCAGTTTTTTTAAACATTTATTAATAATCATTTTTAACATGGTTACATGATTCATGCTCCTACTTTCCCCTTCACCCCCCCGC
>NC_058131.1:131491748-131520973 GCF_016433145.1 Gracilinanus agilis | reverse complement strand
CTTTCTTTCTTTCTTTCTTTCTTTCTTTCTTTCTTTCTTTCTTTCTTTCTTTCTTTCTTTCTTTCTTTCTTTCTTTCTTTCTTTCTTTCTTTCTTTCTTTCTTTCCTTCCTTCCTTCCTTCCTTCCTTCTTTCTTTCCTCTATCCCTCCCTTCCTTCCTTCCTTCACATACAACTAGATGAATATTTCAAAGATGGTTAGACAACTGAAAATCAATTCATACACTGATCATTTGAAGAAATTGCAGTATTTCACTTGGAAAAGAGAGGAATCGAAGTGGGGAGCATAGCTATCTTCATATATTTGAAGTGCTGTTATGTGGAAGGTGGGTAAACAGGAACCATTGTATAGTGGAAAGAGTACTAGACTTGGAGTTAGAGTATCTGGGTTTACATCCTGGCTTTGTTGCTTACTAACTTAGCCAAGCTGCTCAATTTCTCATTTTCAGTTTTCTCATCTTCAAAATGAAGAGGTTGGACTATATCTTCACTAACATTCTCCACAGCTCTAAATCTATGATGTTGTGATTTGTAGAGACTGTAAGAGTTTAAATTTTGGTTTTATGCTAAATATGAGAATTATAAAATAATATTGTGGTCACCAAGTTTAAAATATTATAACTTCAGTCAAAATGACTTTTAGCAGCTTTATTTACAAAGAGGTGGAAAGAGTGAAAGTGGAAAACCATAGCTAAAGAGATAGATTTTAACAAGTCTACCAGCCCTGCTATGGTGAAGTGAGGCTCAGCCCCACAGGGGTTTCCCCCACATCCCTTGCCCTGGTAATCCTCAGCCAGGAGTCCTGGTGGTTTCTTCAGCCAGAGATCCACTCACTGAGCAAGCAGATATAGGATCTAGGGAAAAGGTCTTCTCCAAGCCAAGGCAGGGGACTGGAGCCAATTTCTCCAGAAGCCAGGAAACGAAACAAGGCTAGACCATTTTGGTCTTTTTTTATACCCCCTTTTTTCCGTTCACTTCCAGTCATTTCCTGTCACTCCTCCTTCTTCACAGCAACCAATGGCAGTCTTTCAATTTGCCTGGCACTGCCCAAAGGGATGTGGGGCAGTGACCTTTAGAGTTGTCACTCTAGTAAGTGACTTATGAACTCTCATATTTGATGGTAACTAGGGGTACTTTAAGTTCTTGATTTGATTACCTAAAAATAGACAAGGGGAGAGTTAATCCTATCTTCACAGGACCCAAGGATAGAATTAGGAGCAAATGTCTGGAAATTGTATCGAGACAGATTTCAGCTTCCTATTAAGAAAATCTTTCTAACAACTAGAAATGTTTCAAAGTTGAATAGACTTCCTTGGCAAGAGCTTATTAGACTCTCAGTTCACCCAATGGGAAGGACAGATAATTTGTGCAAAGAGTACTAAAAAAGTCTCCCGACTGCCCATAAATGGTCATTTTTACTAGAAAATCAAGATGTTGTCTTGATGCTAGTAATTGTGATTTAATTAGGTGTTAGGAGAGAGCTGCTCCCTAGGTAAGGAATACCCACTGCCTAGAGAAATGAGTGTGGACAGCGTATTAAAGATGTGTTTGGAATGATTTTTTATGTAAATAAGATTGGGAAAGACATTCACAGTTGTGAATATGAGTTAGCAGGGCTGAGGAAAATGTGTCTGGGCGTTGGAGATCCAGTGACTTGCAAATGAGTCTTGACTTGTGGAGTTAGGGAGAGAGCAGGCACTAGGGTAAGTTGGAGGTTGGTAGTTCCTCTGGTGCTCTGGCATCTTGTGGCAGAGACTAGAATATGGCATAGGTCAGTACAAATGGAAATGGGTCCATAAATGCTCCCCTTAGACAGAGATCTTCAATTTTAGCCTGAATAATCCCTGACCAGGATACAGGGGAAGGGATTACTGCTCAGGTACAGTTTGTATTACATAATCTCAGATTTCTTTCAACTTGATGATTCTTCAGTTTTTCTATGTCTATTTCCTTTTTTCCAGCAACCCAAATTCTGACCATCCTTTGCCAACCAAGCCATTGTTTTTCCCCCCCAGAGAAAAACAAAAACAAAAACTGGTAAGCTCAAAATTTTCATCAGCTATCAGCCTGTGGTAGATATATAGCTGATAATCATGATAATATTTATGAAAATGGAGAGAAACACAGAGGAACTGGACTTTGTTGGCTCGTCAAAAGAGAACCCCCTTATGGGCCAAGTTTGTAATTTTTGCAGCTATTCATATATCAGGAAAACCAGGATTCTCTTTAGTCAGTGAAGTGCTGGAAGTTTGAAAAATATGGCCACAGACCAAGGATTTTGACAGAATCTGAATATTGCCTCCCTCCATCCTCCACAGGATTATTATGTTAGCCATGAAAAAAAAAAATAAACACAGCAAACCTGTGATGTGCAAAGAAAAATGTCAAAATGTTCACACTTTAAAACTTATCTCATCAGGGAAAAAGCTTTTTTTAGATGAAAACCCAGCAGCTTTTGGTAAAAAACTCTCTCTACATAAGCTGCATCTGTTCGGCCATTCTCCCCTGTCAGATCTGCTTGAGTTAAAGTTGCAAATGTGCTAAAAACAGACTTAAGTTCTTTCAGGGTCTAAAGGGGTGGAATGAGCATACATTCAGCTACTGTGAATTGAAACTGAAATTAAAGAGGAGCAGGGAAATCCTTTTTTTTTTTTTGGCCTACCCCCCACCCTCACCCCCCCTGGCTTTTGATAGGCATATGGCTGAGAACGAAAGCAGCCCAACTTCCAGTGTAGTGATAATGAAATTTCTCTCCAGGCTGGAGACATTATTGGGTAATCAATCTATCTAGCTGTTTTTAAACTCTGCCTGCTCTTCTTTTCCTTTCTTTCTTTCTTTCTTTCTTTCTTTCTTTCTTTCTTTCTTTCTTTCTTTCTTTCTCTTTCTTTCTCTCACTTTTATCATCTTTCTTTTTTCTCTTCTCTTTCTTTCTCTCATTCTCTCTTCTTTTTTCTCTTCTCTTTCTCTTTCTCTCTCTCTCACTCTCTCTCCCTCCCTGAAATTACAATTCAGGACCCTTAGAAAATGGTCTGCACTTGGGAAGATAGGAGAAAGGGAGAGATGGAGGCTTATAAAGGAGAAAAAGAAGACAAGGGCTAGGGGGAGAAAGTATAGTTTTAGGAGACTGCTTGCTTAGCTGTCCTTGACAGTATCATGATTATCAGTGGATGCCCAATTAACTTCTGCTGTTTTAGAATGGGGAAGCATAAAAATCATCTCTTATTCAATTCCAGCCTGAATAGAAAGCTTATATATTATAAAGTCACTGAATATTAAAGCTAAAAGAAATCTCAGGGACCATCTACCCCAACCGAGATCCAAAAAAAAAAAAGGAGTCTGGTTAACAGTATATCCCAAAAGTAATTTGATGTGCAAAGCCAAGTGGAACAGTAGTTAGAATATGAGACCTAAAGTCAAGAAGATCTAAGTTCATATCTGGCTTCAGACATTCACTAGCTGTGTGATCCTGAGCAAGTCACTTTATTTGTCTTAATTCACTAGAAAACAACAACAATAACAACAACAATAACAAACCACTGTAGTATCTTCGCTAAAAAAAAAAAAAACAAACCTCAAATTGTATGGTTCATGGGGTCATGAAGAGTCAAACACAACTCAACAACAACAGAAAACTGGAAGGAAGAATAGTGTTTTGAGGGAACCACATAGAGTTAGACACAACTGAATAACTGAGCAACAAAAACAGGGATAATGATCTACCTCTCAATGTTATTGAGAGGGTCAAATGAAATATTTGTAAAGTCATAGCACAGTGCCTGACACATAGTAGGTATTGACTAAATGCCTGTTTCCTTTTTCCTTCTCTTAATGACTAAGTGCTAACCTTTGCTTAAAGACTCAAAGTGGCAGGGAACAATCCTAGGACTTAGAGTCAGAGAGAGATGTTGGGGAACTGGCAGTTTGTATGATTTGCAGTCACACAGCCACTAGATGTCAGAAACAAGACCTGAACTGAAGTATTCTTGATTTTAAGACCATCCCTTTTCACCATGACACATTTTCTCATATACTTGTTTTCATTAATACCTTTGTTTGAAAATTCAATGAAAATTACCCTGCCAAATGTCTCATTGACCATTGTTGAAAAATATCTTTCACTCTTGAAAAAATTAAGCAGCTAGTTGGAGCCAGAGAAAACTCATCAAATCTAGTTTCAATTATTTACTGGCTGTGTGACCCTGGAGAAGTCATTTAACACTATTTGCCCCAGTTTTCTCATCTGTAAAGTGAACAGAAGAAGGAAATGGCAAACCACACTAGTATCTTTGCCCAGAAAACCCCAAATAGGGTCATGAAGAGTTGGGTATGACCAAACCATAACTTAGTCTTATAAGGAAGGTTTACTATCTTGGTGACACCATAGCATCTTGCTACACCCCACTCCATTATTTCACAATTTACAAGAATAATTATAGCACGGGTTATTTGCATGCCTGATCTCTTTTGATCATCGTCACAACCTTGTGAGAAATGTACTGCATCTATTATTATCCCTATTTTATAGATGAGCAAAGTGAGATTTGGAGAAGGTGAGGGACCTTCCCAAAGTCAAACAGCTAATACGGAGTAGAGCTTAGCCTGGAGGACAGCTTTTCTGACCTGGGTGGTGGGGATGGGATGGAAGACATAAGAAGGCTAAAAAAGTGAGAGAGGGGCAGATCATGAAAGGTGATGAATGCCAAACAGAGGACTTTATAATTGGTCCTGGAGGTCATAACCCTTAATTGGGGTTTATTGAGTATTGGGGAGGGTGTGATGTAAACAGAGGGTGGCTTTAGGAAGATGGCTTTGGCAGCCAAGTGAAGAGGGTTGAAGAGAGAGAATGAGAGAGACAGAGAGAGAGAGAGAGAGAGACAGAGAGAGAGAGAGAGACAGAGAGAGAGAGAGAGAGAGAGAGAGAGGGAGACAGAGAGACAGAGAGAGAGAGAGACAGAGAGAGAGAGAGACAGAGAGAGAGAGAGAGAGAAGGAGGGAGGGAGAGAGAGAGAGAGAAAGAGAGAATAGTAGACTAATTTTGGAATAATCCAGGCGTGAGGTGGTGAGGTCTTGCACCAGGGCAGTGACAATGTCAGGGGAGAGAAGGAGGCATATTCAAGAGATATTAAGAAGGTACAATTGACTGGCTTTGACAGCAAATTGGATATGAGGACTGAGAGAAAGAGAGGCATTGGGGTTGACACTTAGGACCAAGTTCAGGGGACAATAACTATAGGTTTCCAGTCTATGGTGTTCATATTGTCTGAGCCTCCTTCCCTATGGCATGCCTTGAAAGAAGGGTCTGCTTTGTTTTTGTCTGTACTTCCAGCACTTGGCATGGTATCTGGCACATCACTTAATAGGACCATAGATTCATAGACTGAGAGCTAGAAGGGACCTTAGAGATTTTCCGGCTCAATTCTCTCCTTTTCAGATGAAGAGACATACTCAGAGTGGCAAAAGTGAATGGTCCTTTGACTCCAAATCCAGTGCTATTGATACCACATTGTTTAGAATTACTAGAATAACATAGTATTAAGCCCATTTTATAGATGATGAATGAAACTTAATTTTATATAGATAATTAAATATAAAGTCCAACATTTTGGGTATGGGAGGGAAAAAACTGTAAACAAGGTAGGAACATAGCTATCTAATAATTTGTATTAAAAAAACTGAATTGAGTAGGCTATAATAATATGGTTATATGAAACTGTAGCTATAAGGCTGTGAATTATGTGACAACTGAAAAATGCTGAGAGTTAAGTATTGTAGGAGATCAGAGGAGAGAGATTTTGAGCAAACATGGTCAGGAAAGGCTTTCTTAGAGGAAGGGAGAGTTGAACTGGACCTTGAAGGGCAAGGTAGGATTTGGATTAATGGAGAAAGGCAGGGGAGGGCATTCCAAGCAGGGAATGACATAAGCAAAAGTATATTATTAATAACGACACACTCGAAGACTTTTCTTCTAGCTCCTCAGTTATTGCTTCTGTTTTAAATTATATCTTAGACTGTATTGTACCATCTTAGACCTATTTAGGGCGATGCTGAGGGTGTAGTGGGTGTTAGAGCTGTCACAGGCAGTCCCTGGGGAGATGAGGGCACAGTGCTTTACTGTTGTGATTACCGAAGATGCTGGGCATTGGGGGAGTACTCCAGTGGTACCCACCACTGCCCCCTTCTAGGCAGAAATTCTCCCCTCCCCCTCTGGAGAGTGGGAGAAAATGGGGCCAGAATTGACTTGGCAGGGCCTTGACAGAAATCACATTACTTTATCATGACTCTTGTAAGCTGTTTTGCAACTCTATGAATTTGCAAATTGAGATGAATAAGGTGGAACTAAATTGCCCCACCTGGCCCAGGCTTCATACTTCTGAGCCTGTTCCTCTCTCCTTCCACACTCTTCTGAACTCTTAAAGCCTTCCATTGGGCCTCTTGGTTCCAGCACTGTTGACACAAACAATGTGGGTAGGAACTGGAGGAGGTGGATCCAGAACAAGCAATTGTATTTCACATGGAAAAGGAGGTGTTATTCAAAATTAGAACCAGCACCCATATTATCTTTTAAAAATACATTCAAAATAATCCCACTGTATACTGTGATGGAGGCTGTGGCGGGGTGGTGTCAGGGCTTGTCTGGGACAGGATTTCAGATCCAGGTCATTTCTCATTTTTGTTCAGACTTGTGAGTTCATCAGTGGAGGGAAACTCCCTGATAGGAAAACTTCCTGCAATGCAGATCAGCAACTTGTCAGAGAATTGTCTGGAAGCCTTAAAAAGTTAAGAAACTTGTTCACAGAGGGCAACTGAGTAGCTCAGTGAATTGAGAGCCAGGCCTAGAGATGGGAAGTCCTAGGTTCAAATCTGGCCTCAGATACTCCCTAGCTGTGTGACCTTGGGCAAGTCACTTGACCCCCATTGCCTAGCCCTTACCACTCTTACCAATATACAGTATTGACTCCAAGATGGAAGGTAAGGGTTTAAAAGAAAAAAAAAGAAAAAAACAACTTGTCCAAGATCACACAGCCAGACTTATGGATCAGAAGCAGATTTGGGGCTTTGGTCATCCTTTGGTAGGCCACCTTCTCATCTTCAGGTCATTCTTCCTCTAATTGTGTCCCAGTGCCTTGATTTCCTTCCTGAAGTGTATTTTGTACCCAGAATTGAACATGATGCTCTACATGTGGTCTGTCTAGAGTAATATGTGGCCTTCTGTGGTCATATACTAGATTATTGATATATATTGAACTTTTAGCTCTATATAAAATTCCAAAGTTTATTTTTCATGAATTATTAAATAGCTTTGCTCCTACTTTGTTTACAATTATTCCCCCCAGACTCAAATCGTTGGACTTTATGTTAATTTTCCCACATAAAATTCCATCCTCTTATACTAATGTACCATACTTTCATGTAATATGGAGGTGGCTTTTGGTTATCAAAGGTTTTATCAGGGGAGCTCAAGCTCTGGCAGGGCCTGCCATATTGGAAAGGCTTTGAGTCTGGACATAGTGATGGATCAGACACTGGGGTCCCTAAGAGTCATTTAGTGGGAGTTTAGAAAGATGCCTCTTCAGGTTGTCCACCCAGTGATGGATTTTAATTCTCAGAGACATCTGGGTGGGAGAGTGGGTAGAACACTGGACTTGTGGTCAGCAATACCTGAGTTCAAATATAACCTCAGAGACTTAATTTCTGGATGATCTTGGGTAAGTCACTTATTCTTTCTCTGCCTCAATTTCCTCAACTATAAAATGGGGATCCTAATAGCACCTACCTCATAAAAATGTTGTAAATTTCTAATGAGATGATAATTGCAAGGTGCTTAGCATAGTGCCTGACACACAAGTGCTTACTTAATAAATACCTATTTCTGTTGTTCCATCCTTCAAAATCTATCCACTGAGCTATATGTGCGCGAGGATGGAGGTAGAAGAGAGAGGTTGGGAATGGGTAGGATATGTGTCAGTGAAAGCAAAAGTCACAAGAAGGAAACACATTTTTGAAATCTAAAAGTAAGTGAATTTCATCCCTATTTGACTCGTCATTCTAGTCTGTTAAAATCTTTATTGGATCCTGAATCTGTCATCTATTCTATTAGCTATAGTTTCCCAGGTTCTTGTTATTCTTCTGAAAATTGAATAGCAATGTTATTTTTTCCTTTAACCAAGTAATTGATAGAACTATTGAAAAGAATAAGACCAAGGAAAAATTTCTTGGGTACTAAAGGTAACGTTGATTATTAACTTTTGGAATAGATCATTTAACCCTTTCAAACCATCCCTCCATCTTGGTCACAAGAAAGCCATGAGAGGTTTTGCTAGACACCTTGCTGAAATTCAGATGTATATAATTCCTATGCTATCTTCAATTCTGGTACCCTAGTTAAGGAAAGAAATGTGGCACATCTGGCATTAGCCAAAATCTTATGTTGGAATCCAAATTTTCTGACACCCATTCCAGTATTTTTTCTACAAGGTTACATTGTGTCTACTTGGGAGCAGAGAGCATTGGTGATTCAATTTCTAATTTTCTGGTTCTCTGACTTTTTCCTGATTAACCTATGCTGACCCTGTCCTTTCTAAATGTTCATGGGGCATCCTTTTAATAATACCTTCTAGGACGTTACCAGAATTTAAAGTCAGGCACTCTAGCTTGCTGTTTGAAAAATGCATCCCATTTTTTTTTAAGATCCTAGAACAAGAGAGGTAAGACAAAACAAAAATACAAAATAACTGTTACAATTAAAATTAATTCAAGACTGGTTTAAGGTAAGAATATCAAATTATTGATTAGGCTGGCATTATAACCAATAAAGTGACAGGTCAGTGGGCCCCTTAAATCATCAAAGACCCCAAAACTCCATCAGGCAGATCAGCAAGTACACTTTTATTAGGTGCTCATTATCTAGCTCCTCCCTTGGATATTTCGAGACATCTCTAACTGGTAAATAGCTAATTAGGAGATGGTCCATCCACACCCATGTAATGAAGGTCATATAGGCAGGAAGAAAATCCTTGTCTTACTTTTCTAGTAACCAAATTGTTAAAAGGAAGACATTCATTGCGATTTTTAAGGACAGAGAAAATGTCAAAAAAGCAGAATCTTTGACGTAGAACCCAGACAAAGGAATACACAAAAATTCTTTCTAGTCCATATCCTTAGAGACTAATATAATATATAAAAATAATTCTCACAAAACATAGTAACAATTTTCAGAATAAGAAAAAATATGCACTATACAGTCATAGACCATCTAAACAAACAACTTATTTTTACAAATGAAGAAACTGAAGAGGCTAAATGATAAGGAAAACCATACAGGTAGTGCTTGAAATGGGATTTGAACCTGGACTCTCCAGAACTAGAGTTAATGAAGTTAATCCAGAATAAATCATGCTGAGTGATGTTTATAAGCTTTAATTTATCTTCTAGAGTTATGCTTTCTAGTTCATCAACTTTCTTACTTCTGGACATTTGATAAAAAACTGAGGCCATACATTGCTTCCATACATTATGGATTTCCAGGGTCAGTAATAACAGAGAGGGGGCCAAGATTTATTCTTTATCATCCCCAAAGTCCTGACTAGCAGCTATATGGACATAAAGTACAGCTGAAGTATCTTCCTTCTCTACTTCCTCGCGATCCTCAATATAACAGAAAATATTCATCAAGGTACAATCTTTCCTTCCCCTCATCCCAATGGTACTTACCTCTCTCTTCTCCCCAAATATCACTCTAACAAGGGTCCAGTATACCACCTGGTGATTTTTATCCTCATTATAATATCACAGACATGTATTGTCATTTTTCGTCCCAAATTTGAGCAACGATCTCAATACACTTGCCTTGGTTTGTCTTATGTTGACTCAGGCACGATAATTTAATATTCTGATGGCTTTTGATAAATTGATTTTGTATTTAAAATGATCATAATAATAATAATACTTATGTAGCTCATTAAATTTTACAAAACTGTCTATAAATACAATCTCATTTTATCCTCACAAGAACTCTGGGAATTAGGTGCTATTATTATCCTCATTTTACAGAGGAGAAAACAGAGGAGGAGAGAGGTTAAATGATTTGCCCGTGGTCATACAGCTAGTAAGTGTCTGAGGCTAGATTTAAACCCAGAACTTCCTGATTTCAGGTCCATGCTCTATCCATAGCACCACCTTATCTTTACCTATCTATCATGTCTCTTCCCATGTTCTTTCAGATAAAATGCTTGAGTCACTACCGTCTTACATAAGAACACTGTAAATAATATTGTTTCTAAAACTGAGCCCTCTACATCCTACTTTCTCTATTCTTTCCAGTTTTATTCCTTTACTTACTAAGAGCCCCACACATTTTTATTAATTCTCATATTCCCAGATATTGCTTTCTGTGGATGATTGGGCGCCTCTCTACTGCTACTGTAAATCTTGTGTTATACCTGTTACTGTTTGTGATACCTAACTTGGCATATTTCTAAATAATTCTCTCCCCCTTTTTCCATTTTATGTTTACAGCCAGATTTGAAACTTTCTAGACAAACATATTTCATTTTCCCTCATTAAACATACTCCATCCTTCACTGATAGCCCATCACTCCTATAGTATGCCATTTTTCAGAAATCTACATTTAATTCTCAAACACTGTCTTCTTAACCAACTGCTCAATTCACAATCCAAACCTTTTTCTTTTGCCCCTCCATTCCAAGTCCCTACCCTCGAAATCCAGCAATGATAAAAGTAATTGCTTTGCCCCCAAGTTCTTCACTTTCTTATCCAAGGTTTTGTATTGCCTAGATATTGTAAGAATGAAATGCAAGCCCTGGTATTTTGAAAGTTTGTCAGTTAGAATGGTGAGGAAATAGAACCCAAGGACCCTTGGAGGAGCAGAGACTTCTGGGAAATAGAAAAACCAGAGGTGGGAGGTGTTTATGATTGGTTCTGAGACCCTTAGAAGTGAGCTTTGGGGGCTTTTATCTGATATATAAAGAAGACCTGCATTCTCTCCTGATATATCCTGGTTCCTGTGATTCACTGATACCAGCAACAGTGACAACAGAGTTTGGGGGTGTCTGGACTTCCTTTGAGAAGCAATCCCTAGACCCACTTGCCTTGAGCAATACCCAACAGTATCCTTCTCTGTCTAATATCGACCATAACTTTAGAAAAAATATAATAATGGGCTTGGGAAAGTGAAGCTGTGTTTGAGGAACACCTTTTCAGACCCCAGGGTCTTGGACTTGGTGGCTACCTGGCACAGTGAAGGACTTCGGGGGAATTAGGGATTATC
Organism: Gracilinanus agilis; assembly: GCF_016433145.1. NCBI lineage: Eukaryota > Metazoa > Chordata > Mammalia > Didelphimorphia > Didelphidae > Gracilinanus > Gracilinanus agilis. Next base: position 131,509,687 of record NC_058131.1, on the reverse strand, counting down.
CTGCTCCCTCTTTCCTGTGAACCCCTATTCCTATTCTTTTTGTTGGTAGTTCATGAATTAAACCCTCAAGTTTATCAAGTCAGATCTGTGTGAAATCTATTGGTGGGAGGCACAGTGTAAGGGCTAGTGAAGGGAGACAGGCAAATTTCCATTTTAAGCCTGACTCCCCTGTTGTAAGGGGGAAGTTTCTGTGTACTCCAACTGGCACCAACATCCTATTGGGGTTCCACTCATTTCCCCTAGAGGGGACAACATCCTTTTAACCCCTCAACTCCAGCATGACCTTTCCAGGGTTCCCCCTTTCACTTAGAGAACTCCATTTGTCTCCTGGTAACTAGGAGTGGTTGTGAGGGAGGAGGGGTCATTATGCAACTTGATGGCTGGTTCCCCACTACACCCCAATTCTCCTAAACACCCCCCTTGTTACAATATGATTTCTAGATTCCTTTTCTTACTATTTCTTTCCAACCATTCTGGATGACAATTTGGAACTATGCCCAAAGAACGCTAAAAAACTGCCTGCCCTTTAATCCAGCCATACCATTGCTTGGTTTGTACTCCAAAGAGATCATTAGGGAAAAGAATTGTACAGAAATATTTATAGCCACGCTCTTGGTGGTGGCAAAAAAATTGGAAAATGAGGGGATGCCCTTCGATTGGAGAATGGGTGAATAAATTGTGGTATCTGTTGGTGATGGGATACTATTGTGCTAAGAGGAATAATGAACTGGAGGAATTCTATTTGAACTGGAATAACCTCCAGGAATTGATGCAGAGTGAAAGAAGCAGAACCAGGAGAACATGATACACAGAGACTGATACACTGTGGTATAATCGAACATAATGAACTTCTCTACTAAAAGCAATGCAAGGATCCGGGACAATTCTGAGAGACTTATAAGAAAGAAAACTATCCACATTCAGAGGAAGAACTGTGGGAGGAGAAACACAGAAGAAAAACAACTTCTTGAACACATGGACTGATGGGGATATTATTGGGGATGTAGACACTAAATGATAACTCTAGTCCAACTATCAATAATATGGAATTAGGTCTTAATCAATGATACATGTAAAACCCAGTGGAATTGTGAGTTGGCTATGGGGGATTGGGGGTGGAGTTTGGGGGAGAGGAAAAGAACATGAATCATGTAACCATGGGAAAATATTCAAAATTAAAAAATTAAAAAAAAAAAAGAACTGATGAAACCTGAAAAAAAAAACAAAAACATTTGAATCACCAGAAGTAGTTAATAAGAATAATGATCATCAACTCTGACAAAATCTGGGAGATTCTTTACTGTATAAAACATGGCAAAACCACATTCTTCCTGCTCATTCATAACACGTTATGTAGGATTTATGTCAGATTGGCAATTGTAGGATTTCAGGTTAGAATAGCAATGGTTTCTCCCCAGTCCCAGATCAGAGGAGAAGCAGGCAAACTTGTTACAGTTATGACCTTGGCTGCTTTGGCATCCCTCAGCAGAGAGCTGCTAATTACAGTGAGCTTCATCTCTTCTACTATGACCACTCCTGAAGAGTTACTCTACTAGTGGCACTTGTGGGAAATTATTATTTCTTGGGTAAGCATGAGAAACTGTCACTTTCTCAGAAGCTTAAGCTCTTCCTTCTGTAGGAAATTAGCTTAGTCTTTCATCTTCAGGCTTCTTAATACTCCATCACTCATGACTGGGATACATTTCCGTCTCAACTCTAGAGACCTCAACTCCAGACACCTTATTTAAATCGAAGCTTTTCCTTATTCTCTGATTCTCTAATTCCTTCCCTTCTTAATTCCTTTAGGCTTAAGTACATCGTATGGATTTTGAATATATTCTGTATGTACTTGTGTATATATATATATATATATCTTGTCATTTACGTTAGAATGTACAGTCTTTGAAAACAGGGTTTGTTTCTTTCTGTCTTTGTAGTCATAACCCCAGTCCCTAGCTCAGTTCCTCAGAGCAGGAATCTAGTAGACATTGCTTATTAATTGATGGGAAGAGACCTGAGCCCTTGGGCAGGTGATCCACAAGGCTGCATAAAGAAGTGAAATATTTATTTTGAAATACTTCAATTTCTCCTTTTTTTCCTCCCAAGGAAATGGAGTTTAAGGAAGTATTTCTTCAATCTTTTCACTTTCATCTTCAATAGAGCAATCAATCTATACTTTATATACACATGATTGTCACTTGCTTGAGAGAAACAACCATTGTGTCTTTTCTACAGAACATTTCTCCGCCAGAGCCATTGATGGAAACAAGATGCTCATTTCACTGTAGCTCTAACTATTAGCTTTCGTGACTCACTTTCTAGACTAAGTGTTCCATACTATCTGGTTGCTGTTCCTTTTTGATAAACTGGGGCATACTGAAAAGTCTATTCTGAAAGAGCCTTTATCTACAATAGGTTTTTCCACCTCTTTTTAATCAGATTTTCTCTGACTTTCAGGGTCAAGTGATAAAATTTTGCTTAGATGGTTTTGATTTGCAATCAGCAGATTTTGGTCACCATCCTTATCTAAACAACTGATGCCCTTAGCTAGTGTTGGTGAACAGGTCCAACTGCTAATGCCTCCCTTCTCACATCATCAGCCTTCAAATGCTGTTTACAGTATCTCGTCTCTGGATGTTAGCTCCTTTTGGGTTGGGACTGTTATTATTTTTACTTTAATATCTCCATGGATTGGTACATCACCTAAAATAAAATAAGTTCTTAATAAAAACCTCTTGAACTGAATAGAGTTCACTGGAGTCTTTATCTGTAGTTTTTTTTTTTCCACACTAGGAAAATGGGCTTAATTTTCTCTATTTTGCTAAAAACATTCCCATTCCCTCTTTTATTCTGTTTCTTGTATTATTCTACAGTCTTGGCTCTCCACACTAGATTTATGAGTTCTGTCGATATATTTTAATCTCAAATGTATCTGTTGGCCAAATTAGTCTGGGAAACATTGTTCCATCCTGTTGGTTAGTTAGTTAGAACAGCTAGTCCCTGCAAATCAGGTAGCAATCTTCATTTGCCAAGGCAGATGATATCAGTCATATGCTTTGCAATTATTTGATTGTGCTTCAGAGTTGTCATTGATCTTGATTTGGCAATGCTAAAGGCCAAAGTTTATAGTGGTATATTTGAACAACCTATTTCTTAAACTAGAACAGGTCATGTATTTGCATAATCTTAAAACATCTTTGCTTCAAGCGACGCCACCTAACCACATGCACATACTTGTACCTTCTGGAAAACTAGAATATCAAGTTCATTATGAATTTTCTAACCTCCTATGTAGCTCCTCATGCAAGACATCAGTTTATCCTGGTAAATAGTAAAGAATGCAATTTTTATTTATTACCTAGGGGCATAAGTGCACCAGGACAAAACTTTCTGGGGCGTGATAATAGTCTATGCCTGTTTGCTAGGCTGACATTCATGGTGATATTTGTACAATGTTGTCACCCTTTCTTTTTTAGTCCATTAACTTAAGACCCCTTTAGAAAACCATTCCTTGTCTTAGGCTTTGCTTATTATTTTTTATCAAGGACCAAGAGGAATACTGAAAGAAATACATTGAAATCAATAGTCGAGAAGGCTGCAAATATTTGCAACTCTATTAAAACTCAGGCAGTATTAAAACCATGCAGCCTTAGGACACAATATTCATATCAGTGACAATGAACATGAAAATTAGATGGAAGAATAGGAAATTAAATCATTTCTCCATATACGATTCAGCAGCTGAGAGTAACAGCAGAGCACGGAGATCAGATTGCAGCAGACTTTTGCTATAACAGTCCTAATTAACTCTCCCTATTAAAATTTATCCAGCAAAATCTTAAGAACACTACACTATAAATAAGATGGTTAAATTAGAGCACAAGAAAGGAGAGATAATGGATACAAGGAATGTATTTAACCAGCCCACTTGGTGCCTCCCCCTCATCTCCCTTATTATTTGGTTTGCTGCTATACGAAATGGAAAAACAGAGTCAAAGGGAAGATTTTATTTCAGATAAACATTTTGCTCATGCAAATGTTAATCAAATTGAGATAAAGCTTTTATTTACATGGCATCACTGTTTTCATTTTCACAAACTTTTGAAAATTGTCATTTTCATTCCCATTTCAGAGATGATGATAGAATCATATTTTGTGGGACTATATTACTCTATTAGTTAAAATTACAATAGCATTTATATGGCATTTTAAGATTGCAAAAACACTTTACATATGTTAACTAACTTGATTTTCACAATAACTATATGGGTAAGGTGCTATTATTAACTCTATTTTACAGATGAAGAAAATAAGGTCTAGAGAGAGCTAAAAGACTATTCCAAAGTCAATGTAGCCAGTTAAGAGTCTAAGGTAGATTTAAAACTGGAGTCTTCCTGGACCTGAGTAAATCTACTCTGCCACCTAGTTGCTTTCTTTGTGAATTTTTTCAGATTGTGAAATCTTTAATTCTTCATCCCAAGTGATTTTCACAAGGTCTTGGTCCCTGAGCTAATAGATGAATGACCTTAGAAAACCTGACCCTCAGTCTAGCCGTGCATATGAGAACATCCAGTGCTTCCTGGCTATGGGCCATGATATGCTTTATTTTTATCAGTTGATCAAAAAAAAGAAGATTGGACTGGAAGAGTGAGGGATGAGTGTTATATAGTCCACATGATGTTATCCTTGTGATATCAAGAGGACAATGAGAAGGTCATTTACGCTCCATGGAGAATTGATGAGAAAACAGGGAAGTGCCACATGAGTTGGCATCTTTCCTTCTGAAGAGAATGCCCATGTCAATGAGATATAGTAAAGTCCAGAGTATTAAAGTATCAACAGTATTTAAGAAACCAGTTGAACAGCACTGTGCTATGTAGTATCAAGGCTATAGCAGGCTATAATAAGAAGTAACCTATAGTCTAGATGGGAAGATAACAACTCGTATGGAATAGTGAATCTCAGACAGTAAAACAGCAAGTGCCAAATTAAATTGGTATGCAGTCTAAGGGGTATAGCTATCCAGAGGAGAAGGAAATCAATGGCAGTTGAAATGGAGAAGGCTAAATGGAAAAGGAAAAGATGGCTACAGTTTGAATAGATATAGAGGAAAGGAAAAGACATCTCTGAGTTGAGGACAATGGCAAGAATAATGAGTGCAACGTAATAGGTGTATTAGAGGAACAAGGAGATGACTTAATTAAGCAGATAATGAGTGTTGAGTACTGAAAATTATGATTAAATGGGTATGCTGGGGCCAAGTAAGGGGGACCCCCAAAGTAAAGAAATTGAAACTGGACATGATAGGAACTAAGGAACAGTTTGAAAAATTTTACATGAGAGTAAAGTAATGAGAGGTTTTTTTTTGTTTGTTTTTTGTTTTTTTAAGGAAAAGTAGTCTGACAGTGAGGGGTATGAAGGATGGATAAGATCTGGAGGCAAAAAATTAGGTTTTTGCTCATACAAAAGTACATTGATATAGCCCACTTTAGGGTAGAGACCATCAAAGTGGAAGGGAAGGGATGCATATGAAAATGTTTTAAAGGAAAAATCAATAGTACTTAGGGACTGCTGGCCATATAATAATAGAAAATGAAGTCTGGAAAGGGACTTAGAGATCATTTATTAGTTTTTAGCCTGGAGTCCACTTAAAAAAAAAAAACAACTTGGGAGCAGCTGGGTAGCTCAGTGTATTGAGAGCCAGGCCTAGAGATGGGAGGTTCTAGGTTCAAATCTGGCCTCAGACACTTCCCAGCTGTGTGACCCTGGGCAAGTCACTTGACCCCCATTGCTTAGCCTTTACCACTCTTCTGCCTTTCAGCCAATGTAAAGTAATTGACTCCAAGACAGAAGGTAAGGGTTTAAAAAAATATTTTGATAACTATATCAAAACAAATGGTTTCCTTTGTGATTCTATGAATTTATTTTATTCCTTTAAAAACATTGTTCTGAGATGGGGTTCTTAGGCTTTACCAGGCTGCCAAATGAGTACATTACCCAAAAAGTTTAAGAACCTCTTCTTTAGACTGACCTGTCATGGAATATGAATGAGAGGGTATTTATAATACCTCACATTTCTATGCTACTAAGCACAAATATTATTCATCTTGAGTTACAAATAAGGAAATCGAGGCCCAGGAAAGTAAATGTCAGTTAGCATCCCACACTCATTAGAAAATTTTGTCATATCTCATTTGGTCATCAATAATCTACCATATCTTTTCTGCAAAACTGATTTTTTTCAATGAGACATGTAAAAGTCAGTTAAATGGCTCGCTGGCTATGGGAGGGAGGAGGAAGAAGGAAAGGGGCAGAATATGAATCATGTAACCATGGAAAAATGTTCTAAATCAATTAATTAATTTAAAAAAAAAACATTGATCTTTCAATCTACTTTTTCCCAGGAGGGTGCCATATTAAATTTCTTTCAAATGAAAAGCAAATAGTCACAGTTGAGTAAATCCTTTTTAGGTAGACTTGAGTCTACTGATGCATGAATCAGGGAGTTTTGAAGATGAAGAGAAAAAGGCTTTTTTTTTTTTAAGTAAGAAGGAAAAAAAGAAATGTTACTTTTTCAATATTGAGAACATCTTTCCTGGACATCGCCTTCTTTCTACTCACACAGCAGTCCTCATTACCTCAAATCTAGACTATCTCAAAAGCCTTCTCAGTAATCATCCTACTTCAAATCTCTCTCTGCTGCAATCCATTATCCCTTTAGCTGCCAAAAGGATCTTCTTCATGCATAGATTTGATCAGGATACACCTCACCACCTTCCTACTCTCCTCCACTCAATAAACTCCAGTGACTCTTTGGTTTGGTTTTTAGAGCCCTTCAAAAGATCATTTCCTATCTCTCCAGTCTTTTTAACTCCCCTCAACATACTATATGATCCAGCAACACTGACCTTTTTGCTGTATTTAACACATGACATTCCATATTCTTACTCTGAATCTTTTTCACTGGCTCTCCCCCATTCCTGAAATGCTCACCCTTTTCCCTTCTGCCCCTCTGGCTTCTCTGTTTTCCTTCAACCTTAGCCTAGATCCTACTTTCTGAAGAACTTCCCAGGTCTGCTCCATTGATGGTGTCCTCCTTCTGAGATCAACTTTTCTTAACACCGAATTTTTCTTATATGTTCCCTCCATGAGCCACTGAGGACAGGCTGTGTTCTTATCCTTTTGGTAGCTGTTGTTTTTGTATTCCCAACAGTTAGCTTGGTACCTACCATATATGTGTTTAATAAATGTTTATTGATTGACTGACAAATACTTGTTGATAAAGGTTTAGATTCTCTTAGGGTTGGGAAGAACAGATGTCTTGGATTACAAATCTAATCCAGAATTCCAGTCAGATCTCAAACCCCTATTCCCTATTCCTGTGCCAAAATGTGTTTCCAGTTCTTTTCTCTTGTACAAAAAAAGGGATTGATTATATGACTATTTTGGCATACATAGGAGATTCCTTTCTGTCTTTGACCTCTCTGGAATATATTTCTTAGCTGTGGGCTCTTTGGAATCAAAGGACATGGGCATTTTAGTCCGGTTTTTTTTTTTAGCATAAATTCAAAATGCTTTCCTTATTAGGTGGGCCAATTCATAACTCCACCAAAAGTGTATTAGTGTACCTATATTTCTGTAGTTCCTCCAACATTGACTATTTTCATCATTTGCCATCTGCCAGTTTTCTGGGGGTGAAGTGAAACTGCCTATTATTAGTGATTTAGAGGAATCTTTCACACGATGATTGAATCTGAAATTCTTCTTTTGAGAAGTGGTTATTGGTATTCTTTGGCTATACATTGAGGAATGGCTCTTGTTTATATATATGTATATATATAATCATAATATAATATGATATGAATTGAGATATGATGTAGTATAACATAATGATAATATATAATATATTTGAATTCTTAATCTCAAGTATCTGATATAATGAATAAAGAAATAGATTTAGCCCTTAAAGTGAAGAAGCAGGGAGAAATATATATTATACACACACACACACACACACACACACACACACACACACACACACACACACACACACATATATATATAGAGAGAGAGTTTTAATATATATACACACAGATATATATGTCTATGTAATAAAATATATTCATATACACAGACATAATTTTTGCTGGGTTTTTTTTCAACACTTCCAGCATTTCTCAAAGAAGAGAAGAATTAAAAAGACTTGGAAAGGATTGTTACTTGCACTTTTCTGGGATAATCCTGAAAGCCTTATGATGGGGAATGCTATCCACCTCCAGAATAAGAACTGTTGGAATTGTCTTTAACATCAGTGTATTTATGGGTTTATTTTGGGGTTTTGGTGATGTATGAGTGTGCTCTTACAACAATGACCAATATAGAATGGTGTTTTACATGACAATAACAAATTTAAAGAAGGATTATTACCAAAACAGTGACTATGAAGACATCAAATAGACACCCCACCCCTACCCATTTTCCTTCACTTTCTTCATTGACATCAGGTCACTCAGACCATATTTAGGACTACTCAACCAGCATGAATAACATGGGGATCACCAACTCTATTTCTTTTGGTGGCATATCAGCAGGCTTTAACATCTAGCCTGCCATTATGTCCTATGGTCTTCTAGGCTTCGCCAAATATCCTATATCTGTATTCTCCATACTCACTCCTTCATCTTCTGCTTGACACTATCAGATGACTTACTGATACAATTAAGGTCTTCCAGGTCTTGCAAAAAGCTTTAATTAAACTTTCTATTATGCAGTGACCCACCTAATCAAATTATAAACTTCTTGAAAGTAGGGACTGTCACTATTTTTCCATTATTATTCTCAACATCTAGCAGAGTAATTGGAACATAACGAGCATTTAATAAATAAATAAAATTCATTTATTCAGAACTATTGACCATATATGTATCTTTCATATGTATAAAATCTTTATGAGCATGAACTTAAAATATTCTAAGGCTATTCTTGATGATAACTTGAGAAGTTAATAGTTTTCAAAAATGACTGAATAGAGCAAGCCATAAAGACTCTTCAGGGTCATATAACTGACTAAGAATTATAAAGAATATGTGATCCAGATGTGTTTATAGTTTTAAAAAAGTATCATCCTTGTTGAATAAAATATAGCCACAAAAACTCTTCTTTCAAGCTTTTCTCTTCTACAAGACCCCTGTAACTTGATCTTTTTGTTGATTATTTTCTCCCTATGAGAATGTATATTTTCAATCCATAAAACACTGTGATGTTAGAAGAAAGAAACTATTGACCCAAAGTACGATGGAAAGAGAGTGTGACATAGCACAACAAGTTTTAAATTAAAAATCAAGATCTGGGCTAAAATCCAAGCTTTAACACAAAGACGGTTATACTGTGGCACAATCAAGTGTAATGGACTTCTCTACTAGCAGCAATGCAAAGATCCAGGATAATATTGAGCAACTTATGAGAAAGAATGCTATCCACATCCAGAGGAAGAACTGTGGGAGTAGAAACACAGAAGAAAAACAATTGCTTGATGACATGGTTTGATGGGGATATGATTGGGGATGTAGACTCTAAACGATCACCCTAGTGCAAACATTAATAATATGGAAATAGGTCTTGATCGATGACACATTTAAACTCCAGTGGAATTGCTTGTTGGCTACCGGAGAGGGGTGGGAGGAGAGGAGCAAAAGAACATGAGTCATGTAACCATAGAAAAATATTCTAAATTAATTAATTAAATAAAGATTTTCAAATCACACACAAAAAACTCCCAAGCTTTATCATTTACTTGCTGTGTGGCTTTGGGCAAGGTCTTTGCTCTATAAGAAACAGAAAGAATGGGAGGAAATGGGGTCAAAGGTGTACACTAGACCTTGGCAAGGTGAAGTGTCACCTCATTATCAAAGACTGGTGAAAATGAGGAGAGAAAGTAATATGATGTGAAGGAGTTTGAGAAGAAGAAAAAAAAAGTGAGCTTCTGATGAAGTAAGTGGTATGTTCTTTAGTCAAGTGGGCAAGGGGAGGGGAAAAGAAAGTTTGGAATAGCTTCTGTGGAGACTAGAATAAATGATCTGTTAATGAGTAAAAAAGTATTCTCTTGCTCTAGTAAGTGTCTATTTGAGATTAGTAATAAATTTGTCATTTACCCAAATCACTTCTTCCAGAATCATTCAGCAGTACATAAGTATATACTCAGAGGAAGTAGTACTGAGTTTGGCCAAGGATGAGTCATAATAGGACAAAGGAAATAAGGGTAGAGAATAATGTGGAATTAAATTAATTAATTATAGAGTCAAAATTAGGAACGGAGGAAGATGACATCAAAGCAAGGATAATAGCCTGAGAAAATACTGAGTGATTGAGGAATTTGGGGTCATGATAAGGATGAAGAATTAGTTTAGATGAAGTAAGGCGTAGAGATGTAATGAGAAGTCTCTAAGGTCAAATAGAGGAATTTCAGAGTCATAAGCAACCATGAGAAAAAATTGAAATCAATAACCCAGTGTTCAATAAACCTGGGAACATATACTGGAGAAGAATACTATTATTGATAAGAATTTCTGGGGTAGTTGAAAAATAATTGGAAAGAATTTAAGTTTACATGAAAAAAATTCATCCAGGCTAATAAAAGAATCATCAAGTGGGCAAAGTCACTGAATAAAATATCTCTAATCATCGTTGACTATCCAAAATACAAGTGAATCACTGAATTTCTTAGTAGAAGGAATCACAATAAACATTTTTCCCAAACTATACTTGGAAAAACAAAATCCCTCCTAAACCTGATCAACAGGCGATTTCTCAGTCTTTGCTTGAAGATCTCCAATGAGGGAGAACCTAGTGCCTTGCAGATCAGTCTCTTCAACTTTTGTGTACCTACAATTGTTAGGAAACTTTTTTCCTGTGGGCATCAAGCCTAAATTTGCCTCTTTGTGACTTCAATATCCTGAAGTTCTGCTTTCTGAAACTAAGCAGAATAAGAGTAGTTCCATTTCTATTCTGTAGGCATTTATATGTTCATAGACAGCTCTCAAGTTCCCCCATATTCTCTTCTTTGAGAGTTTAAGAAACAAGATCAATGATATGCTCCCCAAGTCTTCTCATTACTAATCTAAATTGATATAACTAATATAATGTAATATAATATAATAAACGTCTTCTAACAAACTTCTTATTTCTGTCAAAGGTGGCACCATTTTCCCACATTTCCAAGTTTGTGACCTCCTTTGGCATTATTTTCAACTCCACATCCCCCTTAATGCCATGTCCATTCATTTGCCAAATCATGCCATTTCTGCTTTCATATCTCTGTTCTTTGACCCTTTATTACCTCTCACACAGCTACCACCTTAATTGAAGTTTTTATCATCCTTCAGCTTTATTATTGCAATAGACTACTTACTGATTGGTCTCCTTGCCTCAAGTCTCTCTCCTCACTCCAATCCATCCTCCTTTCTGCTGTCAAAGTGATTTTCTTTAAGGGTAAGTATGACCCAGGCATTCCCTTAATTAATCTAGTGACTCTCTACTGCCTCTAGGATAAAATATAAACTTTGCTCTGGCTTTTAAAGTCTCTCACACAACCTGACCTCGACAGAACTTTACAGGTTCTTTATAAATTACTCCTTGTCACAGACACTGCAGTCTAGTAAATGAACTTTCTATCTATTCATTTTATATATATTTCTGTCTTTGTACCCATAGTCTCCCATTCCTGGAATTCACTGCCTCCTCACCTCTACCTTTATAGACTCCTTCCCTTCTTTTGAGAAACCACTCAAGCACTACCTTCTATAGGAAGCATTTCCTAATCTCTCATTTACTAGTGCCCTTCTTCCCCATTTTTTGTTGTCTTGTTGTTTGATTGTTTCAGCCATGACTGACTCTTTGTGATCCCATTTGAAGTCTTTTTGCCTAGAGTGGTTTGCCATTTCCTTCCCCAGCTCATTTTGCAGATGAGGAAACTGAGGCACACAGAGCTAAGAGACTTGTGCAGGGTCACATAGCTAGTAAATTGTGTGAGTCCAGATTTGAATTCAGGTTTTCCTGATCTCAGAATTGGGCATTCTATCCATCATGCCACCTGGTTGCCCTCTCTCCCTGATTATCTTATATTTAAATATCTTGTTTTTTGTTACTTGGGGTAATTTTATTTCCAACATGATTATTGTTATTAAGTGATATTTTGGGGGTAGCTAGGTTCAAATGTGACTTTATGGTACTTCTAACTTGTATGACTTTGGGGAAGTCATTTAACCCTCATTGCCTAGCCCTTACCACTCTTCTGCCTTAGAACCAATACACAATATTGATTCTGACAGAAAATAAGGGTTTTAAAAAAGTGACATTTCCCTAATGTAGAAGCTGTACTGGAATTCCTGATTTAAAACTAATCCTGTTTATATTTAATAATTTTTGGATATATTTCTGTAATCCTTTTATTAGTGTTTTATTTAAAATGCATGCTTTGATACTTTTCCATAGTTCTCTTTGCTATATCTTTCTTCATTTTGAGGACTTGGATTATATTTATCCCATAAAAAGATGGGTAGAATTCTTTCTGTAATGCAGGATTGGTGCAAGTTCTCTTGCATTTGCAAATTCACCTGAGGCAAAACTGGCAGTTGGGGAAATGGAATGTTGACCCAGCAAATCCTGTGGTCTCATGACCAGACCATTGGAGCTGGCACTATAAATATCCCTGGAGAACCAACCTGGGGGTTCTGATTTCCTTGACCTGACTCAGACATCCAGCTATTCCCCTGGATTCCCCTTGGGCCCTGGGAGGAGGGACTTTGGTGGGAGGTGGAACTTGGGAAATTAGTTTACTTAGCCAGGCAGGGACACCCCTATACCAGACCATCACCCTCACTTGTCAATCTGATAGACCACTCTATATCAGGGCAGTGGAATTTATCCCTGGCTGAGGGGCTGGTTCCCTCAGCCTGTTCTTACCTTCTGAGACCCTCTGCCAGCACTGGCCTTCACCCATAGCAACAGCTTTCGCAGACCTCAACCCTCTTCCCTCAGTTTACCCTTGTATTTAATAAACCCCTTGGCTTTATTCAGAGAGCTTCTGTGATTCATTTATATCACCCACTAAGGCTAGGGACTGAGGAAAGGGAAGATAACTATCACTTGTTTCCTGAGGGGCTAGACCAGCATCCATCTTGGCTCACTTCCTATTGGCTTCCAGTTTCTCCTCAGCAGGGAGGGGCTCCCCACTCCTCACCTTAAGGGAGCCTACAGACAGCAGGAAGACTGACTGGTCCTCTCTATTCAATAACCTTACATCCCTGGCTGTACCAAAGCTAAATTTAGGGAAGCTGTTAGCTCCCTGGCCCAGGAGACTCACAGGTACCACCAACTACCCTTTTACCAGCCTGTTTAGCCCCTTTATAACATTTCTCACTTTCAAAAAATTTGTTACGTGAAAATACCTAGTTAACTCTCTCCCTTTTTGCCCTCCTCTCTTTAAAGAAGGCATCTTTTGACAAATATATGTATATATATGTATATGTAAAACTATGTTTTACTTACGTGCATTTATCAGTTCTTTGTCAGAAGGTGCACATACACAAGTCATATGTCAAATAGTATCTCTGTTGCCATATATAATGTTCTCTTGTTTCTGCTTGTTTCACTCTTCATAATTTTATGTAGATCTTTCTATGTTTTTTCCAAAATCAATCTGCTTAAAATTTCCATGGGTGGAGTAGTATTCCATCATAATCATATGCCAATAATATGTAGGTATGCATTGCTTTTTTAAGTATTTTATTCATTTATACATTTTTCCAATATGGTATTCTCCTTATTCCATTTCATTTTTTGTGAAAAGATCAATAAAGATCTTAGTTTCCTGTTCTATATTCTAGGATCTCATGTTTTATATTTTTTGTAGGTAATCATTTATTCTAAAATGATTGTGTTTTGTTTAGATATAGAATTGGATAATTACTTCTTCTTTATTGAGATTTCACTTTAAATCATTTTTAACTCATATATTTCTCCAGTTTTCAAGATTTCTTCTTTTGTGCTTATGTTGGATTTGTTGATTTTCCAGGTATTTAAATTACAAACTGAATTTATGAATCCTCTGTCATGTTTTGTTAATATATGATTTGAAACATGCAATTTTTCCTGTGGAGACTACTTTACCTTCATTCTCTAAATTTGGGAGTAATATGATATACATTCTCCTTTATGTTATTATGTATTACTTCCATGATTCATTCATTTATCAGAATATCATTTTTTATTCTCTCCCTTCCCCACTCTGTTGTCTCTCTGACTCTTGTGAAATGGAAAACCCATTCTAATATCTTTGCCAAAAAAAGTCCATGCATAGTATTGGTCCACAAAGTATTGAAGAGAGAGATATGATTGAATGCCTCAACAGTAACAACTCTCTCACTCTCTCTCTCTCTCTCTCTCTCTCTCTCTCTCTCTCTCTCTATCTCTCTCTCCCTCCCTCCCTTGAATTTATTCCTATTTTTGTTGCACATATCTTGAAAAACATTTAGTATTTTTACTTTAAAAACAAAATAGTAATTTTTCTTTGCTCTAACACATGGAACATGTCTTTTAACTAAAATTTCTCCAAATGTTTGTCAATATTTTCCTTTTCGTTTGTTTCTATCAAATTTATCCAACTTTGAGTGGGGAACATTAATATTAGAAGAAAGTAAGGAGGGGGGCCTACAACATGTTGAGTAGATCCATTAGGTTTAACTTTTGTGCAAATATGAACAAGAGTCAACAGAATGGTTAGGTATGGATAGATGTTATCTGCACTATGAGGAGGAACTTCTGAAGTGATGAGATCACAGATCCATTTGAGTATTGAATATTTTATTTCCTTCTTCTCCTAATGATTCAGTCAGTCAACATTTATTAAGCACCTACTGTGTGCCAGGGACTGTGCTAAGGACATGGGTTTACAAGGAAAGGTAAAAGATGGTCTCGAAGTAGCAGTTTATTCTTGTGATTAATTTTGCTTACACTACTTTAAATCGAATCTGTCTCCACAAGCCAGACCCTCATTCCTATTTGCCTAATCTAGCCCAAATTCCTTCAATTTACTTTAATAGTTAATTCATTCACATTCATATTCTAGGACTGTGTAAATGGAATTAGTTCACCCTCATTCCTTCTTTAGACTTTTGCCACCAGGAATAATGTCACCCCACCCAACTTTGAATTAAGTGGGGAGGGGGAGGTTTGTGACCCACATGTGATAATAAGTGACAAATCAAAAAAAAAGGATTGTCTCCTGGGCAGTCCAAAACAGGGTTGAGGCTGCCATTTGTCCATGTGAAACTAGAGGTGGACACAGGAAGTGACAAAAACTGCTATCTTTTAAATAAGATGGTAACTTCCTGTGAGGGGTTTTTGGCGCTTTGAACTTGGTGTTGAAGGATCTCTGGTGGGATCTCTGACTGCTTCCCTCTGAATTGTCAGGTGGGTAAGTCAGGCTGCCTCTCTCTTCCCTTGGCGTTTCTGGGGGCTCTGCCCTCAGGGAGGCCTCTCTGGCCTCTCTCATTGTAAAAGGCCTTGTGGCTAGAAGCCTTGTTTAATTAACCTCTGTGCCCCTCTGCTGGGGCCTCTGAAGCCCCACCTGATCCAGGCCTTCGGTCCAGGCCAGAGTTTCACTCTCTCATTTTCCCTAACTTCACCTTCCTAATTATAAATAAACCACCATAAAAGTCATCCTGACTTGGGTCTCTTATTTTGGAATCGAGTAATCGATCCCTGGCAACCAAACTTTAAATATCCAGTCCGACCACAACCTTCCCATTTTCCCCTTTTACAGGACTGTACATTCTTTGTTATCCTCCGTTTTCTGCCCTTGCTTACACGTTTTATATACTTACTTTTAATCTCTGAGTTTATTTATGAGCTTCCTGTAGAGCCGGATACGTTTCTTTTGGACACATCATCTTTTCCTTTTCATATCTGAGGTTTCTTATTGTTGTCAAAATTTCATTCTTTTGAACCTCCCATCTGGATCTTCTACATGAGTCCTAAATTCTAAATATGCCCCTTCTTCACCTTCTGATATCTAATATTTATATTAGAGGGTACAGGAGATCAAGTGTCAAGCCTGGAATCAGCAAGACCCAACTTCAAATTCAGCCTCAAATGCTTACCAGCTCTGTGACTCTGAGTAAGTCATTTAACCCCATTTGCCCCAGATTCCTCATCTGTAAAAGTAGCTCGAGAAGGGGGCAGCTGGGTAGCTCAGTGGAGTGAGAGTCAGGTCTAGAGACAGGAGGTCCTAGGTTCAAACCCGGCCTTGGCCACTTCCCAGCTGTGTGACCCTAAGCAAGTCACTTGACCCCCACTGCCCACCCTTACCAATCTTCCACCTATGAGACAATACACCGAAGTACAAGGGTTTAAAAAAAAAAAAGTAGCTGGAGAAGGAAATGGCAAATCACTACGGGATCTTTGCCAAGAAAACTCCAACTGGGGAAAGAGTTGGGCATGACTGAAAATGACTAAACAAGGAAAACAAAATGCA
Organism: Gracilinanus agilis; assembly: GCF_016433145.1. NCBI lineage: Eukaryota > Metazoa > Chordata > Mammalia > Didelphimorphia > Didelphidae > Gracilinanus > Gracilinanus agilis. Next base: position 131,493,156 of record NC_058131.1, on the reverse strand, counting down.
AAGCAAATATTCCCATTAAAGACCACAGCCTTCAATGTAGTGTGATCATCAATGCCTAAAGTTTTAGCCATTTCCATTTTACTAATAAGTTCCTCCTTAGTGCTTAAGATCTTACCTAGATTCGCATTGCCTGCCATTAGTTCTTTCACAGTCTAAAAGATGAAGTCATCAGCAACTCAAGTCAATAATGTCTCAGCCACTGTACTTTTTATCTTGCTATTCTCCCCACATACTTCTTCCTTAAAATACATAGATTTAAAGTCATAGACTTAATAACTAACATTCATAAAGAACCTACTATGTGTGAGAAATTATACTAAGCATTTTCAGTGATCTCATTCTTTCCTCAGAACAACTCTGGGAGGTAGGTTCTATTATTATTCCCATTTTTATGGATGAGGAAACTGAGGCAAACAAAGGTTAAGAGACTTGCCCATGGTCACACAGCTAGTAAGTGACTGAGGCCATATTTGAACTTAGGTCTTCTTAATTCCAGGCCTAGATATTCATTTACTGTGCTATCAACTACCCTAAATTTAGACTTGGAAAAAAATCAGGTTGCTATTCATTTTAGTCCTTTTTTTTTGGAAGAGAAAACTGAGTTCTAGAGAGGTTATATAATTTACTCAAAATTATACAAATAGTAGAAAGTCTAGGATTTGAGATCAATTCCTCTGACTTTATAATCAATACTCTTTCTACCACATTATTCTTCTTTATGGATGTGTGTCTATAAATTTAAAAAAATACAAAAGACTGTATGTATATTTTATGTTACATATACATATGCATATATATAATGTAATTTTTTTCTTGACTTAAAATGCTATGCCAACTCCCTTTCTATCTAATCTCTTTCATTTGAATAAATAGATTCCTAGCAAAAATAAACAGAGCTCCCCACACATTCACTGTTACAGCCAAATTTACATTCAGTTGCATGCAGTGGCATTAGCTGCCACTTGTAAAGAACAAGAAATTAAAGTTACAACATGTGGCAGGTGGAGAGCAGCTATGCTGGTAACTTAGCTGGAACTGTGTTCTAGACCAGTGCTGCCAAACTTAAATAGAACTGGGGGCCACTCAGCTGTACATAAGGATCCCTGAGGAATGCATATTGAGAGAAAACAACATTATCTGTGTTCTGTTGTATTTTTATTAAATGATTATATTTTAATCTGGTTCAAGAAGCACTCCACAAGAGAATTGCAAACCCTGTCCTTGGCACCTCTTTTCTAACTAGCTATCGTCCCATTTGAGGGTATTTAATTGGTCTTTCACTCCTCTCCTGTCCTCTCCTCTCCTCTCCTGTCCTCTTCTCTTCTCTCCTCTCCTCTCCTGTCCTGTCCTGTCCTGTCCTGTCCTGTCCTGTCCTGTCCTCTCCTCTCCTCTCCTCTCCTCTCCTCTC
>NC_058131.1:131461811-131491401 GCF_016433145.1 Gracilinanus agilis | reverse complement strand
CTTCTCTTCTCTTCTCTTCTCTTCTCTTCTCTTCTCTTCTCTTCTCTTCTCTTCTCTTCTCTTCTCTTCTCTTCTCTTCTCTTCTCTTCTCTTTGCTTCTCTTCTCTTGACTCTTCTCTTTTTTCCTTTCTATCTCTATCTACCTGTCTCTCTTTCTCTCTATCTCTGTCTGTCTGTCTCTCTTTCTCTCTCCCTCTATCCTTTTTTTAAAATTAATGTAAAGGACCGAGGATCTCTTTTTCTCTGGTGATTGGATGCCCATCCATTTACGTTACTTTGATGATTAAAGGTTATCAAAGAGCAAGAATGTTGCATGATTTCATAGCTGATATATTTGATTCCTGTGTTCTTAATAGAATTCTGGGTAATGACTCACTATTTTGAGTCCCTCTGTCAATACTAACACTTACTAGCGGTGTGACCTTTGGCAAGTCACTTAAACCTATTTACCTCAGTTCCTCATCTTTAAAAAAAGTTGAAGGGGGCAGCTAGGTGGCTCAGTGGATTGAAAGCCAGGCCTGGAGATGATCGGTCCTGGGTTCAAATCTGACCTCAGACATTTCCTAGCTGTGTGACTCTGGGTAAGTCACTTAAACCCCATTGCCTAGCCCCTACCATTCTTTTGTCTTGGAACCAATACACAGTATTGATTCTAAGATGGAAGGTAAGGGTTTAAAAAAATAAAATAAAAGTAAAATAAAATAAGCTGGAGAAGGAAATGAAAAATCACGCTAGTATCTTTGGTAATAAACTCTAAATTCAATCAGGAAGAGTTGGACATGCCTGAAATGACTAAACAAAAATAACAAGTCATACTGACCTCAGACCAAGATAACTGGTCTCACTACCCTGAAGGGATGATATCCAAGGAAGAGAGGCAGCACAGTGTAGAAATGGATAACAAAACAGAAAAAGTATAGAAAGGGAGAAGCTATGTGGTTCAGTGGATTGAGAGTCAAAGCTAGAGATGGGAGGTTCTGGGTTCAAATTTGTCCTCAGATACATCTTAGCTGTGTGACCTTGGACAAATCACTTAACCCCCATTGCCTAAGTCTTACCCCTCTTCTGCCTTGGAACCAACTGTATTAATTAGAATCTTGATCCCTTGGAAAGGAAACCCTATGTTTTCCACAATTCCCATTCCCTTTCGTGTACCTGTGTTGTTATGTGGTTTGTATGTTAGTTTTGGTTTCTCCTCCTTCTAGTACTCTTTTCTACCTGATGCTTAGGTGAGCTCCCTCTAGTTTTAATAATAAACTTTATAAATATTAAACTTGGAGATATCTGATATTAATTTTGAAATCTATACAACATATAGTATTGATTCTAAGACATAAGGTAAATTTTTTTTAAAAAGAAAGGCAGGAATAATATAGAAATCATAAGCCAAGAAGACATGAATTTAAGTTCCACTCACAGTACTTAATAGCTGTGTGTTCATGGTTGAGACACCTAACTTCTCTAAGCCTCAATTTCCTCATCTGGATTTTATTGCCTAGTTCATGATATTGGTTAGCCTAAACAGGATAATGTTATTTGCAAATTTTTATGTGCTTTTAAAATATGAATTATTATTATAAGGTAATTCCCTCACAGAGATTATTGGTAAAGCTCTATGGAGTAGGTGGGATTAGAATTCTTTTGTAGAATTGTATTTTATGTAAAACATGTATGTATATTGTATATAGAATATGTAGAATCTAATTGTAGAATTAGAATCCTGAAGAATGAGAGAAGATATTGCATGTAAAACTAATATGAGCAAAGATTTGGAGATGAAAAAAGTGTAAGGCATCTTCCAGCAGCAGGGAGATCATTCTGGCTTTCCCAGAGGTTTAGGCAGCTCGTGTACAGTGAATAGAACACCTCGGCTGGAGACAGGGAGACCCAAGTTCAAATCCAGCCTCACAGACTTAGTAGTCCTTCTGGGATGTTATCTGTTTCCTTCATTTTCCTTATCTATGAAATGGGGATAATAATCTCATCTTCCCACCAAAGGATGTTGGAACTGGCAAATGAGATAACTCAAAGTCTCTAGCACATCCTGCCTTATATAAGTGTTAGATGTTATCATCCATCTAAGGGAATGGGACTGATAAACAGGCAGGGATGAGCCCAGCTTATAGAAAGTCTCAGACTTGAGGCTGAGGAGTTTTGACTTAATCTTGCTGCCCTAAAGGTGGATGGGCAACTGATCATAAATTAGCCCTGTCACTCACCAAAGGAAAGGTCTTTCCCTCCTCACCACAACATCCTATTCAAATTGAAATCAGAGTCTAAATCGGTCGGTCACTGCCAGGTCTCAACATCTCCCCCATCCTGTCAAACTTTGGGCCAGTGGAAGATGTATTTCCACCATCATAAATGGTCACAGTGGCCCGTGGGAGCCAAATCAAAGACCATTGGTTGGTGCCTACTGGTCAAAGATTCTGTCCCCATTCACAAATGTGTGCCTCTATCCCATCTTCTCATCATTTTTCCTCAGTTACTCCCCTGAAGGATAGCAACAACAGAATCCCCAAGAAAGCCCCAAGAGGAAAAGGACTCGATTTAAGGGACCCATTTCATGAGGGTGCCAATCCCCAACCCCTTCAGGTTATATTGGTCCTAAGAAAGACCACATTCACCTTAGAATGAGAACCCTCCAGCCTGGGGTGGAATACTGATTAAGGGAATGAAGTGGGGCCCGGGGACCCCAAACTGTATAATCAAGGAAATGATTGATGGTCTATTGGTGATCCTGAGACAGCTTCAACCTCCTTCAGTCACAAGAGGAAGTGGGTGTTTGTCACCATATCAGAGCACCTGCTGGTGACTGATGTTCAGAATGGGAAGAAAGCATTAGGAAGAAATGCTACTGAAATGACAATGTCTGTCCTCCCCACATACACACGCTCACACTCCCTGACTACCTCTACCTTTACCCAACGATCCCCCACAAAGGTTGCCACGACAACAGCCAGCATCCAGGCTGGCAGAGGGTACCACAAAATGGGATCCAGTGCACGGGAAACCAGCAATGTTTGGTGGGGTGGGGGGAGACTGTAAGCCCAGTCGTGGGAGGTGGAAAAACAGGTGCTTCCAAGACATTTGCCACAGATCTCTGGGTCCCGTTGCCCTGCCACACTGGAGAAGCCAATCTCACACAGGCCTGCTGTTCAAAAATTAGAGAACTGCCACAGTGCAACATTCTGTCTGCTTAATACCACACTATGGGAAGAGCTTAGAGGAGTCTTTTGATGAATACTAAGCATCGCTATTGCCTGGGGACAAGCTGGGGAGAGGAGGAATGAATCTTACACCATATTATAGGAATTTAAAGAGGCAAAAACTCCCAAACAAAAACCTAACCATCAAGGAGATTTGACTCTCCAGTTAATTTTACTTTATTCATTCCCTTCTGTTGACTTGTCCATATATTGATATGTGCTAGGTATGGATTTTCTGCATTCTCTTTCTAATCCCTCCAGGGTTAGGCTTCTTTGAGGGGCTGGGGGAGCATTAGCTCCTCCAAAGCCTAGTTTGGGGGAAGAAAAGACAAATGAATCCCCAAGAACCCATGTGGTTCGTAAACCATATTATTATGCAAATCTATCCTATGTGTCTCTAAATTTATTAACTGTATTAGATTTTTGTTTCAAGAAATCAGAATGTTAGAATTGGCACACATTCCTGCAGAAGGTAGCACAAAATGGGGGTATGTGGGAAATTAGCATGGTTAGGGAGCAAGCACTATAATCTGCTTTATGAGAAGCAGGAAAAAATAAGCAAACAAAAAAATGCTTGCTCTACAACTCTAGATACTTTTAGCCTACTCAAGCAGGGAATTCAACCACAGACACATACACACACACACACACACACACACCTGCTGGTAGAAAATTCAAGGATGACCATAGTGTCTCAGGAGCATCCAGTCACCCCTTCCCTATCCATTTTCATAGGATCATAGACTAAGAGCAAGAAAGGAACTCAGATACTGTCTACTCTCATTTTTATAGACAATCAAACTGAGGCTCAGAGAAATTAAGGTCAAGATGGGTGACTTGACTAGGGTCACCCCAAAAATAAATGCCAGAGTAGAGTCTTGAACCCAGTTCTTCCTATCTCTAAGTCTACCACTTTGTCCACTATGCTAATAGTCAAGACCCAGAGACAGCTCAGTATCCCCTAGCCAGTTCTTCAGTGAGGCAATACTACCTAAAGAAGGGAATAAAGACAAATTCTCCAAGAACTGCATCTCTTAGTTGTCTCTTTCCCTACTTTCTAACAGTTGTATAGAGTAGAAGAAATAATGCATAATGGGAATTGGGCACATATACAGGCACTATCATTTTGCTAAAATGGCACCATCCATGTGAAAGATATTAGGCATCTGAATCTAGGAGGTCAGTGATGGATGGAGCAGGTGTGGACATCCTGTTTTGGCACATCCCCATGTTGTTAGGAGAACAATCCACCTATCTAAAAGAAAAAAATTAGTTGTATTCTAGAACTGTTGGTGTTTTCAAAACAACCTGAGAGATCAGTACTGACTTTGACTTGGCATTCATGTTTGAGGGAAAGGGTAATTCCTTTTACATCATATGGCCTTAGTGTCTCTACTCACCTCACCGAACGTGAGGCCATCTGGTCCCAAGTCATAGGCATGAGTCTCTGGCCTCATCTTTTGTTCATTCATTCATTCATTCATTCATTCATTCATTCATTCCAGATTGGGGTTGAATCAAGCCCAGCACTGAGACACATTCAGGAAAATCTTGGAATTCCAGTGCAAGAGAAGGCAACAATGATGCTAACTTTGGACAAAACCTTTATCCTAATCCTACTCCCAAACCCAGAGACTAAGGTCATATATGGTGAGTTATGACATCAAAGTACTAGAAGAAATATTTACTCATTTACTATTGCTATATATCTGAAATAAATACCCCTTTGTAAAAGCTAATCCATTATTAAGTGGTTAAATGGAGCCGGGGTGCACCCTTAATCTCTTTCAGGTGATCTGAGACCCCTGAGTGAGGTAAAATGTCATAGTCCTGGGATTGAGAGAGTCAGTCCAGAGTCAGCCATGTTACATATAGCTCAGTTTCAGCAATTTCCTCCCTGTCATTCACTGATGCCTAACAGGAGGAGGTGGCAAGGGAGTAAATAGAGAAAAAATGAAAGGATTGGTTAAATGGCAGAGGAGCCAGTTCCCTGGAAGACTGTGCAATCAGCTCTCGCCAGCTGAGCCCTCCTGAGAATGGACTTTCATCTTCCCAGTCTTAGAAGGCAGGCATTTTCCTGGTGACCCAGAGCTGAACTATCAGGGAGTCAATGCTGAGTTGAGAAAGGCAGGGACTGTACATCAGAGGACAATTTGCGTCTGGAGTCTGCCTGTGTACGTCTTTCCTTTTCCAAAGGAAGATATGAGTCCCAATTTGAGTTCAACATTTCTTCCCAGAAGTCTAGTTTCCTTAACAGCTGTTTATAAATATTTACCTTCACATTTAGAATGAATAAGACTTAGGCTGCACATGAGGCACTTTAAAATATAAATATTCATTTGCTAGGCTCAGTGTCTGGAAGATGTTTTGCTGGAGGACACAGAATTCCATGCTATTCCTGGAGGAAGGGAGGGAACAGAGCCCCAAGGGGATGCTCCTCTCTGTTTCTTAGAGTCCCTACTGATACATTTGATGTCACTTGGCCAGAGCACTGACTTGGACCCTAGACTCACCTTTTCCCAGAACACCCTGCAGGCTCAGGGGGACCAGGGCCAGAGATGTGAACCTTGGTTGTTGTAGGTTTGGAGCTGGAAGCCAGGGTGAGATAAAGGCAAAGCAAACTTTCATAAGGCCAAATGAAAAAAACCCAACAACAACAACATGCAGGTTGGAAGCTCTGCACTATTCTCTAGGGAAGGATTTATCTTCCATTTAGGATGTTTCAGCCTAATATATGTATTTCAGTAACCATTATATTTGTTTGGAATGAAAATTCTTTCTGTAGATTGTGTCAACATGTCAAAGACTTGGAATTTTTTGATGCAAGAACTCTCTCGATGTACAGATAGAAATAAAAATAATAGCTAACTTTATAGAGGAAGCTAAAGGGGCAAGAGTGCTGGATTCAAGAAGACATGATTCCAAATTTAGACCAAGACACTGCTTAGTTGTGTAACCTTGGGCAAATCACTTTACCTCGGGCTGCCTCAATTTTCTCATTTGGAAAATGGGGATAATAGCATCTCTTTTGAAGGACTGTTGTGAGGATATAATGAGATAATATTTGTAAAGAACTTAATAAATGCTAATTGTTAGGCAGTTAGGTGACATGGAGAGAGAATTGGGTCAAGAGTCAGGAAGACTCATCTTTGTGAGTTTAAATCTGTGTGACCCTGGGCAAGTCACTTCTTTCTGTTCACCTCAATTTTATCATCCATAAAATGAGGAAAGGGAAATGGCAGATCACTCCAATATCTTTGCCAAGAAAATCCCAGCTGGGATCATGAAGAGTCAGACATAACTGAACAATATTATATAGCACTATGTACGTGTATGTGTATATGTATATGTATATATATATATGTATGTATAATATCTCATTTTATCCTCATGGCAACCCTCTGATATAATATATATATATATATATAATATAATCAGCTGATTATCACTGTTTTATAGATAAAAAAATTGAAGCTGATGGAGATTAAGTGATTTGCTCAAGGACACATGGTAGGAAGAATCCAAGTCAGAATTTGAATTCAGGTCTTCCTGACTCCTGGACTCTCTGTCTATTTCCAAGCCGGTAAAAGATGTCACTTTTTCTAAAATTGGTGGTTTTAAAAAGCTGTCAGAGAATCAGAGTTGTTCAGAGATTTCTCATGGTCCCACAGCTACCAAGAGCCAGTGGGAAGTAGCTCTTTGTTATTGTCATCCAAGACTTTTGAATTCACTGGTATTAAGGAATTCCTGACAGGGAAAGACTCCCTCATCTATAAGGTATATAATCCTAGAGAGTAGACCAGGGCAGAGAGAGTTAGTGAGTGATTACACAGTTTCTAGGTGTCAGAGGCATCTCCTGGACTCGTTATCCTTCCCCTGTTCCTCCCCAACAAACCCCCAGCCTTCTTGACATTATGCTGTACCTCCTCCCATCTTAAAGAAACAATTTCTCACCTTTAACTTCTATTTCTAGTGGAGATTTTGCTATAGATACTTTTTGGGAACTGACATATTGCCAGTGAAATAGGAAAAGAATTATCCTAAAGTTTTTAAGAGAACTGGGAAATAGCACAGTCACAGAAGTCAAAGGAGGAAAGAATTTCCAAGTGAGCACAGCCTGGAAAGGGATGAATAGATCTTTGACCCTGGTCCCTCCTTAAATTCGAGGTTGTGAGGGGAGCCAGCCAATCAGAAGGGGAGGTCTCAGGGCAGAGGGAATTTCCAGTGTGAGTCATCCATGAGCTTTCAGGGTAAAGAATCTTCCATGGTTATGTGGTGTCCATGATTGTGAGAGTCTTATAGAGATGCCAGCAGGACAACCTGTTATTTGTTATTTTACTTCCCTGGGTTTCAGTGTCTTTATTGGTAAAGGGAGAAGCACAATAATAAGATTGAAATAAGTTTTCTTTGCTGCCTTACCATCTGATCAGCAACTATTATTGAGCCTGCTATGTATCCAGACCATTTGGTCCTTTTCACACAGACTGTCATCTATCTGTACCTCACTTCTCCTGTAACCAAGCAGAGAATTTCCCCCTTGAATTTAAGGGCTTTAAATCTGTCTCCATTCCTTCAAATCACTAATAATTGTTGTTCAGCTACTCTTTGTGACCTCTTTTGGGGTTTTCATGTCAAAGAGGCTGGAGTGATCTTTGGAATTCCCTTCTCCAGTACCTTTTACAAAAGAGAAAGCTAAGGCAAACAGAGGCAATTGACTTGCCCAGGAAAACCCAGCTAGTAAATGTCTGTATCCAAGTTTGAACTCAGATCTTCCTGACTCTAGACCAGCACTCTATCCACACCACCTACTTGCCCCAAGAAAAGAATATTCATGACTAAGAGAATTTAAGTGGAAAGAACAACCACTACAAAATCTTTAAATAAATGTTGTCAATTACAAAGACTAAATTTGACTTCAAAGAACAGATGTGAAAAAATATCTTCCTCCACTCCTTTGCACTACACAATGATTCATTGTGTTTGAGGACCATTACATGTAATGGTAGGTTTTCCCCCCCATTACATTAATCTGTTTTCCTGAATTATATTCCCTTTCTTTTTTAAATCCTCTGCTCTAAGGGAGAGCTCTCTGAGAGGATGTAATGGGAGAGATAGATGTGAAAATCCGGGTAATGCAAAAACAAAGATATCAATAAAAGTTGCTTAGAATTTTTTTCCTATTCAATTCAATTTTATTAAATTTGACCTATTATTCAAATACATTGGTGTATCTTTTCAGTTCTGATTCTTCCACCTTGCATTTTAATGGTATCTTTCCATGTCTGTTTCAGTCACTAATTTGATGTGTTCCATCTTTTCCTTCTGTGTCATTTGAAATTATTGTAAGCCCTGGAAGACTACGTCTCCCAGGACTCTCTCTGCTACAACTTCCCCTGATGCCTCCCACTTCCTTTGGGGGAAGGTGTCAGGGAAAGTATAAAAGGGAAAGTTTGGCACCTTTTGGGGCTCTGACTCTGGAGGCTGGTTAGCTCTCTCCACCCTGGAAGCAGTGCTCTCTAGCCTGAACCCTGATGTCTCTCTTGGCGCCTTTTTCCCTTTCTTCCTACCTCCTAGTTTTCCCTAGACATTTCCCTTTCTAATTAAAATAAAGCCTAGCCATTCAAACACTAAAGTTGCTCTCTGATCATTCATTTGAGGGATCTGATCAATTTCCCCCTGCTGGGCTGGGACCTCTACCTTCCTTTCCCTTCCTCTCTCCTTTCTCCCATCCATCCTACCATCCAACCTTCCTCCCTTCCCTTTCATCCACATACTTCCAAATCATTGATAAAAATTTGGAAAGAATGGGACCATGGATGAAGCCCTGTGGCAGACCACCAAAGACCTCATTCTATGTCACAGTCAATCCTTTAATAATCACTCTTTCGGTTTACTTGTTCAATTATCTTCAAATCCAAAAGAACCATACTATGACACAGCTTTTGCCTTTCTAGCTTATCTTCAAGGATATATGGGGAGTTCAGCACCACATAATCAGAGAATTGGAGATGATCTCAATAAACATCTAGTCCAATCTATACCTGAAATGAATCTCCACTATAATGTATTTGGGAAAAAGATAGCGTCTTGAGCTTAGAATAATGAAAGGCCAGATTAAAATCTGGTGTGTGTATGTAGGAAAAATGATAGCAGATGATCATAGTTCAAATTCAGACTCTACCACTTATAAACTATGTGACATTGAATGCCATTTAACTTTTCTCAGCCTCAATTCCCTTGTCTGAAAAAAAAAGTGAGCAATTTCAGATTAAATGAACTCTGGGATATCTCTAAAATCCTAACCTTTAAAATTTAGTCAACAAGGATTCTAATTCCAGTTTCATTTCATTTAGATGTTCTCAATCCTTTTTTATTATTAAAATATTATTTCCCTTTTTTTAAAAAAACATTTCCTATAATCGCCTTGAAGACTTCACAAAGTGTAAATCAGAAGAAAAATAGAAAGGAATGATAAATATGCCAACATAAGACATACAGATGGAACCAAATGGAACTAAAATATGAATAATCTTTTGGAATTAAATATAGAAGGATTGAAAAGACACCTATCTATTAAAATAGCTGTGATACAAAGATAATTGTCACCCACTTTTTTTTTTCCAGAAGGAGGACTTTGTAATGGAAATAAAGAGTTGGGGGTTTGGAAAGAACATAAGCCTTCATAAACATAACTTCAAAGAAAGTTCCACGACTTTGATCCAAAAGGGACATTTCTTTTTCTGCCTGTATAGCAGTTTAGAATGCAAATCCTTGGGGGAGGGGGAATATTATGCTCAGAGCAAGGTAAAAAATGCAATAGCCACATTGGAGCTACACATTAAAAAGTAAGGAAAATGACAAAAATTAGCACAGAAGAAGGAAAGCCAGAGAGTAAAAGACTTGTATGTAGTGTAGGCAATCAATCCCTTAGCTGCCCCAGGGAGAAAAGACAGTAAGTAAAGGGTTCATCAAACATCCTGTTGTAAAGGAAAATGTACTTCTGTCACTCAGCTGAGCGTCTGAGTCTCAGAAAAGGGAGGGATGCTGGGAAGGGCTGGCTAGCTTGTCAAATAAGAACTTTTCCTTAAAGTTTTCTTGAGAAGCTCTGTGTCTCTACTAACAATTCCACACCATAGATGTTGGAGTCTATTGATACTTTCTGAGGAAGTCGCAAAGTCTTAATTCGTTTATTCTCTTAAAAGAGGGTAGGGAAAGAGTGGCAGTGGATGTCTTCCAGGTATTTATTTATTTATTCCCTCTGTGATATGGAGGGATCAGTAAGCTCTGGTTATGAGATACAAATGTGAATGAAGGATAGTGGGAGGGGATGAGAACTCCCATACTAAGACCCTCTTCTGCTTAGTGGAAGGGGTAGGGTATCATTATCCTTTTAATAGCTAACTAGCATTTACATAGGGCTTTAATATTTTAAAAAATCGTTTTCAAATATGATTGCATTGAATACTCACAAAATTTCTGGAGCATAAGTCCTATTATTGTTCCCATTTTAAAGATGAAGAAATTGAAGCCGATGCAGGTTCATTGTCTTGTCCAGGGTCTCAGAGACAGTAAGTGTCTTATGCAAGATTTGAACTCAGGTCTTCTTCACTATTTCAATAGCTTGCTAGTAGGTCTGCCTTCTCTTAGTCTTCCCCACTCTAATCTATCCTTCATTCAACCACTCCTCAAATCAACTAAAATGATTTTTTAAAAGTGAGGCTAGAGTCATGTCAATCCCATACTCAGTAAACTCCAATGGCTTTTAATTGCCTCCAGAATCAAATACAAAATGTTCTGTTTGGCATTCAAAGCCTTTCCTAACCTATCCTCCTCCTACCTTTCTAGTCTTCTTATACCTTACTCCCTGGCATGTATTTTTCCATCAAGTGGCACTGGCCTACTTACTGTTCCAAGAACAAAGACATCCCATCTCTGAGCTCCACTTGTCTGGCTTTCTTCCCTGCTAGAACACTCTTCTTCCTCTGCTTCAACTATTGACTTCCCTGACTTCCTTTAAGTTCCAACTAAAATTCCACCTTCTATAAAAGCCTTTTCCCTAAACCCCTCTTAATTCTAGTTCATTTCCTATGTTCATTTTTTCCCTATTTATCCTGTCTATAACTTGCTTCGTATATATTTATTTTTCCTTTTGTTTCCCCTATTAGACTGTGAGTTCCTTGAGAGGAGGGATTGTCTTTTGCCTCTTTTTCAATGTCCAGCATTTAGCATAGTTTCTGGTGCATAGTAGGCTCTTAATAAATGTTAATCGAATGGATCATTGAATAAATGACTCACTGTGCCACTTACCTTCAGAAAACTCCACAATTGTGGTAGGGTTGGGATGCTTCATAAGTAACTATTGTCCTAAGCAAGGATTAATAGATAGCCAACAAGTAAGACATAGAAGAGGTCTTTGAGGGACAGTATGGATATATTGAGGGGGATTGTTGAAGGGAGAGGACTCATGAGAAGAATGGGTGGTCACTAAAGGAAAGCAGAGACAATTTCAGATATTTATCTAGTGGCATCCCCTACCATAATAACCTCATGCTTAGCCAGCTTACCCTGGTCCATGCCTCTTTTGTTCTCTTTGCCTCAAGTTCCTCAACTATAAAATGGGAATAGTAACAGCACCTACCTCACAGGATTGTTATGAAGATCAAATGAGTTGGTATTTGTAAAGGTGCTTAGCACAAATGTTTATTCTCTGCCCCTTCCCCATCTTGTGTTTATTTGTGTTGCATCTCTTCCCTCGTATACTAAATGCTACCCATAGCTCAGGTATTGCCACTCGGTGGGGTATAGGGATTGCCCTGTGATATATATGGATGATAACATTCCGGAGTACCACCTCCACCTCCACCTATCTCTGACATTGTACAGCTGTTTAGCTCTTTAACATCACAACTATTGTGTATATAAGTAATAAATTCTAAAGACTTAGAATATCTACGCAATTCTTTTTTTAACACTTGGGTCCAGTACATGTCAAAGCAGCTAATTAGCTGATTGGCATTCATATAACACTTTAAGTTCACAAAGCACTTTACAGAAGACCCATTTGATTCTCATAATAACTCTGGGTGATTGTAATATCCCTATTTTACAGATGAGGAAACTAAGGTAGACAGAGATTAAGTGACTTGCCCAGGGACACACAGCTAGCAAGTATCTGAAGTTAGACTGGAAGTCAGGTCATCCTGACTCCAGGGACATGAGTTTAGCCTAGCTCTGTTCACTTCACTAGCTAAATGCTTAATAAAAATAAATTTTATTATCTTCTAACTTATCCTGTTTCATCTCCTCATTGAGAATGTTTTATTATCTTTTCTAGTCCAAAAATTTTTCTCCTTGATAGAGAAAATGGAAGTAAAGTTAGAATTGAGTCTTTTTTCAGATGTCTAGTTCTGATCCTTTTTTCCTCCTCTTTTTCCAGACTTAAAAAAATACATTTAATTTGTTAAATTCTTACTAAGCCCCCTACTATGGGCAAGGAACTGTGCTAAGTGCTGAAGTTAAAAAGATAAAAATGGGAAATAATAAGAACTGATCCTTATGTTGTGGACAGGTAGGTGGCATAGTGAATAGAGTTCCAGTCCTGGAGTCAGGAAGATTCACCTTCCTGAGCTCAAATCTGACCTCAGACACTATCTGGGCAAATAACTTAACTTGTTTGCCTCTATTTTATGTTCTATAAAATAAGCAGGAAAAGGAAATGGCTAGCTGTCCAGTCTCTTTGCCACAAAAACACCAAATTGGGTTTCAAAGAGTCAGATATGACAGAACAACATGGGCAGTACTTACATTGTGGTTTAAGACTTGAAAAGCAAACACTGAATCCATTATTTTACCCCACCCTCATGGCTGCCCTGTGGAAAAGTGCTATTATCATTCTTATTTTACAGATGAAATTTTTGAAGTTGAGAAGATTTAAGTGATTTGCTTTGATTCCTGGAAAAATTCTAGAACTAATCATTATTGATGAATGAATGAATGAACTGATGAAACTGTGAGAATTTAGAAAAGGAAGCAATGGCCACTAAAGGCCACTAGCATAAATTTATTAAGAACTAGTCATACTAGGCTAAATTCATTTCCTTTTCTGGCTGGCAGCAGCTAGACCAGTGGATCAGGGTAATGCTGTAAATATAGTTCACCTAGAATTTAGCAAGGCATATGACCTGCTATCTGTGTTTATAAGATGGCAAGATAAAGATCAAATAATAGTACAATTCATTAGATTTGGAATTTGTTGAATGACCAAAGTCAAAGAGTAGTTATTTGTGATGTGATATTAACTTGAAGACAGTCACAAATGGAGTTTCTTGGTGATCTATCCTTCACTCTATGTTATTTTTAGCATTTTAATCCATCACTTAGAGCAGTAATTCTCAAATGTTTTGGTCTTACGATCCCTTTACACGCTTAAAAATAATTGAGGACCCCCCAAAAATGTTGTTTTTGTGGATTATACCTATCAATATTTACCATGGTAGAAATGAAAACATCTTAGTATTGTTATAAAAATAGTTCTGACCTTGCAGAACCCTTGAAAAGTCCCTTAACAACCCTTTAAGAACCAGTGTTTGCACTGGAAATATAGACGGTATGATCATTTAATTCACAGATGCAAAAAGTCATGATTGATAACTAATATGCAGGAGTGTGGAGCAGTTAGGTGGCACTGGGCTGGAGCCAGGAAGACCTGAGTTCAAATCCAGCCTTAGATATTTACTAGCTGTGTGATCCTGCCCAAGTTACTTAGCCTTGTTTGCCCCCGCTTCCACATCTGTAAAAAGAGCTGGAGAAGAAAATGACAAATCATTCTAGTATATTTTTTAAACATTTATTAATATTCATTTTTAACATGGTTACATGATTCATGTTCCTACTTTCCCCTTCACCTCCTGCATTGCCCCCCCCCCAACCATGGCCGACCATTCTAGTATATTTTCCAAGAAAACTCTAAATGGTTTCATGGAGAGACTCATGAAGAGACATGTCAGTCATGAACAAAACAACCGAAAACAAAGGCAGGAACATAAAATTAGAATACAAAAGGATCTTGACAGGTTGGAATGATGGGTCAATTCCAATAAAGCATCTAAGTGATGTCCTGGATAAAACTTGGGCATTAGAGTTAAGGAAGATGAGTTTAAAATGAATCTCAAATGCTTATTAGCTGCCTGACCCTGAGCAAATCACTGAACCTTGGCCTCAGTTTCCTCACCTGTAAGAGAAGATGATAAAAACACCTTCCTCCCAAAGTTGTTATAAGGATTAAATGAGATAATATATTTAAAACACATAGCACAGTGCCTGGCACATAGTAGGTGCTTAATAAATAAATATGATTTCCTTCCCAGTCAGATGAAATTAGATAATTGTAGCATGTGTCACAAATGAGTACAATATGGGTGCCACCTTCCCTCTCTTATCCAAGGTCCCCCCAAAGCTATCTCAGGTTTAAAGTAATTTATGAGTTTAAAAATCATAACTTGCATCCCTCCATGAATATATTTATTTTTAACAGTCAGCCAGATGATATGATGAGATAACATATGTAAAGCACTTTGCTAACCTTAAAGCATTATGTAAATTCTAGCTGTCATTATCATTAATTAGTTCAAATAAAAGACATTGAATGAAATAAGAAAGTAAAAAATAGTAGTATCTGAAATCTTGGAATATTCTCTCTCATATGTATGCAGACCACAAATATGAAGAGTGGACATACCTACGGGAGCACACATAAAAGAACCCTATGTGGCCAGAGCACATATGTAGGAGGGTCACTCACTTGGATGTTGTCCGGCTACCTGAATCTTCTGGTGACAATATTTTCCTGCTCCTTCTTGACCTGCTGCCTCATAGAGGTGGCACGTAGTCTCTGGAGAGCAACGTGCTGCTGCTGCTGGTCTTGTGGCTATTACTAGTTGTCTTTGTTGGTCTGGTAGCAGCTGCCTTGGCTTATCTCCTTTGGGTATGGGGCTGAGGAACTTTTGCTATCGGACTCTGGGTTTCAGCTGGAATTATCAGCTGAGGTCTTCTTTCTTCCCTACAAAGGAAATTGAGGGAGTGGGCTCTACTATCCCTCTCAAGCCCAAAGCCCCCTATATCTTCAAAGTCATTATCTTTGGGTAAAAGGTACTACTTAATTTAAGAAAAGTTTGAATATGGCCTCAGACACTTCCCAGCTGTGTGACCCTGGGCAAGTCACTTGACCCCCATTGCCCATCCTTACCACTCTTCCACCTATGAGCCAATACACAGAAGTTAAGGGTTTAAAAAAAAAAAAGAAAAGTTTAAATAGAATTAGTCTTTGGCACCTAATGGATAGGGGAACACAGCTGGTGGGGGCTCAAGAAGATGAAATTACAAAAGAAGAACCCCTTTAAACCAGGCTACTCTAGAACTCTACACAGACATTTATTTCAGTCCTATTAAAATCATCGAAGGTTTACATTTTTTAAAAGTATTTTTAAAAGACACAATTACTTGAATGTGAATTCTTTTAGCAGAGTAGTTTCCTTCCTGTCTGGATGGACCATAGTAAGCATAAGGAGCATAAGAACAGTACTGAGTGGAGATGAGGGGACAAGAAGAGGATAAAAATTACGGGAAAGGGGGGCACTTTAAACTTTGTCCACATCCCAGTTTTGCCTAGAGCTAGACCTGCAAAAGGAAGACATTAAATGACACTGAGCTGAAGATAAAATAACCTACTTACACTTCGGCTACGCTAGGCAAAAGCCCTCCAAGTGTCCTTGCATGACAGTTTTCCATAAGCTTCTTGCAGTCTGTCCATATTTTCTGAGAGAGGAATGCTTCAAATATGTGTTCTTACCGTGCTCACCCAGAGAAGCTAATCTTCCTCGGGAATCTGTCATTTTCTGATGTGCTGGATTAATTGATGGGCTAGTATTTCAGATGAAAGGTGTCAGAGATAATATTTAAAAGATGTTGTTCTGTCTGGCGTGTCACTGGAGTGTGACATGACGAGGGGAACGCCATCCTGAGTAATGAGCCCAAATGAGCTCAAGTAGCATAATTTTGTGGAGCGGAGCAAAAAGACCGAACTAATATTATTACTGACCATAAAGTTGTTAGGGAGATATGAAGGTGATGTTAACGCCACTGAACATTACAATCAAATCTCACTAACAGCATGTGAACCAGACTAATAAATTGTAGATTATATGTACCATGCATATTCATTCCTGAGAGAGCCCAGACTATGCATTGGCTGAAAAGGGCTTCAAAGATTCCTGCTGGGGAAAACATCAGGGTTGACTGAGCTGAAAAATGCCCAGGAAAATAACAAAACACAACAAAACCCAGTGCTGGCAGGCCAGAAACTTCCAATGGGAAGATGATTGTTAGAATAACGGGATAGAAAAAGTCACCTTCTTTCCAATGGTAATGGGGGAAAAAATAGCAACAATACAGATTTGCTTCCAGCCACAAATGGCCCCAGTGCTAATGTAACACATCCCAGCTGGTTCTCAGTAGTGTGAAAAGCAGCCCGGCTCTGGCTAGCACATGTAATGCAGTTTGCAATGTGAGGTCCTGCATCTTGTTGCTCAAACTTGTAAGCTTACCAGCTGCAGTTCTGGGGGGAAAAAAAATCCCAAGATGCCCCAGTCGGCAAAAAAGAGGAGCCTGGGTATATGCATGCATACTAGTCCTGAAATGAAAATAAGCTGCAAGAGATGAAAGCTCACATGGGCTGCCTCCAGTAGGGGGTACTTTGGAAATGACACATATCCTATTTTGAAAAAAAATCTTATTAAAAAACAAACTCCTAGAAGGAGCTGTTTCTAGTTTTTTTTTTTTTTTTAAATATATTCCACTTATTTCTAGTAATTTCCATCTCCTGAAAGTCCTTTAAGAACCATTTATTAATACTACTTCTGACCATCTAAAAGTTTCCAAACTGAAGCTAAATGTCCCCAAACTCTAGGATCCTTAGAGATCTAGAACAGGAGTTTAAAACTGTTGTTTTGTGTCCTGCACCCCTATGGCAGTCTGGTAAAGCCTATGGAACCTTTCTCAAAATGTTTTTTTAAAATAAAAAAAAATACATTAGATTACAAAGAAAAACAATTATATTCATAGTTATCGATTTTTTTTTTAAGTTCACAGATCTTGGATTAAGAATACCTACCTTTTTCAGAGAAGGCCACTTAGCAAAGCAATAAGGAGGTAAGTTGTTTCATAGAAAAAACTTTCTCGTCCAACTTCACATATTTTTCCATGAAGATACTGCCCCCTTGAGGGGGATAAAAGAATTGATTACCCACTCCTCCCCAAGAAGCCTCCAGAGAAATGAAAAAGGGTCTTCTGTTACAGAAATAGCTTATTTTCAACTAGAACCCATCTTGTACCCCAAAAGTATTCAGGCGGGTCATTTTCACTTCATCAGAAGCCCTAATGATTCCCTGCACCACCCTTGTCTCCCATCCTATTGGATTCACACATTGTGGGTAGAGACAGAATTAGCAATGACTTTGGAACCGTGTGAAGTACAGAACAGTTTTTGACCTTTTGACATTTGGGGTCTTTGGTGGACATCAACTATTCCATAAGCATGCTTGGGTGGAGCTTTGTATTAGTAAACAGTTATAATTTCTGCTTTAAAATAAGACTGATTCGTTAAAACTTTACACTGCTGGGGCAGCTGGGTAGCTCAGTGGATTGAGAGCCAGGCCTAGAGACGGGAGGTCCTAGGTTCAAATCTGGCCTCAGACACTTCCCAGCTGTGTGACCCTGGGCAAGTCATTTGACCCCATTGCCTACCTTTACCACTCTTCCACCTATAAGTCAATACAGAGAAGTTAATGGTTTAAAAAAAAACAAAAACTTTACACTGCTTACTCAGGTCAGAACAGTAAGGTTAAACTATGCTCCAGAACTCTAATAGATCTGGCATCTCATTGATGAGGATATTCTTCCCATGAAATCGATTGAAATCCATCCTTATCTGCCCAACCTGTTCAACTTTTGCACTGTATATGCTCCACTATAAATTTTCTTTTGGGGTCCCACCAAAAATGCTTTCTCTATATCCTATTGACATTACCTGGTCACCAATTGAACATATGGATTAGCCACTGATCATCCCTCTAAGGATGAGACCATTTGAGATCTCTCTCCCTCCTCTCTCTCTCTCTCTCTTCCTCCCTCCATATCTCTCTTTCTCTCCCTCCCTCTTTTCTCTCTCTCTCTCTCTCTCTCTCTCTCTCTCTCTCTCTCTCTCTCTCTCTCTCTCTCTCTCTCTCTCTCTCTCTCTCTCTTTCTCTCTCATAATTATATATTCCTCCAATAATTTTTTCTTGTACAATTTCTCCTGTGTTCTTCCTGGACTGGGTCAAAAAGATCAGAACTCGAATAGGGTCTCAGACATTTATTAACTGTGTGACCTTGGGCAAGCAATTTAAATTCTGTTTGCCTCATTTTCCTCAAATGTAATAGGAGGAAAAAAATAGAACCTATCTTCCAGAGCTGTGAGGATCAAATGATATAACATTTATAAAGTACTTAACACAGGGCCTGGCACATAGTAGATGTTATATAAATACAAATTCCCTTCTCTTTCCCCTTCACTTCCTCTTTTATAATGCGTTATGGTAGCTTCTCATACCCTCCATGTAGTTCTCTATTTTTATTTGAGTGACACTTAGCGTCAACCTTTTGAAGGCCATATGATATCTCTGGAAAAATGTATATACTAAAAAGATAGGGCTAGGGGCAGCTAGGCGGCTCCATGGTTAGAGAGCCAGGTTTAAAGATGCAAGGTCTTGGGCTCAAATCTGGCCTCAGACACTTCCTAGCTGTGTGATTCTAGGTAAGTCGCTTACCTTTAATTGCTTAGTCCTTACTGTTCTTCTGCCTTGGAACTAATATTTAGTATGTATTCTAAGATAGAAAGTAAGGTTTTAAAAAATAGGGCTATATTTCAGGGAGAAGCTAGAATTATTAAAAGAAATGTGCATTTTCCTGTAGAGAATCAATATGCTTCTTCTTATTATTCAGTTCTAGATCTAGCTCATGGTCATTTGTAGTGTCTGTGTCAAATGTATGTAATGATGGGCAAGCCCAAGAGATTGCCCATCCAATTGTGTATCATTGTTCAAGCTCTGGGTCTAATTAGTCATGGGGAAATAGGAAAAAAACCCTGTACAACAACAGAAAAACCTTGAATTGCAAACTTTCATCTCCATTATTGCTGAGGAAGAGGGAGAAACTTCAGTAGAAAGGAGATAGGAAATAAAGAGAGAAAGGATTTTTAAAACAACATAAAATGCTAAAAATCAACGTCTTTCAAACTATGGCCCCTTTTCCTTAGCTATGCTTGTTATTCTCTGCTTACAAAATATTCTTTCTAAATTTTCAAAGATTATGAAGAACATATACTATATTTTCACAACCTATTCAATATTCTTCACTAATCATATTAGGAATATAAGAAAAAAGAGAGAGAGATTTCCAAGTATGAAACATATTTATCTATTGAGCAACTTAAGTGAATATAATCTACTTTGGATACTTCAATGGTTTAATTGTTTTGTTTTGGTGCAGAACTATGACTTCATCAGTGTATGGAATTCTGTGAATTTCCTCCCTCTCCCAATGAAGATAGAGAACTGTTCTATAACTTTTAGTCTTCGAGATTTGCCTAGTGGGTACTAAGGTAAAGAGACTTTGTCCAGCATCAAACAACCAGTTTGTATCAGAGAAAGGACTTGAATCCATGTTATCCTGAAAGTAACCTATCTTTTTTTTATTTTAAATTTGAATATTTTCCCATAGTTACATGTTTCATGTTCTTTCCCTCTCCCCCAAACCCCTCCAGCCCCCTGTAGCCGACTCACAATCCCACTGGAAAGTAACCTATTTTTTTTTTTCCAAAGCCAACTCCTCTACACATACTTTTGAATCCCTCTGTTCTTGTCTTCTCCAGGAATGGTCCCCTTAATCATTTTTCCTCTTTTGCTCTATCTACCGGCTCTTTTCTTGCTCTCTTCAAATATAACCTTATCTCTCCCATATTAAAAAAAAAAAACAAATCAAAGAAACAAACAAAACAGGGCAGCTGGGCAGCTCAATGGACTGAGAGTCAAGCCTAGAGAGGTCCTGGGTTCAAATCTGGCCTCAGACACTTTCTAGCTATGTGACCTTGAGCAAGTCACTTAAGCCCATTGCCTAGCCCTTACCACTTCTGCCTTGGAACCAATACATAATATTGATTCTAAGATGGAAGGTAAGGGTTTAAAAAAGGTTTTTAAAATCCTCATCAGTAGAATCTATAACACCTTGGTTTAATTCCTATTTCCATGACCTCCAAACTGATCTCCCTAACTTGAGTCTTTTCCCACTCCAACCATGTACTGCACATCTGCCAAAGTAATTTTCTTTGACCATGTACTGAAAAAAACATTAATGATGGCTTCCTATTGCCTCCAGAATCAAATAAAAAGTTTTGTTTGGCTTTCAAATATTTTCACAATTTAGCCTCAATCTAGTTTTTCAGAACTATTTTATATTACTTCCCATATTCTTATTGCTTTCTATAGGAAGGTGGTAGGCATTATCTACAGGAAACCTGAAAACATCACTATAGGGTTAAGGTTTCTTCCTCAATCTTCCCATGGTTCGGTAACTTGGAACTAGGTATTGGGTAACAAAACTGCCTGTTAGCATCTATTCCAGCACCCAGTACATGGTGCCCAGTATGGATTTCTGATCTCAGTTTATCTTCCTTCTATTCCTCACAAACAATATTCCATCTTCTGTTTTCATCCCTTTGCACTTGACATCCACTATGTCTGGGTTGAGCTTCATCCTCCCTTCCACATCAGAGGATTTCTTATTTGCTTTCAGATATGATTTAGGCATTACCTTCTACAGGAAAACTCTCATGATGGCCCCAATCACCAGACCCTTCCCTCCTTAACTTAGTTAGTACCTGGTACATAATAAATACTTGTTAATTAATATGGACACTGAGGCCAACTCTCTATCTACCCTGCCATGCTAGTAGGATAGAGCAGCAGAATTTTCCACTTTGGATATTATGAAATAATTCTCTGCTGGGTTTGTGCCTTGAAGGTCCCCATCACCATTAGCTATTTATGATGAGATTCTTTTTTTGTAGGTTTCTTTCAGCCTTCTTCCTGATTTCAAACATGACGTTAGAGCCATTCTCTGTTTGGTACTTTTGGAAGGAAGTTTTAGGCTGGTTCTGTAGCTGCTTTATAGGGCACTGAATGTTGTGTTATTCCAGAATCTCAGGGCCAGCTCAGGCTGGAGATCTGCAATTTTTCATTGCATTCAAAGTGGACTGCTCCAGGACAAGGTGTGATGGCTGCTCCATCCCCTATCCGCCTTCTACAAAGTCCTTATCCAGGTTTGACTCAGAGCAGCAATAGACTTGCTGCTGGATTCATCCACTATCAGCCAACTTGGAAGCTCTGCTGAATCAGGGGGACAGAACTGCAGGCTTCCCTTTTGGTCTGGGATTCTGGCCCTGGGTATTACAGGCTTCAAACTGAGCTAGAAGCTGTTATGGTATCTTCCCTCTGCTCCTAAGATTCAAGGCACTCCTATGGTGCTGCTGATTGCTTCTCAGCTCCCTCCTCCCTCAGGAAACACCCAAGGGCACAGCACACCTCCCTCCTGGAGAACATCACTTTCTCAGCCTACTCTGGATCTAAAGAGCTACCTATTGGGCAACAAAGCTGCCTGTCAGCACCTGTTCCAGCACCCTGTACATGGTGCTCAATATGGGTTTTGGACCTCATCCTTTCTGAACATGAAGACTTTTTCCCTGTGCTGGAATGCTCCTCATTGCACCCTACTGACCAGACCCAGACCACAATGCCCACAGTCCACTTTTTTTTTTAGGCAATAAAGAAGGAGCTCGCAGCATTGTTTCCTGTTAACCCATCAACTAGAAGAAGCTTTTAAAGAGCTCTCTCTGGTGAAGAAAGAAACAAGAATACTCCCAGTCCCCCAGTGATGTACAGGAAAGAGATAAATCTTGCAATATCCCACAGTTATTTTCCCCTTTCATTCACTGTTCCAACTGATTTCCTGGCTGGAACGAGTTCACTGATTTTGTGTCCCATTTTCACATCCCCTCTAAGAGCATCCACCCCAATATTTCCAATTCATTAAAGGCCTCTCTTAGTTATTGAAGAGACGATACTGATCTTCACTGATAAAACATGAATTCGTATTTATCCCCTCTGCCATGAGAGAGTTGGCTAGCTGCTTATGTAATATGTATTAGGCACACAAGCCCGGATTAAGCAGAATATCTCTTATTGCTACTTACCCAGAGATACCTTCTTCTTACTCGAGACTCAAGACTGATTTTTGGAGGAAAAGAGGCATTGATGATTACCTCACAGAAGACTACATTAGAGAATATGAGTTTGATCTCTTAGCTGTGAAACACCCTCTCAAACTGCTGTTGAGAATTAACCTGAAAGAATTAAATAATTTGAATAATTTATAGTAAAAATGGGGGAATCTGGATTAGACTGTTCTTATGGGCAGTAGGGAACAACTGATGTTTTTTGCTCAGGAAGGTGACAAAATCAGAGGAATGTTTTAGAAAGGAAGAAATTAAGTGAAGTCAGATTAATTAAGGAATGATTATAATAGTTCATGCATGAAGTGATAAGGAATTGAGTTTGGGTGATATCAGTGGTGATGAGAATGGAAGGGACATATTTAAACTACTGAGAATATTTATAACAAATAAATAATAAATAGCTAGGATCTAGAAAATGGTTGAAGATTAGAGGTTGAGTGTAAATACTGATTAAAAATGGTTATAAGATTTGGACATCATGGCATCATTAACTGGAAAAGAAGTATCAGTAGGAGGAACTGGTTTCATTAGTGGAAGATAATAGTTCGATTTTGGATACATGGTGACCTTGAAATGATGAATCTGTAAGATTAAAAATTAATATCCAGTACTCCAAGTATTCTATTTTATAAGATTTATTAATAATCATTTGAAGTAGAGGAAAGTGATAGCCTGAGTAAAGAGCAGTTTCCTGGACTATGAAAGCGGGAGAAGAGAGAGAGAAGTTACAGAAACGTTTATCTACAAAATGTAAGGACATGATGTGGGGATGAAAGAGGAATGCTGGGAAATGTAGTTCAAGGGTACAAAATTCTAATTACACAATCTCCAAGTCCATAATGTTTATCCCAACAAACATCCTCTACTTTAGTTAAGTCTCTGAATCATTTTATTCACAAAATTGTATATGTCTTACATTGTTTTCCCCACCTTAAATTAATTGTCTTTTCTCCTCCTATCAATCAAAATAAAGCCTACCCATCCATCAAGCAAGGTTAACCTGAAATACTGTTTCCTTCATGAAACTTTTCATAATAATACATAAATACATTTGTGCGGCATGAATTAAGTAAGCAAATGGTGCTCTAATTGTTGAGGGAGACACAAAGTTGGGATGAGATACAGTTCCTGTTTTCAAGGTCCTTGTGGCTCCTTATTTAACACATTAAGAATAAAGCACGTACAGAGATAACTAAAATACACATTATGTACTAAGTGAAGAAGCAGTATGGATAGAGAGCTAGTTTCAGAGCTCCAAAGGAGGTTCAATTCCACCTTAGAGACATACTGGCTTTGTAGGCTCATGACTTGACTTCTCAGAGCCCCACTTGGCTCCCTAAGAATAATCTAAGACTAATAGAGATAATTTCCTTAATCAAGACTAATGAAAGCACAGATCCATTTACAAAAGTAAATATAGGTAAATTCGCATGTAACCCATGATTCAAAGTCTATTTGCATAAAACTGTTTTCATTGGTGGACACAAATTTCTCTGATGCTCTGTAACTTCATGAGGTATGTATGATATTAGTAAGAACTTGAGAAAAGAGAGATCCTGGTCTTTAGATTTGCAGCTTTGAGAGAAAAGATGTATGGTTCCAGGCTTTCTCAGCTCTTAAAGGGAGAGACATCCTGGGAAAAAGCTGCCCCATAGAGGAACCCAAACCTTGATCATGTCCCTGTCCCTAGGTTACTTTATTAGAGACTTGGGGGCATTTCTCCTTGGGCTAGGAGGCAAACTGACTCTGTGGACTCCCTTAAGCTTCTCTCTCCCTTTGAAAAAGTTACTTATTTGTTTATTACATTTAAATATCTAGATAACTCCTTCCCTTTCACTCCTCCCTCATTAGAGGAAGTATCATTTGACAAAAAGGATATATGTATATATAAAACTATGTCTTATTTATTTGAATTTTTCAATTCTTTCTCTGGAGATGAACATACACAATTCATTCTTTAAACAATATTCTGTTGCTGTATATGATGTTTTCTTGGCTCTGTTCATTTCAATTCTTTATAATTTCATGCAGATCTTTCTATGGTTTTTTTTTCTAAAGTTCACTTCTTCATTATTTCTTATGGCACAGTAATATTATGTCACAGTCATATGCCTTGACTTATTTAACCATTCCTCAAATGACACCCATCCCATTAATTTCTAATTCTTGGACACCACAAAGAAAGCAACTGTAAGTATTTAAGAACATAGAGTTTCTTTTAAATTTTCCTTGATCAACTTAGGAAATACATTTAATAGTGGTATTTGGTGGGTCAAAAGGTATACACAGTTTAATAACTCTTTGAACATAATTCCAGATTGCTCTTCAAAATGGTTGGATCAGTACAGAGTTCCAACAGCTTTTTCCCATATCACCTCCTACATTTGTCATTTTGCCCTTTTATAATTTTAGCCATGTTGATAGGTGTGAAAATGATATATCAGAGTTGTTTTGATTTGCATTTCTCTAATCAACAATGATTGAGAACATTATTCATATAATTAGATATAGTTTTGACATCTTAATCCAGAAACTATGTGTTCATACCTTTTGACTATGTTCTTGAAAATTAAGGTTTGAACAAGTCCAGACTTCCCAGGGATGTACATCCAGACCACTCCACAAATTTGCCTGGCATCTTCATCATATGTTGGCCACTCATGACAAGGTGCAACATTTAATCCACTATTTACATCACTTTTAACTCTTAAACCATGAGGCTTCTAGATGGCTCAATAACTAGATAGCCAGACCTTGAAACAGGAGGTTAAAATCTTGCCTCAGACACTTCCTAGCTGTGTGATATTAGGCAAGTCACTTAACTTCAATTGCCTAACCCTTGCTGCTTTTCTGCCTTGGAACTAACACCTAGTATCAATTCTAAGATGGAAGGTAAGGGTTTAAAAAAACCAAACTTTTGAATTACAAACTCATCATCTGTCCACACTGTGTTTTTTCTTAGCATCTTGTGCCCTAACCTAATGGATTGTTTCCTAATACAACTTCTCCCCTGATTACTAGTGTTGGATGAACATATGGATGATCCTTTGTAGTTCAATCAATGACTGTGGATTACAGGCAACTTCAGTTCCCCTTTTGCCTTTCTCTCATAGCAATCCCCTTTTCAAGTCAGAAATCCTAAGAGACTAATAATAATGTATAGTAAATACTTGTTAAATGAATGGATGGATTTGCTGTATAACTAACTACAAGATTATTTCAGTTGGGATTTGAAGTACATTCTACTTTCATACCAAATACCATGTTATACTCACTTCAATAGGAAAATGTGTTTGTATTCTGATAGATGTTGCAAAATGGGAGATAACTAAGAGTAAACTGTGAGGAGGTGATGAGTGAAAATGAGTCTGTGCATTAACTAGTTACGTGACTTTGCACAAGCTCCTTAAATCTCTCCATATCTCAGTTTTCCTCAACTATAAAATGAAGCTATAGGGTTAGGATGACACCTAATATTCCTTCCTAGCTCTTACAATCCATCCTTTAATGATAATTCTATGAAATCATAGGATGCAGGTCCCTTATCCTCATACCCTTTTATGTTGGTAAAGCAAGTAGAAGTGAACATCAAGGGTGGCTTTAAAAAGGAAAAGAAGTCACTGACAGGAAATATCAGACTATCTTAGGCAGAAGGTAGGAATCTATTTGTGATGGTTTTGGATTCTTGGTTGATCTCTTACAAAGTCTCAGGTGGACTTTGTAAATTCTTCACTCGTTGTATGACACTTTTGATCAATGGCAAACTACCAGTGAAGAATTCTCCACCTCTACAGCTCTACCAAAGCTTTGGCTCACATCCAGTTGGAGAATTCTCAAAACCCTTTGTGGAGAGGGTCAGCAAGATAGATAGGACTGATTATTGTCTGGACAAATATGTTTCCTATAACATCACTTTTCTTCTCCTCTTCATGTAACAAAATTTAGATCGCATATCTTTTGATGAGGAAATAATTTTAGTGATCTTTTAGCTCAGTACTCTCTTTTTTTCCCCCACAGAATAGGATAGTGAAGAGATTCTTGAACTTGAAGTTAGGAGAGGCTTGCATTTGAATCCTACTTTTAATACTTAGAAGCCATGTAATCTTGAGCAAGCAATCTAACCTTTCTGAGCCTTGGTTCTCTCATCTGTAAAATGGGATAAAGAACATAAAGTCCTTTTTATACCCTATATTAGTTATCTTTATTGTTATGTAGTTATTATCCATAAAAACTGAGAAAGTTAAAAAGACTTGCCCAAAGTCTCACAGTTAATATCAGAGCCAGGACTTGATATTAGGTCTATAATCTAAGCTTCTTCCTCACAGGGCTGCTTTGTTTTATTTTTAATTTATATCCTCAGCACTAAGTGTTGCCTACAGTGAGCATTTAAGACATGTTGGTTAAATTGCATTTTCTTTTCATTACAACACATTGCTTCTCCATTCTCTTATTCCCAAGAGAGACACCCCCTCATTTCTCCCAGTTTGTCAGCTTGAAGAGTGAAATGAATGATAGTTATAATAACTCCCACTTATATATATAGCTCTTTAAGTTGTGCAAAATGTTTTCCTCCCTATAACCATATGACAAAGGCAGTGCCTATATTATTACCATCACTCCCATTGTGCATATGAGGAAATAAGTTCCAAATGGGATAAAGAGAGTAAGTGAAGTACCTAGCACCAAAATTTCATAAATGTCGGTGCCAGAATCCAAACCATTTTTCCCATCTCTCAGTCCAGAACTGTTTTCAAAATACAAACTGCCTTTCCAGTGATGACAGAGGTAGTCAATAAAGCCCACTCTCATGACCTGGAGGCTTTCGGTATTTTCTAAAGAGAATATCTACGCCTAATTCACTAATGTTGCAAAGGTATAAACCCAGCCTTGATATTCATACCTCATTAAGGAGGACGAGAGGATTTTGATACTTATATTTCAGTATAAATCTTTTTCTTTATGACTCTACATTTTGTGTATGTAAAACTACATTTTCTCTTATGAATTTAAAACATTTTATGAATAATACATTGTCCTTATACGTACTCTGCCCGAAATTGCCATAGGAAGTCAACAAAACATAAAAAGTTAAGAACCTCTTTATCTACAGTTTAGATAAAACTGTATCTGAACAGATATTTTTTTTTCTATAGCCTCTCCAAGAATTAGTCATATAACCTTGGGGTCCTCTAGTGAGGGAGAGCTCACTACTTTCAGAGGCAGAGCATTCTATTTTTAGATAGTTTAATTGTTGGATAAAATGAAGGCAAAACCATTTATTAAACCCTTACTATGCACAGTGCATACTAGGTTATAAATACACACACACACACACACACACACACACACACACACACACAAAACGAGACAATCTCTTCCTTCACAGAATATACGTGCCAATATGGGAAGATAATCCATTTGGGGACAGTTAGATGATAAAGTAAATAGAGTGCTAAGCCTGGAATCAGGAAGCCCTGCTATAATTCAAATCTGGCTTCAGAAACTTAATAGCTATGTGATCCTGGGCAAGTCACTTAACCCTATTTATTTCAGTTTCCTCATCTATAAAATGAACCCGAGAAGGAAATGGCAAACCATTCCAGTAATCTTTGCCAAGGAAACCCCAAATAGAATCACAGAGTCACACGACTGAAAATGACTAAATAACAATACATTTATGAGAGTGGTAGCCAGTTAGAGGTCTTTAAATCCCAGAAGTCACAGGGATGGTGAAGCCACAATTAATTAAAGTGTCTTTCATAGGAATGGTAGTATTGATTTGATTGCTAATCTCAGAGTTGAAGAGTTCTGGGAGTAAAGAAGGGTACGCATGTAGCAACATGTCATGAAGATTGATAGAAAGCAGTATGGTGGGTCTGGCTTAGACAAATCATGGCCAACTATCACCATTCAAGTGTTCAGAGCCCCAGAGTGGAAGATGCATTGCTGAGAGAGAAGGGAAAGCCACTGTGAGGAGGTAAAGAAGAGGAGAGCCAGCAAACATCTTTAATTGTTAAAAAAAATGTTTCCTTATTGTGATTCAGAATCCTCCTCTGTGAAACATCCTTCCACCCACAGCTGATAGTTCTGCCTCTCACAGCCAAAGAGAAGTCTAAGCCTTCTTTCATGTGTCAGCTCTTCAGACCTGGAGCCAGTTACTTTGTTCCCCCTGAAATATTTTCTTTTCTAGGATAAAATATCTTGATTCCATTTAAGTCCTCTTGTGACATTGTCTCTAGGTCTGTCATAATTCTGGTGACCCTTCTCTGGATATACTAAGGTATGAGTGTTAATACTCTTTCTAAACTGTGGCCCCAAGAACTGAAGCCAATATTCCTGAAGCAATCTGGAGTAGAATAGGGAAAGTCATCTGATCTCTGTGGGCTTCAGTTTCCTGTTCTGTATGAATGAATGAATGAGGGGGTTGGACTAGGAGATTTCTGAGATTCTAGACTTAAGCGCTATGTCTATCTCTCCCTTGCTGTGGGCACTTTAGAGATAGTGACAATACCTGTCATTTTATTGACACAGATGTCTCAGGTAAGGAAACTCTCTGCCAATGCAGGCTGGTACCTTCTCTGCAATTTATAGTCTTAGAGGATTGCATAGAGGAGAGATGTAAGATTTCAATTTCATATGCTATATCCACCTCCCTCTGCAAAATGAATAAATAAATAAATTAAAAGTCCTTTTGTCAGTGGTGAATTCAAGATGCTGAATGAGTGAGGATTACATTGATAATAAAGACTACATTAACAATATCATAATAATAAAAATATTTCCCTGTTCAAGGCTAACCATAAGATGAATTCCAAGTAGTCTCATTGCTATCCTCTAGTTTCCTTGAGAATTGTTTTAATTTAAAATATTATAGGAACAACTCTTCCCCTATCTACATATTACAGATCTCTTACCAGTCTGTGATTTCTTTTTTCTTCCTTTCTTCTTTCCTTCCTTTCTTCTTTCCTTCCTTCCTTCCTTCCTTCCTTCCTTCCTTCCT
>NC_058131.1:131342546-131461428 GCF_016433145.1 Gracilinanus agilis | reverse complement strand
CTCTTTCTTTCTCCCTTTACCTTCTGTTTTATAATCAATATTGTGTATTGGTTCAAAGGCTGAAGAGTGATGAAACGGCAAGGCAATGGGGGTCAAGTGAATTGCCCAGGTCACACTGATGGGAAGTATCTGGGGCCAATTTTGAACCCAGGGCCTCTTATCTCTAGGCCTGACTCTCATATATACTGAGACACTGAGCTACCCTTTGACTTTATCTTTCTTATAAGTGATCAAAACCTATACTTGGAAAAATCCAGAAAAAAAATTATTTCTTAAGTAAACCATGCTAAGGTCTTAGACCAGATCTATGCTCTTTCTTGAAAGAAAGAAGAGCCTTAGCTTCCTCCAGTGAAAGTGAATAATCATTTGCTGTTGTTTTATTGATGAAGTTTTTAAATTAAAATGACCATGGGGGGAAAAAGATCAGGCAGGCAATGAAGACCTAACTGTGAATGCAGTATACGGAGCTCATTTTCACATAGTCTTCCCAAACAGGCACATTTCATACTCTAATGATGCCACGTGGTCACCGAGTCACAGCTGCTTCTGGCCTTCCAGGTGACAGCTGAGCCTAATTGTCCCATTGACCATCCCTCTTTAGACTCAGGGTTTTAACGCTGCCTGGATCTCAGAGGAGGTTCTTGCTACGAGTCAGTGACCTCCAGACCAAACCACTGAAAGGAGCTGGATTTGGGACGATTCTCAAAGAGCATTTGGAATTTTCTTTTGGCAGAAGACACAGCAGTCCATCTGCTTTGGGGCCTTTGGTGCATTAATCAGGTTTTACCTGATCTCTCCTCTGTAGTCTGTCTTGGCTTTCTATTTGCTTTAGAATCTTTTCTACAGGTTTGGCTTTGATCTGACAGCAAGGCTAAACTCAATTACCTCTGTGGACAGACCCCAGATTTCAAGTCAGAAGTCAAAGGCAAAGAGTTCTTTTGGAATTAATTCTATTTCAATTTTGTTTTCTAACTTCAGGGCTACAATGATGATCAAAACAGATCCAAAAGGCATATGGATAGTCAATCAATCAGCTAACAAACATTTATTAAGTGCTTACTGTGTGTTAGACACTAAGGATACAAAGAGCATGGGGTTCTGGCCAGTGGAGCCCAATCCTCAGAGCATGTGGCAGCCCATGGGGCACAGGCTGAGGATTCTGCTTCTGGAGAGGCTTAATGCCGCACAATAGAAGAACCCTTCTTCCCCATTCATAGTGTACACGGCTATTCTTACTGTTTCAGGTCGGCTTACCACAGGATGAAAGGAAGTCTTTTCAACAGGATTCAGAGCCCTAAGTGGCCGGCGTTATCATTATTTTTCCTTCTTTCTTATTTGATTGCCTTCACAAAAAAGAGACGTGGTATCAGCCTATAGATTATAGATTTCAGAGCTGGAAGGGAGCTCAGGGGTCATTAAATCTCATCTCCCACTTTTGCTGATGAACAAAAATAGATTTGCTTAGTGTTAGACAATTAGTATGAGTCTGAGACAAATTTGTCTTCTTATATTTAAGTCAAATGACATAGGCACTAGGTAGTGCTGCTTCTCAGCTTACTCCTTTCCAGCCCAACCATTCTACCTCTTTTAAAAATAGAGCCAGGGGGCAGCTGGGTGGCTCAGTGGATTGAGAGCCAGGCCTAGAGATGGGAGGTCCTAGGTTCAAATCTGGCTTCAGACACTTCCCAGCTGTGTGACCCTGGGCAAGTCACTTGACCCCCATTGCCCACCCTTACCACTCTTCTGCCAAGGAGCAATACACAGAAGTTAAGGGTTCAAAAAAAATAAAAATAGAGCCAGTCCTCTTCTATTTTGTCTTTTGAACTGTATTACTTAAGTGCCTCTGCATGCCTCTTCAAGCATCTTCCTGGTCCGATCTATTTACCCCACAACTACCAAAGTGATTTTTTCCTAAAGCACAGGAATTATCATATTATCCCCTGGTTAATAATAACAGCTAACATTTATATAGCACCTACTATATGCCAGTCAGTGTACTATGCACCTTATAAATATTATACCATTTGAGCCTTGCAACAATTATGTGAGGTAGGTTTTACTACTAATTTTCTTCATTTTTTAGTTGAGGAATATGAGGCAGAGGTAAAATGACTTGCCTAGAGTCATACAACTAGTAAGTATCTGAGCCTAAATTTGTACGCAGGTCTTCTTGACTCCAAGTCTAGCACTCTATCATTGTATTACCTAATTGCCCAATAGTACACATCAATGGTTCCTTATTACCTTCAGGATCAAATATAAAGTCTTCTTTTTGGCATTGAAGGCTCTTTACAACCTGCTCCCTAGAACAGAAAGAAAACTTTCTTGTTTTCTCACAATGCACTCCTTTCCACTCACTATGTGATCCATTAATATCTGTCTACTTGCTACTCCTCAAATATTTATTATTCATTGCCTGATTCCATGGTTTTATCCCACTGACTGTCTTCTATGCCTAAGATGCTTTCCCCCTTCACCTCTGTCTCGACATCTTGATGTCCTTCAAAACTCAGCTAAAATATTAAATTTGTCAAGAGGTCAATTAATTCTTTTTTGCTAAGGCAAGAGTTTTTCACCTTTTTGTGTTACAGACCCCTTTGGCAATCTTCTGAATTCTGAATTTTAAGGACCTTTTCTCCCAAAAAATGTTTTTAAATGTGCCGTATGTGTATATATACATAATTACAAAAAGTTACTAAAAATAAAGATCATTCCCCCATCCAAATTCATGGACTCCCTAAAATTTATAGAGATCCCTTCTGTGGACTCCAGGTTTAGAACTCTTGATCAATGGTTACCTTTCTTACATTCCAATTTATTTCCATTTTGTCTACCCCATTTGTATGTAAGCTCCTTGAGGACAAGGACTATTTTCGTGTTTTTCTTTGTCTTTGTATTTTCCAGGACCCAGAGGAGTACTTGGTACCGATTAAGATAAATAATTAAGATAAATTTGTTCATCAATTGCTTTTAAATTGAGCACACAATGTTATTCCAGCAAGCTGGGATTTTTCATATCTTGAAGTTTATGTTTAATGCCACAAAGAGATGAGAGTCAGGCTTATGGTTCTACTCATCACATTTAATAAAGTACTTTTATCCCCCATTTCCACATCATTACTTCATTTTTTTTTAAACCACACTTCACCAATATAATGCCATTTGATTAGCAATTTAGGTTGAATGTAGTCATGGAGTAGTTTTCTGTGTGTCTCTTGCCCTATGGGATTCATCCATTTCAGCACGATCAGCTGGAACTAATTAATTTGTGCTAGGTTTGGGGAATTTTAAGGGGAAATGGCCACCATTTCCTATTCTTTAATTTCAGAAATAAAGACTGTGAATATAAAGCCATTGAGAACCTGACTTTCTAATTAAGAATGTGACATGTTTTTAAGGATTTTAAATGATGGTATTTGTCAAGCTGTTTGTTTAGTGAACTGTCTGGGTGTGCAGTTACACTGGAACTGGCTTAATTAAGGTTAATTGATGCATAATTAGAGCTGCTGCCAGCCAAAAGGAACACACTGATGGTGGAGTGGTGAGAGACCATTAGCATCTCGATTGAAGGACAAAACATCCCCCAAGAAACTGATTTAGAAGAAACTATCTCGGCACCAGCCCCAGAGACCAAGCTGCTTAACATTTTAAAGTGTAGCATTGTTAAATGACATTCTTTCCTTGGGTGGATTTGACTCTTTTTTTTTTTTAATGTTTCTCTTGACTACATTATATTTAACTCCTTCCTGTCTTCAGGTTCAGAGACTCTGGTTAAGTCTACACTAAAGGTTCCCATATCCTTTGAAAGGGAAAAATGATCATGGAGTCAGTGGCTGAATTAACATTCTTAAATTGTACTCCACTCCACCCTCCAAATCTACTACCTTCTAATCCTTTACTAAAATTGGGGAGAGGAGGGAGCAGTTGTGTGGCTCAGTGGATTGAGAGTCAAACTCAGAGACAGGAGGTCCTGGATTTAAACCTGGCCTCAGACACTTCCCAGCTGTGTGACCCTGGGCAAGTCACAAACCCCATTGCCTGGCCCTTACAACACTTCTGCCTTAGAACCAATACACAGTATTGATTCCAAGATGGAAGGTAAAGGGTTTAAAAAAATAAAATAAAATTGGGAAGAGGAGTCCAAAGTGGGAAATTAACAGATTGACCTGTCAGTGATGGGGAAACATTGGTTACAAAAAAGATCAAAACCAACTGATCAATACCTCCACTGAACACCAACAGAATAAGAAACATTTTAATGAGGTTTAGCTTAGACAAAAGGAAGATTTCCTAATGCAGAACAGATTTAATTTGGGTTAATGAGGAAAGTTGTGGAATCACAAGGTCCCTGTTTTTGCTTTTATTTGTATCCTTAGAACTTAGCATATAGTAAATATTTAATATGTGCTTGGTAACTGGTTGACTAATTGACTTATCTAGAGCAGAAGTAAATAGTAGGGAGTAATTGGGTGGCTCTAACATTCAGGGGAATATCTTTCCTCCCTGTGAAAATCTACTTTGTCACACCAGGGAGCACTGCCTTTTGCCCTTTTGTTTCTGCCAGTCAGGTCTACTCTATGATGCTACTGCCCCAGTCCCACTATCCTCAAGGTCCTATCACTATGGCTCTTCTCTCCAGTAGCCCATCTTTCTCCACTCCCAACTCTCACAGGGGTGAAGCTGAAATGCTCTCATGCTCAATCTTTTGGTATGTCTTCCCTGACGATCAGATCATCCTCTGTTGATGCCATCTGATCCCATTCAAATCAATTTACCAAGGCAGATTCTGGAGAAATTTACAAACAGCAATCATTGTCATTTATTCAGGATGACTTAAATGCTATCTTACCTGAAAGGGTTAGAATTTGATGACTTCCAATAAAGATTTTTCCTCAATTATATTTTGCCCAAACTGAAAATGTTTAACTTGAAACTGTTAGCTATTTGTCAGGAGAAACCACTGGAATATAGAGATTACTTCATTTAGATATTCTTTTACAAGTTGTAAGGAGGCAGCTTTTCCTTTTAATTATAGACAGAATTTAAAGTCATTACAAATCAGTTTCTTTAAAGGAGAAATTATTTACCCCTTCGGTATAACTTGTATATTTGTAAGAGATACTTCCTACATCTTCATGTAAAATTAAATGTGAGATTCACAGTGCCCTGGAGCTATAACAGTCTAGGGGAACTTACAACATGTTTACTGTTTTGCTGAATTTCTTTGGTATTAAATTTTGGCAAAGAAGCCTTTGAATAAGCATAACTCATTTAAAAAAAAACTCTCCCTGGGACTATTTGATCTTGCTTCATGTGCAAATGAAAAAATGATAATTGCATTGAATTATGAGCCTACTGTCACTTTTGCTTTATGCCAATGACCCTGGCATTTCCCACTCTCCTCTATCCCAATCTGAGTCTAATAAGATGAAATTCTAGAAATTTATATAAGTTACCATACTAGGGTTAAAGAAATCAAAAGCACGAGTAAAGAGAATTCAAGTCAACAGTCAGTTACTTTTTTAGACCCTTACCTTCTGTCTTAGAATCAGTATTGTTCCTAACGCAGAAGAATGGTATGGGCTAGGCATTTGGGGTTAAGTGACTTGCACAGGGTTGCATAGCTAGGAAGTATCTGAGGTCAGATTTGAACCCATGACCTCCCATCTCTAGGACTGGCTCTCAATCCACTCAGCCACCCAACTGCCCTTACTTAACAAGTAGTTATTACTTGACTAAGTACTGGAAACAGAGAGAAAAATAAAAACAATCTCTAATTTCAAGAAGTTTGTCATCTATTGCAGGAAACAATATCCAAACAACTATAAAAAAACAAGATACATAAGGATAAATTGGAGACAATAAATTGGAGACTGAGAAAGGCTTTATAGAGAAATAGGATTTTACCTGAGACTTGACAAGGTAAGCCAGAAGTGGGAAATGGTTCAAAGGTGGAGAGCAGTGAGGGAATGCCTAGATTTGGGGGAGGAAATGTCATGTGTCAAGAACAACCAAGGAGGCCAATGTCAATGGATCATAGAGTAGGAGGAAGGGAGTTGGGAGTAAGAAGGGAAAACTAGGTAGGCCAGAGTATGAAGGACTTCACCAACAGAGGATTTTATAGTTGACCTTGAAGTATGACAAGTGAAAAGGTCTAGGAGAATTTTGAGGAGAGACTAAATCTAGCCAAGTGTGACCAAGAAAGATCTCAACTTCATGGAGAAAAGAACACCTGGTATATAAGACTTAAACAGGTGGATATGACATGGTGGCAGGCAGGAGTGTGCTTGAGGTAGCTTGAACAGAAAATAATGGAGAAAATGTTAATGATGCAGATTTAACTTAAGAGTGTGTTGTGGGTACATTTTTCTCCTCCAAAGAAATGGTAATTAAACATTTGCCAACATACCAATGGGTGGAAGAGAGAGAGGAAAAGGACTACATTTCAGATGAAGAGCACAAAGTAAATACAGTCAGAGGTAGAAGGGATTGAATGACCAGTAAATGATGACTAGTTCTATTGGATTTGTAGAGGATAGTTTTGAGGGAGAAGATTGGAATGGTTGAAGACAGACACCAAACACACACAGTTATGGGTTAATTATTTTCAAGGATTATGAATGCCATAAGTATATTTTATAAGAATTTATGGGAGTATATAGGTAAGAGGCTGTTATGATGGGTAATAATGGATATAGAAGACTGTATTATGAGAGGGAATATCCACAACAGTGAGATCACAATTGCATAATCAAGAATATTAAATGCTAAGACTATGTTGAATGGAATATCTTGATGCTGTTATTAGACAACAGGTTCTTTTTAGATAAATAGAGGTAGACAACATGGGAATCATAGAAATGTAGTCTTCAGGGATTTTAGGGATTATTTAGTCCAAACTATTTATTTTGTAGATTAAAAACCCTAAGATTCAGAAAGGTAAAAGATATTAAGTTAACACCTAAAATTCGTGGTCCAACCTGGAGTTTGATCTGGCTCTCTCTATTACCTGTCAAGTGTTCTTTCTATCACAGCATATTACCTCTGATCAGACTTATGCTATACTAACCTTTTGACATACACTGGAAATTGTTCTCTGAACAAATCCTGGCTATTAATTTTAATCACTCATCTCACCTTTATGAACCTAGAGTAAAGAAACAGTTGTGGTTATTTGAACTTTACGCTTGTTCTTATTCTGTGGCAGTAATGTCTGTCAATAGATTTACCTAAAAAGAATGGTCTATTGATTGGTAGACTGATTTGTTTCTAGAACTAAAGTATCTCTCAAGTCATCCCTCTTTCCTTTTTCTATTCCCTTTTCCTGTTCCTAAATATGTCATGGTGTGAAGGGACGTTGTAATTATGAATGGTGTCAGATGAGATATTTGTAAAGCACTAAGTACAGTGCCAAACACATTGTAGGTGCTATTTAATTGTTACTGATGATGATGATGATGATGATGATGATGATGATAATGTGTCACAATCTGAAAATGAATGAGAGATTTATAAGCTTTAAAATAGATTTCTCTCCATGACTATTACATGTATGAGTTAGAGCATGGATGTTATCAGAGACTCAAAGAGACAATAATTATTATGTAGAGAAATTTAAAATAGTCAACTTAGGTTTTGTTGTGGACATCATGAGATGAAATATTGCAAGGGATCTTTGTGATAAAAGTTATCACATAAAGCAAGCTTAATTAACCTGTACTAAATAATTGACTCAGTGCACATTTATTGAGGAGGCATGAAAACATTTTATAAAACCAGAAGGTATAGGTAAAAACCATTCAAATGTGGCCTTTTTGAGCAAAGAACACTCTCCTTAGAAAAAGTGACCTGGGGGCAACTGGGTGGCTCAGTGGATTGAGAGCCAGGTCCAGAGATAGGAGGTCCTGGGTTCAAATCTAGCCTCAGACACTTCCTAGCTGTATGATGCTGGGCAAGTCACCTAACCCCCATTGCCTACCCTTACCACTCTTCTGCCTTGCCACCAATCCACAGTATTGATTCTAAGAAGACGGTAAGGGTTTAAAAAAAATAAAAAGAAAAGGTGACCTAAAGTTGTGGAATAGAAAAATAATCATTCATTAAATGATTCAGTTCAATAAATCTATTTATGTAATACAATTACTCCTTACATAGTGCTTTAAGGTTAGCAAAATATTGTAAATGTTATCTCATTCGATCTTCTCTATAATTCTCTAAAATAGACTTCATTATTTAAATTTTAACATATGAGCAAACTGAGGCTGAGAGAAATTGAATGACCTTTTCAGGCACACATCTTTGTCTGAAGCAGGATTTGAACTCAGATTCTAGATCAGAGTATAGCATACGATCCACCAATGAGATAAAGGCACAAGTAGATGTGTTAGTCTTAGCCAGGAAAAAGACCAGACTTTTCTCAAAGACTGAAACAAAGGAGAAGACTAGTGAGGATGTAGCACTGTTTTGGAGCATGAAATAGGGGCCAAA
The DNA here is from genome assembly GCF_016433145.1 of Gracilinanus agilis. Taxonomy (NCBI): domain Eukaryota; kingdom Metazoa; phylum Chordata; class Mammalia; order Didelphimorphia; family Didelphidae; genus Gracilinanus; species Gracilinanus agilis. Next base: position 131,452,941 of record NC_058131.1, on the reverse strand, counting down.
TTAAATTGCATTCAAATTTTATTAAATGCATGCTATGTGTAGTTCCCCCATGGCTATCCATGAATGATAATAATGATGATGGGGCTTATATATTTATATTGTATTTTGAAGTTTACAACATACTTTATTTTTTATTTAAAATTTTAAATTAATTTTTAAAAATATTTTTCCATGTTTACATGATTCATTTTCTTTCCCTCCCTTCTCACCTCCCCCCCTCCCAGAGCCAACAAAAGCAATTCCACTGGTTTGTATAAATATACCACATACTTTAAAAGATCTCATTTTATCTTCACATCAACCCTTGAAGGGAGGTGCTATTATTATTCCCATTTTACATTTGAGGAAACTGAGGCAAACAATTATTAAGTGGCTTACTCAAGGTCATCTGGGAAGTGTCCAAAATTGGATTGGAATACAGGTCTTTTCTGATTCCAGGTCTAGCACTGCACCTTGCTGCTTCTGAGCGATAACCTGAGTCTGTCTGTCCTCTAGGTATTTAGAATCTGCTCGAGATAATGATAATTTCTAAAATATTGGAGATTCATGCAATAGGATAATAGATTTTTAACAAGCATAAGCCAGGGAACAAACCTGGACCATTTCCTCATCATTTTAACATTGCTGACAACTATAAATAATTTATTGAAATCTATACAGATTGACAAAATTGGAAATGGAGGTGGAAAGTGTCAACATGTCCCTGTTCTTGACCGTCTCCTCAGAGAGAGAGTCACAAAAGGGGAGTTTACCAGCTTAATGAGTTCTCCTAAGTTGATTATATGCCTACAGGAAATGAGGTCTTATTAGATCACAGTGTCACATTGCAAAGAAGTCAGCCAATCATCTAGTTCAAGCCCCTCGTTGTAGATATAAGGAAACTCTAGCCCCAAGAAAGTGACTTGCTTAAAATAGAAAGATTTATACCCAGGACTTCTTTGACTCCAATCCCATCACTCTCTCCACTGTTTAATGATTCTTAGCACACTCCTTTTTCATGACTGACTTTCATCACACTTGTGTCTGGGGTCAGCCAGCCTACTCTTGTCTAGGATATTAGAACTGAGGTTACATCTAGTAGAATGATAGATTCAGAGATTAAAGGGCTATTACAGGTCAGCTAGTCCAAACCCCTTATTTTACAGGTTAGGAAACTAAGCCCAGAAAAATTAAGTGATTTGCTGAAGGTCACCAAACAACAATCACCTTGTGTCCTGGCCCTCTAGCACATGAAATTGGTTGGGAAGCCTGTTAGGGGTCTCATCCCTTTTCGATTTTGCTTCCTCAACCCTTCTCTCTTTACACTGGAACCCAGAACACAAAATAAATCTGTTCTCTTTAGCTTCAGACCTTCTGCCCTGGATTGGTAGTTCTTAGGACACAGATTCTCTGACCATAGCTCTGGATCTCTATTCAGGATTTATGTAGTTGTCTCTTCTTTCTCTTCCAAAATAGACATCTAAAAAAAATAAACATCTACCGTTTTGTGGGTACCATGTATCTTTTTTATCAATGCAGTTAAAAGGAATCACTATATTGAAGCTATTTTTAATGGAAAGAATCGTTTCTCTTTAAAATGTAGACAGGGAAAAGCTAAAGAGATTGAACTACTTTAAAGGAATGTGCTTAAAGACTAAGAATTGAATCCACTGGATAATTTTGAAAATATTTACCTCAGTCTACTTAGAGGAAGATTTAGAACTCCGAGAAATTGGATCCCAGTTTTAAAGGGAATTTTGAATTCAGTAGAACTTTCTATCTATATCTATTTGTATAGCTTTATTTATATTTAATGAAACAGTGGGGCAGAGAGGAGAAAGAAATGGCTTTGGAGAAAGGAAGACCAAGTTCAAGATAGACTTTTTACACATCCTACCCTCATGACTGCTGGAAATACTTCACCTCTCAGTTAATTTACAGCAGAGTTAATAAGCTCCATCTGAAACAAGGATTCCCTATATTGAATTTATTACATCACGTCTCTATGGGGAAAAAATCTATAAGAATATTGGATTTGAAGTCAGAGGACTTGGGTTTAAATCCTGACATAGACACTTAATACTTGTGTGACATTGGCCAAACTACTTAATATCTCGAGACCTTAATTTATCCATTTGTAACACAGACTAACCCAAGAATCAGGGAAGTTTTAAGCTTCAGTAGCTTGAAACAGCACTAAGATTTTTGGGACACCAGGTAGGAAAGTTTGGACTAAGTGATCAATTTCCCTTCAAGATGAAAATCTATAATATTCTCTAACTCTGTCTCTGTCTGTCTGTATCATCTGTCTCTTTCTCTTCCTTTAAAACCTAGCACATTTCTATTGATATTTTAAAAGAAAACTGTGCTTACAATTTACCGTAAATGAATTGATTTTAATAAACTCTCCCTGACAGGGACATCCAAAATCAACATGACAGTATTTCTTGATGCTACCCAAAGTGACATTCTGAAGGAACCTCGAATACTGAAGCAGGTAATTATTCTGCCTTTTTTATTTCATATGTTATTGATTCCACAATATCATACACAAATTGATGCTGTGGGACTATAAATGCAACTCGAGTATATAACCAATCTGAAAGAGGATCAATGTTCCTATGGCTATGAATCCAAATAGATTTCAAAAACTCATGTAAGAATTGCATTTTAAGTGAACTGTCCCTGTAGATATAGTCACTGGGAATTTCAGAACTGGAAGTAACCTTGGATGTCTAATGCCTTTATTTTATAAAGGAGGAAATGGAGGTCCATTTCCTTTGGCTTGAGTGTTTATTAGGTACCTATAAAAAAGGAACTAGCCAGGTGCTAAAGCTACATAAACAGCTGTACCATCAAGAGATATGTCCTACTGGAGGGTCTCAAAAGATGAGACGCGAGACTAGAAATCAGGTTTAATGGCCCCGAATTCTATGACTTCTCCCTTACCCTGTGCTGTCTCTTCAAAACCTTTGCCACTGACATTCAGATTGCCACTTTTGATCCTCATGCATCTCTTTCTCATGAACTCATGGTTTTTCAAGAGCTCTAATTTTTGTATTTTTTAAAATCCTTACCTTCCATCTTAAAATCAATATTGCGTATTGATTCCAAAGCAGAAGAGCAAAAAGGGCTAGGCAATGGGGGTTAAGTGATTTGTCCAGGGTCCTATAGCTAGGAAGTGTCTGAGGCCAGATTCAAACCTAGGACTTTCCATCTCTACTGAAAAACCCAGGTGTCCCCATAATTTTTGTATCTTTAAAAAATCTTGTGATTTCATTTGAATAAAGCATTGATTATTAGAAATGTTTCTTTACTAATGCATATAAGAAACTAATTTGCAGCATAGTCTTAGAAAGTTGCATGGGTCACTGAGAGGTTTTAGAGATTTTTTCCCCCAGGGTCATATAGACAATTGTGTCAGAGGTAGGACTAGAACCCATGTCTCTGATTTTAAGGCTAAGTTTCTATCCACAATACCCCAAAACTTCTAATTTCTATATTGAAATTGAATGATATTTCATTAGATTTTACTGGACATATAGCAGGCTTGGAGGACTTTTATTTGGCAGTAATTACAATAAAATCCTTGAGTTTCCTAACTATAAGTATCTCCGACATAACATCATATTATTTCTTTTCAAAATGCATGCAGGACTTGAGTCTTTGAATTTACTTCACGTTGGATTAATAAGAGTTTCAAAGATTTTTCTCAAAGGCTATATTTCAAAACTGAAGAGCCAATCCTCAATGGTGACAAATATCAGGGTATCCTGTCCTTTTAAAAACACTGCTGGCTAATTGGTTGTCAAAACTATTGACTGACATAAAAACATAACCTGTATACCTTCGGTAGATGGAACCTTCATAAAAAAACACCCACTATTTTATTTTTAAATGCCAAAATCTTGGTGCCAGTGTCCCTCTGGCTTTCCAACTGTCTACTTTGATAGCATGAAATTGAACTGACTTGCAAGTTTGGTCCATAACTTGACATCTTACATCTATTCAAAAGAAGTAGCAAAAGCAACATTGTGATAGGAAAAAAAACCCCCAAACATCTGAAGTTGGAATCTGAGAATCAGGGCTTCAATCCTTGCTCCAGTGTTTCACCTTAGATTACCTTCATTTCTCTATCTCTCAGACTCCTCATCTGTAAAATGGCAGTAATGTTTCTTGCTTTGGCTACTTTAACAAGGTTTTTTAGGAAGAAAACACTTTTCAAATCGCAAAACCCTCTAGGAATATAAGCTGCTGTTTTATAGAGAATTTTATAGTTTTCAGAGCTCTTCATTTGAGCCTAACAATGCCTCTCAGAGATATGCAGAGTAGTTCTCATTGTCATCTCTATTTAATGGATTTAGAATCACAAAAAAAAGAAATGTAGGGATAGAATTTAATCAATCCACAAAATTTTAAGAACCTGCTATGTGCTAGGCACAGTGCTAGGTGATGGGGATGAAAATATAATGAAGGAAACAACATCTACCCTGAAGAAGCTTATATTCTAATGGGGGAAGATAAAGAGCAGTAGTAATCATCTAGTCCAAATATATAGTTTTACAGCTGCAAAAACTGAGGCAAGAAAGTGAAATGACTTCGTCAGTGTTATTCAGACAGCAAATGATGGAACCTGTGCTCAAACTCAGGTCTTTCTGCTCTTAGACCAGTATGCCTCCCATGGCACCATATTGCCACTCTATTGCAAAGGGAGCCAGTCTGACGTGGCGACAGATATAACTTGTCAAGCCTATATGACCAAAATAGACCTCTTTTTGACTTATTAAGGTGCTAGGTGGAGCAGTAGATAGAGGATTGGGTCTGAAATCAGGAAGCTTAGACATTTACTAGCAGTATGACATCAGGCCAAGCACTTAACTTCTGTTTGCCTCAATTTCCTCAACTATAAAACGAGGATAAAAATAGCACTTGCCTTAAAGGAATCGTGAGATTCAAATGAGGTAACATTTTTTAAAATGGTTAGCACAATTCCTGGCTCAGTAGATACTATATAAATTCTAGTTGTTGCTATTATTATTATTATTATTATTCCTTTAGAAACTTCTATAGACATTTTTGCTTTAACTGGTTTGGGGTTTTTGTTACCTAAGGATTGAGAATGCTCGTTAAACATTAATTAATTCAATGATACATTAGAATAAGTGTTGTGATTTTTCTTTTGTTATTTTTCAAAGAGCACAACCCTGAGAGAATAGTAATAGTTGCTAGTATTTACAGAGTGTTTTAAGGAGGCTGATGGATTTTATAAATGTAATTTCATTTAAATCTCTCAACAACCATATGAGATAGGTACTATTATCAACCCTATTCTACTAATTAGGAAATTGGGGCTGAGAAAAGGTAAGTGGCTTGTCCAGTGTGTGGGGTAGTATTTCAACAAGCTCTCCACTTGATGCCTGAGATGAATAACAACAACAACAAAAATCACAGGACTAGTGAGATTTATGGGTAATAAAGGAGGATGTGTGTTCTGGTAAATATTTAACAAATGGATCTCTTGGGGGGAAAAACATGCCGCACAAACTTTAAGTTTTATTGACATATTCTTCATCACTTTCTTATGTCTAGAAAATCAAAACAATCAATCCAGACCTTATCTGTGGCTTTTGCTGATTTCTAAGATAAAAATACACGTTCATGTTGAAAAATCTAACAATCCACTCTCAAATTGAGTTGCTTTGAGCTAACATATTCCTGAATAGCCCTTTATAAATTTTCTATGTATGGAGGTTCCCTTGAAAGCTGGAGTCCAGGATTATTCTTAGGTGTTCTTGGGTTCAGGGAAGATGACAATGAAGGCTTCCCATCAGCTCCAAGTTTTTATATAAGACCAATATCTTTTAAAATGAACCTCAAGGACAGCCTTGGAGGGCTGCCCCACGTAGAGACAGGGAATGGGGAGGAACAACATTACAGCTTTGCTTCAGTGATGAGGTGTTCATATGTACCTAAGGATTTTTGTGTTTTAAACACTACCTAGATGAATCAGTCAACCAAACATTTATTAAGTGCTTACTATGCATCAAGAACTGAAGAGAGTCACTTTTCTCTCCTCCCAGATAGCACTGCTATCTGCCAGTATTTGGTGTTTCGCTGGCTTCTGCCTTGGAAAACTCTGGAATTCATATGCTTCCAAAAAAAAAACCCTTACCTTCTGCCTTAGAGTCAATACTAATTATCATATTCAAGGTCCAGGAGCAGTAAGGGCTGAGCAATTGGGGTTAAGTGACTTGTCCAGGGTCACACGGATAGGAAGTATCTGAGATCAGATTTAAACCCAGCCAACTAACTGCCCTGATTCATACTTTTAAAGGACATTACTAAAACCTTTCTGCTGCCCTTTACTCATTTTCTCCCTTCTTTCATACTTTCCCTCAAGTCCTATTTTCCATCTATTGCACATGCAGACAAACCATGAATTCTTTTCCTTCCAAATATGTTAAAATATTTTTGCAACATATGAGGAATTGCCCAGAAGTTACAACTTTTGATAAATTAATAATGCAGCTTTTGTATCACTTGTAATTTTCAAATCATTCTGCAAACTTTATTTAATTAATCCTAAAGCTTCCCTGAGAGATGTGTATAACTAGCTAACGAACTGGATTTTATCTAGAGTTATTTTTTAAACGGTGTCCAATGAGGGGAGAGAGGAAGAGGGATTTGGTGAGAAAGTATATAGTTTGCTCTTATTTGCTGCTTCCTAAAAGTAACGATGCAGCAAATTGAGCTAGATTACACTCATAAGGATATTAAGCTTTTATCCACCTGGAATTAATCATTTCCAAGCATCATCTGTTGCCTATGCAGTGTATCCACCAAAGCAGCATTTGGAGAAAACACCCTGGGAACAATAAAATGTTCATTTCTTAACACTTATGTAAAAGCCTTAATAGATAATCAAGCAATTTGGACTTAATGCTGAAGGTAAGTAGAGCAAAGGCCACCAGGTTTAGCTCCAAGATATCCATTTGGATTTTGATTGTCTTTCTGCTGAGGTGATGTGCACGATAACCAGGTGCATTATGGGGATGTTTGAAAGGAATAGCTTTATACAGATAATTTGCAGTTTTCTGAAATTAAGATTTTTCATATGCTCCTTATTTAGAAGAAGAAGTAAGGTTTTCTGGGTAATAGAACATAAGAGAACAAAAGAAAAAGGATGAGAAAATATTTTCTTAGATTCTTAATCACTTTAAATTTTCATGGCCCCAATATCTATTACTTTAAAATTCATCCATTGTTGTTTTAACCAACAGGTAGTGGTATATGACAAAGTTTGGTGGTTCTAGTGGAAAACAAAAGTGAAATGAAGGGGCATTGGTTCTTCTGACTCCGACTTTAGGAATGTGAGCTGGTAAAATTCTTTCCAGATTATATCCATTTCTTCTTACTGAGTATCCAAGAAATCAGGTAGGAAAAAAAGGTTCATCTTCTCTGCCTTTTTATTTCTATGCCACAATTATTTATTAGCTTTCTCTGTTGCAATCCCCTAGCCCTCCACACTATTGCAATTAGAATAGAGTATTTATTAGAGATGTTGCCATCTATCATAATTTTACATGACCCAAGTCAGGAATTAGAAATAGCTTAAAGACATACAGGAATAATGTGGAAATTATTGCCAGCTACCATCCCTGGGAAAGAAGAGGAAAAGTAAAACCTTCCACTGTCTTTTAGAGGATCTCAAAGGAGCAGTAGCTTCAGTCCACTTGAGCCACCCCTTTCAGAGTGTTTTTATTTTGTCTATAAAAGAGAGGAAGCGGTGGCTCCTATAGCTAAGTCTGCAGTGTCTAGATTCTATTCTCTGATTGGTGTTCCTTGATATCTGAATTATCTCTTTCTGGCTTCTTGTAATATTTTTCCCTTAACTTGGAAACTCTTGAATTTGGCAACTATATTCCTGGGAGTTGACTTTTGAGGGTTTAGTGTAGAGGGTGATGTATGGATCCTTTCAATGTCTGTTTTGTCCCCTTGTTGAAGAACATCAGGGAAGTTTTCTTGAATAATTTCTTATAGCATGATGTCAAAATTTCTATTAATTTCTGATTTTTCAGGAAGATCAGTGATTCTCAAATTGTCTCTTCTAGACCTGTTTTCTTGATCTGTCATTTTCTCAGTGAGATATTTCATGTTTCCTTCTATTTTGTCATTCTTTTGACTTTGTTTTATTAGTTCTTGCTGTCTTGTAAGATTCTACTTGCCCGATTATGGTCTTTAGAGACTGGTTTTCTGCTATAATCTTTTGATTTTCCTTTTCTATTTGGCCTATCTTGTTTTCCTGCTGTTTAATTTGGGTCTCCAATTTGCTTATCATTTCATTTGATTTTTGGGCATCTTTCTCTAATTGGGAGCTTCTGTCTTTTAAACTATTAATTTCCTTTTGAGCTATTTCCTACTTTTCTTGCCAAATCTCTTCCATCTTTCTCATGATCTCAGATTTGAACTCTTTAAGAGCTTGTGACCAATTTTCATTTTTGTGGGAAGGTATGGATGTGTTTACTTGTTTGTCTTCCTCTGCTGTCTGCTCTGTGGTCTGGATTTTTTCTGTGTAAAAGTTATCGAATGTTAATGCTTTCCTCTTGTTCTTTCTCTTGGTTAGTTCTTGGGCATTGCTTGCCATTATTATGTAGTTTTTTCCTTCTCAGTCAGAAGTCTGGGTGAGGTGGGCAAGCTCTCTGTGTATAGAGCTGTGGAGCAGTTTTTGCCTGAGTCACAGTGCAGTGCCGCCCCTCTCAGCTATATCCTGGTGCCCAAGGTCTATACTCTTTAGGCTTGTGGAGTCTCAAGTCTAGATGTTCTCGGGGTCAAACCTCTTGGTGGTCCCAGTCAGCTGCCAGAACCCCAGATATCTCCCCATGCTTGCTCCCCTGCCAGAGGCTCATTTACAAGTGTCAGAACACTGTTTCCACTGTCTTTCACCCCTCTGCTCAAGGCCCCTGCTCAAAGTCTGCGTTCTTTAGGCTCTTAGGGTCTTACGTCTTGCTGCTCTCAGCAGCAAGCCCTTGGTGGTCCCAGTTAGCTGCCAAGAACTTCGTGAATGTCCTACGCTTGCTCTAACTCTTGTGCACTGACTCTGGGACTGTAGGTGGGGTGGGGGAGGGTTGATCAGCTCACTTTTTAGTGAGAGCTATTTCATTCCCTTATAGCATGGAAATGCCCAAATCCCATGTACTTGCAATGCTGCGCCCTATTGTGGGGTCCCTTTGTTCATCTGGATTTGGTTTTTGTGTCCTTTTGAGATATCATGTAACAGTCAGGAGAGTTAGGTGCCCTGCTTCTACTCTGTAGCCATCTTAACCTGGAAGCCCCTAGTCTCTGAACTCCTAATACAAAACACCTGTAAATGTTTCTCTTTCTTCTCTTTCTTCTCTGTCTCTCTGTCTCTGTCTCTCTTTCTCTTTCTCTCTCTTTCTCTGACTCTCTCTGTCTCTGTCTGTCAGTCTGTCTGTCTCTCTCCCTCCCTTCCTCTCTGTTTCCCTCTGTCTTTGTTGTTGTAGCTGTCACTGTCCATCTTTGTGTCTGTCTGTCTGTTCTCTTCTCTCCTCTCCACCCATCACTGTATTGCTGCTGCCGCCACCATGACAGTCATGCTCACTGCTATTGTAAATCATTCCTACCTCTGTCACCTTTGTTTAAAAATTCTGATCTGGCAGAAGTTTGCATCAGCTCAGAGGTTCTTTCTGTTACCAGAATTCCTTGAATTCGCACAGTTAGGTTTTAGAGTTTGTTTTTTTTTTTTTTTACTATAAGCTAATTTGTCTAAATTTCCAGCTATGCTATACTAACCCATGAGCAGTAATAATAATAATAGCTAGCATTTATATTGTATTTTAAATTTAGAAAAACTCTTTGTATATGTTATCTCATTTGGTCCTCATAATAACCCTGTTATTTGGATGCTGTTATTCACCTTATTTCACAGGTGAAAAAACTGAGGCTGAACCAAGGTAGTTGACTTGCTCACAGCTATTTTTTTTCTTTACAACTGTTGTTTATTTGTTCGGTTTCCAAATGAACAATGTCCAACTGTTCATGACCCTATTTGGGACTTCCTTGCCTAAGAAATTGGAGTAGTTTGCAATTTCCTTCTGTAGGTCATTTTATAGATGAGGAAATGAGGCAAAAGGGTTAAGTGACGTGCCTAGGGTCACATAACTAGAAAGTGCCTGAGGCTGGATTTGAACCCAGAAAGATGAATTTTCCTGATGAATTTCCTGACTACAGGCACAGCACTCTATCTACTGCACCAACTAGTAAATGTCTGAAATCTGGATTTGAATTCATCTTCTTCCTTCCAAACTCAATACTCGTCTAGTACATCACTCAACTACCTCCTAAGTTCATGTCCTGTAACAAATTCATTCTTGAAGGAATAAAACTAAAACCTTCAAGCTTTCACTCATCTGATATATTATTAAAATTATAGAAACTTATGAAAAAACAAAATACTGTCATGGAGGACTATGAGAGAATTTGACAAGAAAATGCTAAGATAGGGTATCAAATCAACCCTACATGCTTAAGATGTGGACAAATTAAGAATACACTTGAAATTTTTGTCCAAGGATAGATTATCAACAGAACAACTAGAGTAGCTGCCCTCAGGCCTTTGTCTTGTCAGGCCCCTTTACAATTCAGGTGATGATTGAGGGTGGAAGCCAAAGAAAGCATGGAAATTGTATCACTGCCAAGACTACTAGAGGAAAAGATTAAATGACATAAAGAGGAAGAAAAGAAGTGAGTCCAGGAGAAAGGGATGCTTTTTGGATTTGCTCCAAGATTCTTTAAAATTTTAAGCAAGTTTGATGAGGCTCCAAAAGTCATAATCCTGCTAGATTTGGTAATGATGGCTTTGGTATGGGATGAAGTGACTTGCCCAGGACCACACAGCTAGTGAGTGTCTGAGGCCAGATTTAAACTCAGCAAGATGAGTCTTCCTGACTCTAGAACTGGCTCTCTAGCCACTATGACACCCAATATAGATGGTTTATATTCTCCCATTCCTAAATTGCACTCCCTTTTCATTGTCATCTCTTAAAATCCCTAATTTCCTTTAAAGTATAACTCAAACATCATTTTCTTTTTTTTTTAAACCCTTACTTTCCATCTTGGAGTGGTAAGGCTAGGCAATGGGGGTTAAGTGACTTGCCCAGGATCACACAGCTGGGAAGTGTCTGAGACCAGATTTGAACCTAGGACCTCCTGTCTCTAGGCCTGACTCTCAATCCACTGAGTTACCCAGCTGCCCCCATCATTTTCTTAATGAGGCATTTCTTGATTTCTAGACTGTCTAGTTCCTTTATCCCCTAGTTCTTTTTCCTAACTTACATTATGTTAATTTTGCATATATTCTATATATGTGTGTGTATGTACATACACATATATGTATACACACACCCTGGCTCTCCTGATTGAATGTAAACTCTTTAAGGATAGTCTGTTTCATTTTTGTCTTTATATCTCTAGTAACTAACACAATATCTGGCTTATTGGAGCTTAATAAGCATTTATTGGTTAATTTTTAAAAGAATTGTGTCTACAAAGTACCTATGTAATGGTTATCATGATTTTGCTCAAAGGCTTCTAGGAAAGGGGACCCTACTGCCATCAAGGATAACTACACTTTTGGGTGGTTTTAATTATTAGGAAGTTTTTCTTTGCTTCAAGTCTAAATTTGAATTCTATTATTGCTTTTGATTCTGTCCTTGGGGGTCATGCAGAACAAGTTGAATCCAACTTCTTCATGGAAACTCTTCAAAGCCACGAAGAAGGCTTCTTTATCACTCCTAAGCCTTCCAATCATATTCCTTCCATATGGCATGGACTCAAGCCCCTTCACTATCTTTTTGTTTTCCTCTAGACACTCTCCAATGTATTATTGTCTGTATATCAAACAAAATTAAACATCCTATTTTGGATAAAGTCTGATGAGGACAGAGGATAATGAGTTCTCCCTAATACTTTTAAAAAACACTTTCCGTTTTAGAATCAATACTGAGTATTAGTTCCAAAGCAGAAAAGCAGTAAGGGCTAGACAGTTGCAACTGAGTGACTTGCCCAAGGTCACACAGCTAGGAAGTGTTTGAAAACAGATTTGAACCCAGAACCTCTCATCTCCAGGTATGGTTCTCTATCCACTGAGCCACCTAGCTGCCCAAGACTTCCCTAATGCTAAACACACTGACACTTAATGTAGCCCAAAATCACATCAGCTTTCTTTCCTGTTATATTACACTTTGATTCTTATTGACTTTACAACTCACTAAATCTTTTTCAGATGAATTATTATCCACTCACATCCTCTTATCTTGTGTAGTTAATTTTTTGAATTTAAGTAAACTTTACATTTCATCACTGTCTTCTAGTCTTTCTAGATCTTTCTCAATGCTGCTTCCATCATCTAGTGTGTTACCTTTGTATTGTCTGCAAATCTGATGAAAATTTATGAGGCCAACCAAGAATTCCTGGAGTCCCCTATACAAGCTTACATGAAACCATTAAATAATTACTGTTGGCTTCTAACCGTTATATTTTTTCTCAGTCTTCTTCGTTTTACTATCATCTAACTTACATTAATCCATCTTCCTACAAGAATAGCAAGAGAGATTTTACCAAATGTTTTCTTTAAAAGTTAAGCGGTGGATTGAGAGTCAGGCCTAGAGACGGGAGGTCCTAGGTTCAAATACGGCCTCAGACACTTCCCAGCTGTGTGACCCTGGGCAAGTCACTTGACCCCCATTGCCCACCCTTACCACTCTTCCACCAAGGAGCCAATACACAGAAGTTAAGGGTTAAAAAAAACAACAACTAAAAGTTAAGCGGATTCAACACTGATTTAGTAAAACACTTACTAATTTCACATTTCTTTTCTGTAGTAGAAATACTTTGGATGTTTTAGACTACACCACTTTCTCTCCTCTCTCCAATATGCTATTTCTGTCCTAAATCCTTTGTCTGGGATGTTCTGTTGCCCTCTTCTCCGCCTATCTAAAGTCTAAGCAACCTACAAGTTGCTCTCAGATGATTTATCCCTGCTTCCATGCAGAATTTTCCCTTCTTTGAACTTTGCTAGCAGTCACAGAAGCTGTCCCCCCCATTTTAGCCCTCGATCCTACATTATCTCCCATCACTTTCTCGTTTTACCATAGACATATAAATCTTGGCTCTTTCCCAAGATCATAGGCTTCTTAAGAAAAGTACTGTGTCACTGTCCCCCTCAGGACTAGATTCATAGTAGGTGTGTCTAAATACTTGCTAACTTGGCCTTAGGAAGCTTTTTGGAAGAATATTGAAGTATGAAAAACTGACTTGAACCTCTTGACTATAGTTAACAAACAGGGCAGTTTTGTAGCTGTAACCAAATCGGAGGAGGTTATCCTGTCCTTGCAATTTGTACCTCATTACATATTAATGAGTCAATGTTCTTGGCAATCAATTCTGAACCAAGTAGACTTGTGCTATAATCTATCTTCTCCTTATCCAAGGAAGCCTACACAAAGCAAGACTTATTCTGTATCTTAAAACTGCCAGTAGCAAGTGTTAAGCAATACAAAGTACCAGATAAACAACTTCAAGTAATAAACTGGGATTTAAGATGCTCTTGGAAAAAGTTATGATGCAGTCAGAACTTACTCAGCCAGTTTGCTGAGTAAAACCTTTTTTTTTCCTGTAGAAGAAAACGAAGTCAGTTTCTGTACTTACTGGTATCCATCTTGTATATTGCATCATAAAATAAAATAGAATTACTGTTTTATATTTCTGGATCCATATTTGTTGTATCTCAAACGTGGGCCAAAGTAATGTATTACCTATGGGTATGTGTAAGAAAGGGTGAAAAAACCTACATAAAAGAAAAACTACCATCAAATCCTTAGGATGAAATTAAACATAACACCGGACTTTTGGTAAAAACAAGTTTTATTGAGAATGGAAATAGTGGGTAAAAGCCCCAATTTGGAACCAACTATTCAGTATTGTGCAAAAATATTAGAGAGTAGTAGTGATGGAGAGTCAATGAAGATGGGTAAAGGCGATTTCATAATGATATATTTTAACAGAGTGCCCTTTGGTTTTGGGTCACTGTTCCAGGTCTTCTTACTCCATATTGCAGAATTATGAGAAAGCACAAAATAATAAAAAAAGGGGGGGGCACTGAGCGACAAAGAATAAGAATTGTGTTGTGGTTCTGATCTGACCACTAATTCTGTAACCTCAAATCAATTTACTTTTTGTATTTCTCTGGGGTCTTCATTTGTAAAATGGTAGCTGTAAAATTATAATGCTTGTTTCAATAGTGTTTTTAGGGCCAATGAAAAGTGGTGTGGTTATTCAGTATGAGAAAACATGGCAGAGGAGAATTACTTGATTCCATATAAACTGGACTTGGGATTAGAAAGCCCTCAATTGAAATCCAGTCCCTGATACATTTTTTAAACCCTTACCTTCCGTCTTGGAGTCAATACTGTGTATTGGCTCCAAGGCAGAAAAGTGGTAAGGGTAGGCAATGGGGGTCAAGTGACTTGCCCAAGGTCATACAGCTGGGAAGTGTCTCAGGACAGATTTGAACCTAGAATCTCCCATCTCTAGGCCTGACTCTCAATCCACTGAGCTACCCAGCTGTCCCATCCCTGATACTTCTTAACTATGTGAGCATTAGGAAAAGCAGTTAACCCATCAGAGCTTCAGGAAACTTTCTTAAGACTATTAAGTCATAGATAGGTTTCCATCTTCATCAGTGGAGAATTCCCATACTGATCAAATCAATAGTCTTTAACATATTCATTGACTCTGCAAATTTATTAATATGTGGTATCTGTATAAATTATATGCATACGTAGGTTCACATATATATCTATGCATTAACACATATACGTATACAACATATACGTGTATGTGTATTGTGTTTGTGGGCTTTCTAAAATTACACTGACTTCTGAGATATTCTGAATAATGTAGACATACTATATACACATGTATATACATGCATATAAATGAACATAGAAGCTTACATACATTTTTAATGAAAAAAACTATTTTTAGTTCTATTCTTAGAATATACAAAAACAGATGATGAGCCAGATTTTTTCCTCTGGAATTTGCTTGCCTAACTTCTCTCATTGATCATAGCAACATTGAGGAAGTTTGTGTTCTTTCCATCTATCTAGCTCTCTGTCTATAATTTGATATAATACTTTTCTTAATGTAACCTTTAGGTATTTCTTCTTAGTTTGGGTGCATATGGATTCAAATTTTGGTTCCAAGCTTGATTTTTTCCATCTATGGATCTCAATAGAATAAGCAATATTAATCACCTGATTTGCATCATGGTAGTACAAAAATGGATAACTTAGTTAAGATATATTGATTTTGTGGTAAATCTCAGGGAATTATAATAAGCAGCAAACACTGTTCAAAGAACCTCATCACCCAAAGACTGGTGACCAAGTGACAAACTTTGTTGGATGACTCCTGAAAACCATTTACAAGGACATGAAGGAGTTGAAATCTATACCAATAGTGGAAGGAGCCACAGAACAAGAGGATCTTAGAATTGAAAGACATCCAGATGTCATGATCCTTTTGTAGATGACATGAAGCCATAAAATACTTCAGAGCTTCCTAAATGAGATTCATAATTATTCAAGAGTTTCCCCTAACTATCCACATAGGAAGAACCAATAAAGATACAGGATGTCTACTGTCCATAATATATTTATAATAGGCATTTGGATGAATATGAATGTCCTACAGACCTGGTCCATCAGTGTATCTATCAGGGACAGACGCTGAAGTTGGACAATGAATCCTATTCGGATTTAAATGAGAAGAAGAGAGAGGACCAGTCGGTTTCATTTGGTTGAAATTCCAGTGACTCCTGAAATAAAAAGCCTTCTTTTAAAAAATAATATTCTTTGGATGACACCCTATTTGGATGACACTTCAAATCAAGGAATACTGCAGTTTCCAAAAAATCAAGATTACAAGCTACCCAAAGGACAACAGAGAAAAACATTTTATGTGTAATAAGATATAACATCAACACCTATGAATTATATGTCTAAAAAGTATCATAAAAGATATTCATCAAAGACATGTATGATGAGAGAATGAGGTGGGTTGGTGAGTAAGAGATAGACAATTTCTTCTTGGCCATTTATACCCAAGAGATAAGCATTTATGACCAATTAATTTTTTAAAATACACATGTAAAACCCAGTGGAATTGTGCATTGGCTAAAGGGGATCAGGGGGTTTGGGGAGAGGGAAAGAACATGAAATATGTAAATATGGGAAAATATTCAAAACAAAAATGAAAAAGAAATAAAGAAATAAAATAAAGAAAATTGTTTTGCTGAACTTTAGGTTCTACTTCTGTGGAATATTTATGGGAAGATATGGAGAACATCTATATAAAATAAGAAGTTACATGTGAGTTATTCACTCCATTGGAAGAAATGTTTAAATTGACATCATAGATCTATTATATACTAAAGTGCACACACACATATACATATATACATACATGGGTGGTTATGTATGTATATTTCTGTATATTGAATGTGGAGAGAGAGAAAGATGGAGTGAGAAGAGAGAGAGGGAGAGAGACAGAGAGGGAGGGGGAATAAATGAAAGAGATGGAGGGAGGAAGGGAGAGGAGAAAAGGAGGAGAGAGAGAAAGAGAGAGAAAAATGAGAGGGGGAGAGACAGAGGCAGAGACAGAGAGAGGCAGAGACAGAGAATCCAAGTCTATGGTGTCATTATTATAGGAAATTTCCACCATGAAAATAACTTCTATTGATAGATATTAGCACTTATCTGGACATAGGAAGTTCTTTGAAATGCTGAGAGGTGAAATGATTTCAGGGTCTTTTATGTAGCCAAAATGTTTCAAAGGTGGAACCTGAACCCAGGGCTTCCTGATCCCATGGTTGTCTTTCTCTCTATTCTGCTATACTTCTGACATTTGAGTGTGTATATCTATATATATGCATATATTCAAAGAAATGTGCGTACACACACACACACACACACACACACACACACACACACACACACACACTTGTCTGGTCCTATTTTGTTCCAAGCACTATGTTAAGAGAAAAGGTATTTCTCTTTGAGAAGTAAGGGAGAAATATCACAAATCTTAATCCTTAAAAGCTGTCTAGATGGAAGACACACAATTCCAAAGCTGAACTGATACAAACTCAACTATACTTTTAAAATCTAGTGTACTGTCCACAAGAGTCTTAGGATAGAAAAGTTTATAACAAAAAAACTATATCTGTGAAACCATTCCCTTTCCTACTTTTTCACAATAAATGTTTGTTATAAAATTTCCAAGACAATATCAGCTACTAAAGCAACTCACAAAGAAGAATGAGGTTAATACCATTGATAACCAGAAGTCATTAATTTATGTACTTCTCTTGAAGAAAAAGTGAGTTTTTGCAATAAAAAAAATAGAATTTTGACCTTTCTGCATTGAGGTTTATAAGACAATCCCATTTTTAGCTTCAAATGAGTTTTTTGGGGGCTAGAAGGAGAAAACAAGGTGTTTCTATTACTTATATTGACAAATGGCATAGCTTTTCACTGAACGTGGTTATGTACTTTTTTGGGGAACTTTTGATTATACTTAGAGAATCCTGTATTATTTCCATCTAATACCATGTAATAATAATATGTTGTTGTTGTTTAGTCATTTCAGCCTTTTCTGACTTTGTGACCCTTTTTGGGGTCTTCCCGTCATTGGAGTAGTTTGCCCTTTCTTTTTCCAGCTCATTTTGTAGATGAGGAAACTGAGGCAAACTAAGTTAAGTGGCTTGCTCAGGATCACGTGGCTAATACATGTCCGAGGCCATATTTGAACTCAGGTCTTATTGCAAGACCAGTGCTCTATTAGCTGTGTTACTTAGCTACCTTTGAACCTTCTGACTGACCTAATATGCATATAACTCCATATCCATTTAGAGATTCTGGAAGGAAGCCTAAAAGCCAAATCAACTTAATTCATTCACTCATTCATTGTGTCGGCATTTATTAAGACCTACATTAATGCTCTCTTAAATATTTGAAGGGAACTTTTGTGAAAAAGAAATTAGACTTATTTTGCTGAATCAAAGAGGGTCAATCTAGGACCAATAAATGGATGTTGCAAAGAAGAAAACTGAGGCTTGAAATACATTGAAATTGTGGAAAATTATGGAACAGACTTCCTCAGGACGTAGCAGTTTTCCTTCTTGTAACCAATGGCATCTGGTTACAAGTGGCATTAAAAAAAGAAGCCTTTCAGCAAAATGGAGTGACCACTCATTAGGTATTTTGAAAAGAGGTCACTTGCAAAGGAATATGTTAGAAAAGATGGTCTCTGGGGGTGCCTTCCAGTTCTGTTATTAAATTTAACTCAGCATTCATTTTTAAAAGCACTTATTTTATTCAAGGTACTATATTTGGTTGTGGGAATAGAAAAATATTAATGAAACTATATCTATCTACAAGCAACTGTCCTTTTCCTGGGGTTGGAGGAGATTAGGGAGAGGGGAAGCATATAACATGGATATAAATTGCAGGGACTATGCTGGGCTTTGAAGCTAATACAAAGGTTTCTATTGTGGGAGGAAACACCACCTTTACATGAGGAGATACTTCCTCTACTTCATCCAGTCCCCTTAAAAGTCATTTGTAGCTAAAAATGAGATTATGCTATAAACTTCAGCATACAAAGGTCAAAATCTCTTCTTGTTTTTTTATCATGAAAACATCCAATAATTCTTCTCGGTAAGTTTATTAACTAATGACATCTGGTTACTAATAATTCTGTTAACTTCTTTTTGAGTTGTTTTAGAAGCATTTTTAAAAATTCTTCATGCATTAGTTGTTTTTTTGATTTTGACACTGTCTGTCTACCTTCCCTGGTTTGCAAGTGCAGAGGCCACTGGCAGATCCATCCCTATTGCTGGTTAGCATAAAAGTTTGGATATATGTGGGTTCAGGTCTGCACCGTTTCCCATCCTGTTAGATGACTTGGTAACCCTCTGCTCTAGGGTTCCACCATACTAGTGCCCAACAGTGCTGACAAACAATTGTCTTAGACTACGTACTATAGACATACTATAACTTAGAATAAGAGATCTATCAGATTCAGGGTTTACATTATTGGTCAGTTGGTTAGAGCAGTGGATATAGAGTTAGGTCTGGAGTCAGGAGGATCTATGTTCAAATGTGACCTTGGATACTTGCAACCTGTGTGACTCTGGAGAAGTCATTTGCCTATTTATCTTGGGAAATTTTCAGAGTTCTAAGAAATTCTCCATAAATAAATCCATGAAAGGTGCTGAGACCACCCAAAAAGAGAGTGTACAGAAAGAAGATAAGAGAGCCTAGAATAGAGTCCTGAGATATGTTTACCCTTAGCAGAAAAGTCATGGATAATGAAACCAATAAAGGTGACTGAGGAATTAGCTAAATCCAAGCAGAATTAAGAGCAATATTATGAAAACCAGCAGAAGGCAGAATATCTCAGAAAGAGATAGGAGTAGTGAAACTTCCTCTACTATTGACATTGATCCATAAATTAGATGGATGATGCCTGAGAAATCAACATTAGATTTCACAGTCAAATGATTATTGGTATTTGAAAAATAGGTCAAGGAGGACAATATAAGAATTGTTAGAGTCCTGGAAAGTTATGGTAAATAAAAGTTTAGACACCACACTTGAAGAAATTATGAAGGAAAATTGCCCAGAAGTTCCAAAACTAAAAGATAAAGTAGAATGGAAAGAATTCATCAATTACCACCACAGACACCTCAAGATAAAAATGCACAGAAGCATCATTGCTAAGTTCCATAGTTCCAAGGTTAAGGAGAAAATACTTCAAACAACAAGAAAAAAAGCAGTTTAAATTCTATGAGGCTACAGCCAGAATGCAACTTCAAAATTAAAACAATGAAGGACATGGAACACAATTTTGAAGTGTAAAGAAACTGGGTTTACAACCAAGAATAATACTGTACACTCAGCAAAGCTCGGTTTTTTTCCTAAGAAGGAAAAATGGATATTTAAGGAATTAAAGGAGTTTCGATTATTCTTGGGGAAAAAAACAGATGTTAATAGAAAATCTGATCTTTTAGAATCATAAGAAGGTAAATATATAAGACCAATGATAAAGGATCCAGTGAGGTCAAATTGCTTACCTCTTATATGAGAAAATATTATCTATAAATGTTAAGGATGACATCATTACTTAAATAATTTGGAAGAGCATATATAGATAGAAGATGAGGTTAAATTGAATATAATGGATAATAAATTCATAATAAAATGAATATAATGGAATGAGCTAATAATAATAAAACAGGGAAGAAAGAGGTAAAATGGAACAATTATTTCAATGGAAGAAATGTCACAGAGAAGGGGAGGAAGAGGTGGAGGGCTGATAGTGCTAGAACTCTATTATCATCATATTCAAGTTAAAAAAGGAACAACATATATGACTAGAAGGGTAAATGTCTTTTTACATACAGAGAAAAAGAAGGGTGAAGGGATAAGATAGGGAGGGACTACGTGTCCCCATCAGGTACTAAGGGATTAAATAAAGGAAGGGTAGATGAAGATAAAAGAGGAATACCTAGAAAGGAGTACATATCAAGAAAGAGAAGGACAAGGATGGGGATAAGAGAAGGACTCAGGATAACATAAAGAAGGGATTTTTAGAATTGAATTCATATGAAGAAATAGAAAGCTAGGGTTAGAGATAGACTAAAAACTAGAAGGTAGGGGGAAAGGGATGAGGAAGAGACTTTTAGAAGGGTGGGCTAATTTAGAACTAGGAGGACAAGTAGAGAGGATAAGGGAAGGATTCTAACAAGGGATACAAATTGGTAAGATAGTGGAAAGAAGAAATTGGATATCTGAGTAAGGATCAGGCAAAAAAGAAAACAAGAGGACCAACAGTGAGGAAAAATAAAATGTATGGAAGTACACACCTACAAGTTATGATTTTGAATATGAATGGGATGAATTTACCCATCCAATGGTTTCATGAAAAAAATCAACAAAATAGATAAACTGTTGTGGGCAGCTGGGTGGCTAAGTCGATTGAGAGACAGGCCCAGAGACAGGAGGTCAAAACTGGTCTCAGACACTTCCTAGCTGTGTGACCTTGGGCAAATCACTTAACCCTCATTGCCTAGCTCTTACCACTTTTCTGCCTTAGAACCAATGCACAGTATTGATTCTAAGATGGAAGGTAAGAATTAAAAAAAAAAAACAAACTACTGGCTAATAAATTTTTAAAAAGAGAAAAGAAAACCAGATCATTTGCATAAAAGATGAAAAAGGTGAATATACCATCAATGAAAATGAAATTGAAGCAATTATTAAGAGCTATTTTGCTCAACATTATGCAAACAAATTTAATAAATTTAAGGAATTCACCCAATGAAACAAAAATGGATAGCAGAATGGATCAAAACCCCAAATTCAACTACTTAACTAAACATTGTTTATAAGAAACACACTTAAAAATAGAGATTCACATAGAGTAAAAATAAAGGGCTACACCAGAATATACTATGCTTTAGTTAATAAAAAGAAATCAGTTAGGTCTGGAGTCAGGAGGACCTATGTTCAAATGTGACCTTGGATACTTGCAACCTGTGTGACTCTGGAGAAGTCATTTGCCTATTTATCTTGGGAAATTTTCAGAGTTCTAAGAAATTCTCCATAAATAAATCCATGAAAGGTGCTGAGACCACCCAAAAAGAGAGTGTACAGAAAGAAGATAAGAGAGCCTAGAATAGAGTCCTGAGATATGCTTACCCTTAGCAGAAAAGTCATGGATAATGAAACCAATAAAGGTGACTGAGGAGTTAGCTAAATCCAAGCAGAATTAAGAGCAATATTATGAAAACCAGCAGAAGGCAGAATATCTCAGAAAGAGATAGGAGTAGTGAAACTTCCTCTACTATTGACAAGATTAACTAATTCCCTTATTAAATAAATTATTTGAAATAACATGTTAAGAAGGAGGTTTATCAACCTCATTTTATGAAACAAATATGATTGTGATACCTAAACTAGGAAAAGCAAAAACAGAGAAAGAAAATTATAGGCTTAGTTCATTAATGAATGTGGATGCAAAAATCCTAAAATACTAGCTAGACTATAACAATATATTTCACAAAGATTTTACATTGTGACCAAACATTATTTATATAATGAAAGGATAGCTTAAAATAAGGAAAACTATCAATATAATTGATTATATGAATAACAAAAGTAATAAAACATGATAATATCAATGTATATAGAAAAAAACCTTTAATAATATATAACACTAAATCCTATTAAAAACACTAGATAACATAGGTATAATTGGATTTATTTCTGAAAATGATACAAAGCATCTACCTAAAACCATCAGCAAGTATTATTTGCAATGGGGATAAGTTAGAAGCCTTCCCAATAAAATCAAAAGTGGAACAAGGATGCCATTATCACCAGTATTATTTAACATAGTATTAGAAATTCTAACAATAACAATATAAGAGTAAAAAGAAATTGAAGGATTCAGAATGGGCAAAGAGATACTAAAACAGTCTCTGAAGGTGATATGATAGTATACATTGAAAATCAATTAAAAAGTTATTTGAAATTATCAATAATTTTAGCAAAGTAGCAGGATATAAAATAAATCCACATAAATCTTCAGCATTTTTATAGGTTACTAACCAAGTCCTGCAAGAAGATAGAAAGAGGTACTCTAAAATAACCGTAGATAGAATAAAATACTTGGTAATATTCTTTCCAAAAAAAAAAACCTTTGGAACTACATGAACATAGTTATAAAACACTTTATACAAATAAAGTTAGATCTAAATAACTGGAGAAATAGAAAGTGTTCATGAATGGGCAGAACCAATGTAATTAAAATGAAAACCCTAACTAAACTAATTTACTTATAAATATAAGTACTAATTTACTTATTCAATGCCCTCCCAATAAAATTGCTAAAAATAAATATTTTATTGAGCCAGAAAAATAGTAACAAAATTGATTTGAAGAACAAAAGATCAAGAATATTAAAAGAATTAATGAAAAATATTAAGGAAGGAGGCCTAGCAGTATCATGTTTTAAACTGTATTATAAAGCAGTAATGATCAAAACAATCTGGTACTAGCTAAGAAATAGAAACGTAGATCAGTGGAACAGGATAGACATATAACAAATACTAGCAAGAAATTATAGTAACCTTGCTTTTGACAAAAGCATCGATCTAGTATTTTGGAAGAAATCACAATTTGGCAAAAAATTGCTGGGATAACTGGAAAGTAGTTTGCAGAAGTTTGGTGACCAATATCTTACACCATTCACTAAGATAAGATCAAAATGTCTACATGATCTTGACATGAAAGGAGACATCATAAGTAAATCAGAAAAGGGAACATACTATCTATCAGATTTATAAGTAGAAGATGAATTTATGAGTCAACAAGAGATTGAGAGCATTGTAAAATATGAAATGGATAATTTTGAATATATTAAATTTTTAAAAGTTTTGTACAAATAAAACAAAACAAAATAAAATATATCATTGCTAACCTTAGAGAGAATAGTTTGGGTTGAATGATAAGTCCTGAATTTCAATTGATTGAGATTGAGAATCAATAGGTGAGAAAGAGAAAGTCATGACTCTAGATATCATTCTTTCTAAGGATGTGACTGTGAAAAGGGGAGAGGAAGTGTAGGACCTTAGCTTAGGAGTGTAGAAGGGTCAAGTGAAGGCTTTTTTTTTTAAGGATGGGAAAGACACAAGCACATTGATACGTAGCAAAAAAGGGGAGAAATGGAATATGAAAAAAAGTGAATGATGGTAGAAGAAAGCTCCTTAAAATAAGAAGTCAAGGATTCAATTACCAGATTAGCCTTTTCAATGAGAAGGGGATGATGTAGTGGGGATTGGAGGTATAGAATAGGAAAGAAAAGAAAGTTCCAAATAGAGAAACTATTTATTCAAAGAAGTATGAGCCAACCTCCTCTACTGATTAATTATTATCATTTGAACCTATTTTAAACTTAATATCCTCATCTATAAAAGTATGTAAGGTTTGGTCCTGGGCTAAGTTTCTAAATTTGGTTCATCTCTGAATTTCATTCATTTAAATTTTCTACTCACAAACCACTATATCCTTATTTATAAAGAGGCCAAGAAAAAATACAAGATATTTCAGATTTCTCGTTGAGACTTTTTTCATTATTTTAATTGGTCTTGCCAAGTTAGATACATAAGTAATTCACAAGTTATATAGAACCTTTATTATTTTTAATGCTTGCTTTCCATTTTAGAATTATGCTATGTTTTGGTCCTAAGGCAGAAGAGTGGTAGGGGCTAGGCAATGACTTCCCAGGGTCCCATAGTTAGAAAGTGTCTGAGTTCACTTAGATTTGAACCCAGAACTTCCCATCTTCAGACCTGGCACTCTATCCACTGAGCTGTCTAGCTGCACCCAAAATACATAGCTTTAAAAGAGAAAAGTACAGCAGTGTACCTGAGGTCAAGAAGAGTTGACTTTGAGTCCTCTTTCATGTGCTTATTATCTCTGTTACCCTGAACAAGTTACTTTGCCTCTATTGGTCCCAATTTCTTCATAGATAAAGCGAGGGCAGTGAATTAGGTCACAATCCAGCTCCCTTCCAGCTAACAACCTACAGTCACAGGGATCTTAGAGATCATCTTTTAGTCCAACCTCCTTATTTTACACATGTAGAAACTGAGACCTAGAAGTAAAGTGAGGCACTGACGGTCACATAGGAAGTAAAAAGCAGAGTCAGGATTCCAATCCCACTCTTATGAATTCAGATTCACTACCTTATATTAGCCCCTGGTTCTGGGATTTTTTTTTCTTTTCAGGATGTGATTTTTAAAAGATCTTTTATTTTAATGTATTTTTTCCAATTACACGTAGAGACAATTTTTAACATTTGTTTTCTGACATTTTGAAATACAAATTCCCTTCCTTCCTGTCCTCTCCTCTCCCCAAAGAAGCAAACAATCTGATCTAGGTCATATCTGTGATATTATGCAATGCATATTTCCATTTTCATCATGTTGTGAAAGAAGACACAAATCACAAAAATGAGAAAAAAAACTCATAAAGGAAAGAAAGTAAAAATGGTATTCTTTGCTCTGTTTTTAGATTCCATCAGTTCCTTTTCTGATGATGGATAGTATTTTTTTAAGTCCCTGGAAGTTGTCTTAAATCCTTGCATTGCTGATAATAGTTAAATCATTCACAGTTGATCATTGTACAATATTGCTGTTACTGTGTACAATATTCTTCTGATTCTGCTCACTTCACTTTGCATCAGTTCGTGTAAGTCTTTCCTATGTCTTATGGCACAGTAATATTTTATTATTTTATTTTACAATTTTACAATTATTTTTTTTATAATTTTACAAGTACAATTACATATAACTACAATTATATGCCACAACTTATTCAGCCACTGCCCAATTGATGGACATCCCCATCAGTTTCCAATTTTTGCCAAAACAAAAAGAGCTGCTATAAATATTTTTGTACAAAAAGGCCCTTTCCTCTCTCCCCTTTTCTTTTCCCCCTTTCCTGTATCTCTTTGGGATACAGACTTTGTAGTGGTATTGCTGGGTCAAAGGGTTGGCACATTTATGGCCTTTTGAGCATGGCTCCAAATTGCTCTCCAGAATGGTTGTATAAGTTCAGAGTTGCAGAAACAATGTATTAGTGTCCCAAATTTTCCCACATCCCCTCAAATATTTATTATTTTCCTTTTTGATCACATTAACCAATCCAATAGGTATAAAATGGTACTCAGAATTTTTTTTAATTTGCATTTCTCTAATCACTAGTAATTTGGAACATTTTTGCACATAACTAAAGATTGTTTTAATTTCACCATCTGAGAATTGCCTGTTCATATACTTTGACCATTCATCAATTAGGAATGATTTTTATTCTTATAAATTTGACTCAATTCTCTATATATTTGAGAAATGAGATATCTGTCAGAGACATTTGTTGGTTCTGAGATTCTTTAAAAGGTTTCCTTTAAGGAAAGTAGAATGGTCAAGGTGTCTTGTCAATAATAGACCCACTAGAGCAGAAGGAATCAAGTGGACCCACGGTGGGATTTGGCTAAATGTCCAGATGGATGTTGAGCCTGGGTTTTCCTCCTCTCCTGGTAGCTCTTCTAGAGCTGAGCTTGATGCCTTCCACACACAGATGTTCCCTCAGTTTTCATTTGCAATAAGGTGTGGAGAGAGCAGCTGCTCTCCAAGTCTCAACTGCCAGTCATTATTGAAGGGGGAAATGTGACTTTCATGTTCTGCCCTTGGACCTGGGGCTTTTCTGGTTTTAGAATAGAAGCCACATGCTTGTTGGAAGTTCCCTTTCCTTTATATTTATCGTCTGAATGATAAAAGATAAAATATATATGCTTCCTCATTGTTAAATTAGGATGAGAACAGAATTGGCTTCACAGGGTCATTATGAGGATCAAATAAGTCAACATAGGCGAAGTGTTTTGAAAATCTAAAAATGTTCCATAAATGCTATTACTACTACTACTACTACTAATACCTGGGCCCTGAGTGTTGAAAATTAAGAGAAAGTACTGTGATCGTGAACTGTGTAAGAAATATTATCCTGGAATATAAGCAGCTCGTGGTACAGTGAATAGAATGATGTGCCTGGAGTCAAGAAGACCTGCATCCAGATCTGGCCTCTGAAACTTCCCAGCTGTGTGTCCTTGGGCAAGTTTACTTCTATTTGCCTCATATTGTTCTTCTGTAAAATGGGAATAATTATCATGTCTATCTTCCAGGGTTGTTGGGAAGATCAAATGAGATAAAATTTGTAAATAAATTAGGAAAATGTCTGGCACATGGTAGACACTATATAAATGTTAGTTATCATTATTATATTTATATAATTACATTAAGAAATTATATTTATATATTATTAACATACAATACTGATATTGTATTATTTTATATATCATTTATTTTGGTCATACATAACTGTATTATATTATACTGGGGGACAGAGAGAGAGAGAGAGAAAGAGAGAGAGTCAGATTTCATTCGAGCAGAGTTACGAGCAATTACAGTTCTCATCTATTCATATTGTGTACTACATATATACTCTGTCTATATTTGGACAGCAGTGTTGTACAGTTGAAAAAGTATTTAATCTGGGGTCAGTAACCCTAGATCTCAATCCTTGTTCATCCACTAAGCAAATTCTGAAGCCTTGGACAAGTCACTTCTCTATGAACCTCAGGCTCCTCATTTATAAAATGGAGTGGGTTTGGGAGAGTTGGACCAGACTCTCTATAAAGTCCCTAAATGCTCTAAATCTATGATTTAACAAACCTACAAATTTCAGTCACACAATATGTTGAAGGAGGGGGAGAGTGAGAACAAACAAACCAAGAAAAAAAATCCTTCAAACCAGAACTCGTACTTCCAATAACTGGAAAGTTCCCAGTAGTCTAGGTTGGTCTCATCCTATTTTTTTAACAGATGAGGAATCTGGGACCCAGAGATGCTAAATGATTTGACTAAAGTCACACAGGTAAGAAAATAACAGACTTATGATTAAAACTCTTCTTCTACCCTGAGAGACCATTTCATTTGGCCAAAATTGCTGCTACTTCTCTTCTGAACTCCTTACCCTGGAAATGAAATTTTAGGCCAGTGATTCCCCATTTTTTTAAGCTCTTACCTTCTATCTTAGAATCAATACTCTATATTGGTTCCAAGACAGAAAAGCAGTAAGGACTAGGCAATGGGAGGTAAGTGACTTTCCTAAGGTCACACAGTCAGGAAATATCTGAGGCTAGATTTGAACTCAACACATCCCATTTCTAGGCCTGGCTTTCAATCCATCGAGCCACCTAGTTGCCCCAAAAAGTGATTCCCTTTTACAAGCTTTAATTTATCCTCATTTTTTTTCCTTCAGCTGTCATCCATCATACTACATTTGAAGAGATTCACTCAGGAGCATGATCTTTAAATTCTCCCCTCTTTTTTGGAGATTTCTCTTTCTGGATCCCAATTCCACCTCCAGTCTAGGTATATTTGCATGTAGGGTAGCTAAAACCCTGCCTTAATCTTGTTATCCTTTCCAACATTTGGGCTGAGCATCCTTCCTGAAAATGACTCCTCCTGGTCCAGGAACTAAGACAGCTCAGTTGACCCTGGTTGTCCCTCCTTTGTCTCTAGATGACATTATTTAAGTCATATCTAGCCAGATTGTATTTTCTAGTCAAACAAAACATGCATATCTTCCAATTCTTTTCATAGGTTTTCTAACAGGTTGGGAGCAAAGGGAAGCTGTTAATAAGGAACATTCAATTTGTTGCTTGGTGGACAGATCCCACAGCAGTAAAGTATGTGGAAATAATGTTGAATTTGAAAATGAAGGACCAGAAGCTAAATCCTAGTTCTGTTCCTTTCTACCTGTGTGACTTTGAGCAGATGATCCTCAATTTGTTTCCTTATCTATTAAACAGAGACTGGATTCAATGAACTATAAGTTCTCTTCTAGTCTGAAATCTTATGGCCTCTATGAATGCTAGATTTTTAATCAAAAGCACTAGATTCGAATCCATTATTCTTTTAACTCCTTCTTTAAAATGTCTTCATCTCCCTTAGCTATAGATTTTTTTAATCCACAAAATGGTAATGCCTATCTTGCCCTTATAACAGCACTGTTAAAAGGATGAAATAAAAGTATTTGAAAAAGTTAAATCTTTGAACCAACCCAAATCAAGTTCTACCTAGAAAACTGATCCATTATGTTTACAGTATGATGACAGCTCCTTAGACAAAGCTTATTCCATTGGCTGTGCCGTGGGAGCTTGGTAAGATATTGATTTCTGGCCTAATAGTAAGAGAAATCGTGTTTTCGGCTCCTATGTTGTATTTCCTCTTGAGACTTCAAAACCATGTATTTTTATATTTTCAAGGCCTATTGGGTATATGTTAGCCATCAGCTACTGACACATTTAACCATAAAGGCTGTGAAGGAAAAGATGAAACTGTCATGATGCTCTTACACTGAAAATGATTTTATTCTTAGATCGTTGACAAATTTGGGACAAAATATAAATTTTCTCATGCCTTGATAAACAGGAATAAGGAGAAAAAAGATCATAGGAATTTAGAGCTGTAAGCTATTTTAGAGATCATTAAATTTATTAGCCTTACATTAAATAAGAGGAAACCAAAGTCCAAGGAAGTAGGTAAAAGGACTTGCCCAATGACATACAGCTAGTATCACAGCCAGAACTGGAATTCAAATTCTCTTAACACAGAACTAGGTTGTACCATACTATAAGGTCTATGAGAATGGATATATTTATGCTCTTTTAAAATATTGATAGTGTGCTTCATATTAAGAATTTTCTACAATTTTAAAATGAGCAGTTTGAGGGGGATTGAACTTTTACATTTTGAAAAAAATAATAATTTGATAATATAAATATAATTATAAGAAGCCAGAAACAATGAAAAAGTGTCCTAAAAATTTACTCCCCATCTATGAGTGTATGTGTGCATGAGCATGCCTGTATATATACACATGCATAATTTATATATATATAATTAAAGGTATTCTTTATATATATTTTTCCAAATGAGTTCAAGTAAGTGTATATATATTTAAATGTATTCTTCATATATATTTCCAAAAATATATATGAAGAATACCTTTAATTTTATATGCATATATACTTATATATTCCCTCTGTATATCCCAAGGTAACCAGTATAGGTCAGGGCACACAATAGGTATCCAATAAATAGTTCATCACTTGGTAGTTTCTTTCAGACATATTGCCCTTTAGTGATTTCTGTGTTGTTTTTTTTAATATCACTGAGTTTACAGATTTTTTTCCAAAATTAACCTAAATAAATTTTTTTTCCTTGATGGAGGATAGGCTTTTAGAACATTTTTATTGCTTTTGGCTTTTTTTGATTTTCACCAATTTATTATTTTTATCAAAATCAATTGGTCATTGAAAAATACAGAAAACTAGATAATATGAAGCACACTCAATATTAGTTCAAATAAGTCTTTATAATTTTCTCTGTTCAAGGTGCTATTCTATGGAAACTGGCTGGGGGAAAGGATATATTCAGAAATGAATTTGATGTGATGGAAAAAAATAAAAACCTAAATTAAAATAAGTAAATACAAGGCAATTTGACAAGATTGAGGGCACTAATACAAGAAAGAATACAAGGATTCTGAGAGGTAGAGATGAAAATGGAGTACATTCCCAAACATAGGGGATGGCTTCTCTGGTGTGACTGCATGGAAGCAGGAGATCCTCTGATTGCATCAGAGTAAAGAGAGACTCCAAGCAGAGAAAGCAAATTACAGGAAAGGCAAGAGATATTGAAGGCCTAAAGCATGGTGGTGGCTGTAAGAATAAATAGGATGGGACAGATGCATGACATATCATGGAGGTGAAATTGACATGTTGAAAATTGATTGAATATGAGAGTTGAGGGAGAAAAGAGTCAAAGAAGACCCCAAGGTTATACATCTGGTTTACTGGAAGGATGATGTTCCCAAGCAACATGAAAAGGGAAATCTGGAGGAGGAAAGGATTGGGTTTTGAATACATTTAAGAGATACTTATGGAACATTACATTTTCGATTTCTAATAAGCAATTTGCAATGATGTACTTGAGTTCAGGAAAAAGATCAATATTAAATCTTTAGACTGTAGAATAATTTTAGAAGGTATCATCATTAAACAAGTTATCAGAAGTAAAGAACGCATATTTTCCTAAGGATTTACAGTCTAGCAAGAAGCTAGGAAGTAACATGTAAGAAACATGTAGAGAAAATTTGAATGAAAAAAAAATCTCTGTAGGATTGGCCACAAGAGCAATAAGAATCTGGGAAAGAGAGGAAATAGTGGGACTTCTACTGTGACAGAAAATTTAATCTGGATCTGGAAGGATAAGTAGGTTTCTAAAAGAGATTAGGAGGGAGGGTGTCTATGGGAGCTGAGACTTGAAGAAAAGTTTGGAAAGAAAGCATATTGGTTTATCCAGAAACAATGAAGAGACCTGCCTGACTATAACATGTAAAATAAAAGAAAGTAATTTAATTTGTCACAATGGAACTAGATGATAGAAGATTTTAAAAACAGACAGAAGACTTTGATCTAATTGCTTTTGCCACCAGGGAGCCACTGTAGTTTCCTGAAAAGGTAAATAACAAAATGAAAGTGGTATTTTAAAAAGATCACTGTGGCATCTCAGTTCAGGACGGACTGACTATGAGAGTAGGAAAAGAACTGGAGCTAGAAAGGGAAGCCCTAAGCCCAGTGCAGTAATAAAAGTACTATATAATGAGTCACCTAACTAATTTCTGTCCATGGAAAACCTACCTGTGTTTCAAGGGCCAACTCAAATGCAATCTTCTTCATGAAGTCTTCCTTCATACTTCCAGGAGAAGTGATGCCCACTCTCCTTTTTTAGTGCCTTGCACAGGACTTACACTCTCAATTCAATTCCACTCAACATTTATTAAATGCTTAATATGTGTCAGACATTATATTGGGTCCTATGGATTAAAACACAAAAAAGTCACTGATCTCAAGCAGTTGATACTTTTATTTTGCAACTATTATATACATGTATTTATATTACATATACACATATATACATGGACACACACACACATATATATGGATACATTTAAAAATTGCACAGCTAGATTGTAAAGGCCAGAGACATTGATTAAATTATCTTTGTTTCTCTGTTTCTATCTATCCTAGTACTCTGAATACAGTGGGGTCTTCCTGAACATTTATTTGTGGGATTGGATGAACTAAAAATGTAATTCTAGAAGAAATGTAAAACAAAGGTTAAATCTCAGAGATGTTCAAAATAAAGGTATTAATGCAAATTTAATATAGATTCTACATGGGCAATGAAATAGAGAAAAGTTAAGTTATCATTCCCCAATATTTTTTGTTTAGAAACTCCACAACTTTGTAGGACCATTCTCAAATATCATGATAAATCAAGCCAAGCTCATATCAACACTCCAACTTGCCAAATACCCAAAAATATTCACTAATTTTAAGATACATTCAAAGTATCATTAACTTCCCTGCATCCTTGGTTGTATCTTAGTGCTTAACAGAGCCAGCTAATGGGCAAACCACTACAGGTTAAAGATATTGTTTTTGCCTAATGATTCTTGCTGTCAATTGATTTTATTTAATGGCAGTATGCAATTTTGCAGGAGCAATAATCTGAGAAACCTCTTCTTTCTCAGCAATTGAGTGACCCCTAAGAGTCAAAACAGATATTTTTCATGAAGCTAAAAGGCTCAAGAACTGGAAACAGAGTCAGAGAGGACAACAAGCTCATTGTCCAAACAAATCTTTCTGAAATCAGGAGTGATCTTTTTTTTATTCTTTTTGGACATTTTTAGGTGTTTTGAAAGTACCATGTCTCATTATTCTCAGGGTTAATGACTTATTCTTCATAGAATTCATTTTCAGCTCAGTTAAATTTTTCATCCGCATATAGCAGCAGATTTTTTATTTGTCAACCTCCCCATGCTATATTCTCATACTAATTTGATATCTCCAGCATGCCTTTTAATCAAAATCTTTAAAATGACTACACAGCTTTATTATTGTTCTGAGAAAGAAGAGGGGAAGAGAACTCTGTGAGCAGTTTCCTAAGCCTTCCCCCATTAAATTTCTACCTTCCTTTGATTTTTGTCTCTAGAAAATCCAAAATTATGACATCCTAACTGGTGGTCTTGAGGAAGCATACTTAGCTGCCAAGGCCATATGATTTGCTAAAGTTAACAAAATTAATTTGCAGACCCCAAGGTAATGTCCAGAATTGTTGGTACTGAATAATAGAGCCATGTGAATCTAAGGAAGTGGTGATAATAATAATAAATCAGCTGCCTACAGGATCCTAAATATCCATATGACTTTTGCTGAATTTACTGAATCACTAAGT
The DNA here is from genome assembly GCF_016433145.1 of Gracilinanus agilis. NCBI lineage: Eukaryota > Metazoa > Chordata > Mammalia > Didelphimorphia > Didelphidae > Gracilinanus > Gracilinanus agilis. The sequence goes on along the minus strand of NC_058131.1, from coordinate 131,419,886 downwards.
CTGGTCTTGCTATAAGTTCACATACTATACCTATTTCATAAAAGCAATGAGGTACAGCTGACTGGAAGCTGGGTGACCTGAGTTCTAGTTTTGCCTCTGCCACTAATTGATAGTGTGTAACTTTGGGGAGGTCTTTTTGATCTTTGAACTTTTATTTTATTTTATTTTATTTTTTGACAAAATGAGGCACTAAACTTGGCTTAGATCAGTGGTTCCCAAACCTTTTTGGCCTACCATCCCCTTTCCAGAAAAAATATTACTTAGCCCCCTGGAAATTAATTTTAATTTTAATAGCAATTAATAGGAAAGATAAATGCACCTGTGGCCATCACTGCCTCCCTGGATCACTTTAGCACCCACCAGGGGGCGGTGGTGCCCACTTTGGGAATCACTGTTTTGATGAACCATAAGATGACTGACCTTAACCATAGGATTCTGATGTCTAAATCAAAAGTTGCTTTTTTCTTGCTATAGATTGTGTTGTGGCAACAGTAAGACAGGAAAAGGATGACAGATTGCAAAAAGTGATAGTGTGAATGCTAGAGAAAGTGTGTGAATGGTTTCTACTAATTAAAGATATCTTGCATCTTCAATTTACATCAGCTAAATATGGATCTAATAATTTGTTAGTCTTTCATTCTCAGTTACTGACTAGTGGATAGAGTGCTAGACCTGAGGTCAGGAAGACTTAGGTTCAAATTCTGCCTCTGATATTGTCAGATAAGTATAGTTTCCTCATCCATTAAATAGGGAAATAAAAATAATTGTTATATCTACTTCACCATGTTGCCAGGGACTGAAATGAGAAAATTCATGTAAAATATTTTGTAAACTTTAACACATAAGATAGTACCATGAACAGAGTATTGGACTTGGATTTAGGAAGACTCAGAAATGTATACACTGTGTGACTCTGGATAAGTCACATAGCCACTTAGCCTCAGTCTTCTCATCTGTAAAATGGAAATAACAATAGTACCTACCTCATAGGGCTATTGTGAGGATCAAATAAGATATCTGTAAAGCACTTATAAATCCTTGAAATACTTTCGAAATGCTAGTTGTTATCATCAGCATCAATCATTATTACCTAATATTCATCTCATCCATGGAATCAGACAGAAATGATCCTAGGACAATTCTTTGTTCCTTTCTTATTCTTTCATTGCTGTTGTTGTTGATAATTTCATGGTTTTTTGTGGATGCAGATCAAATTATGATTTTGTATAATTAAAACTATTAAGGTAGATGTAAGCTCACCTTCCACAGACTTATGGAAAGCATCTTTTGAAGAGCTCTGAAAGCAGAAAGAATGACCAGAATGAGATGTATTTCTCCCTGTCTGCACATGGTTTTGATTTCTTTTTTCTTTTGGCCTTTATATTTTGAGAAGTTACTTTTAAAAAAATCATACTATGTAGTTTAGAAATTATTCAGAATAGTGGTGTCTATTTAAAATGTTTTTTGATTTTTGAGTATGTCTTAATAATGTTAACTTTGTCTATGGAAATGCTCTTATTGCTGCATATTTGGGGAATTCTAAAGTAAGTTTTGAGATTTGTTTTTATAGAATAGGGTTTTAGTTTTTGCTAATTAATGAAGAATGGATGTCTTATGGTATTTCGTTTAGGCTAATTGGGCTTTTATAGATATTAGTAGGTGCTAACTTTTGGCAATCTTTAGTAATATTGTATGATTTCTACCAGTTTTCCATAATCCATACCTAATAATAAGTCTTCAACAGGACTAACCAAGTAGGTTTCAAACTGTCCCTCACAAAGCACCAACAGATAAACTCAGAAAGCACAGAGCTGACCTTGCAGTCCCAGGAAATGTTCAAAAGGGAGATGGATTGAGTGGAAAAGCTAGAGAGTTCTGTTCTGGACATGCAGGTTTTAATGATGCTCACTGTCCACAATGTAATTGTGATGCAGTAGAATGTTCAAACTAGAGAATGGGGCTGAATATCATTCAACAAGCATTTATTACATGCCTACTCTGTGATAGGAATTGCACTAAATACAGCATGTTATGTATATAGCATACTATGCCCAGAATACTGGGGATACAGAGAAAAAGTAAAGATCTATAGATTATAGATAGAGATAGAGATAGCGAGATATAGGGGTTTGAAAGTCTGGTATTAAGCTGGTTATTGATCTCATGGGAGCTGATAAGATCACAATGCAATAGTTGGGGTGGGGGAAGAGATTGAGAGAGAGAAGCAGAAACAGAAGACCCTGAATAGATATATTTTATACACAGTAAATGTTCCTGACATGGATGATGAATGAGCAGAGAAGAGTGATTTGGTGTGGTCATATAGATAGAAGAAAGACAAAGATAAAACAGTGTAACGAAAAGCCAGAGAAGAGAGAATATCCTGGAGGAGAAAGTCAAATGTAGCAGTAAAGTTGAAAAGAAATGAGGATAAAGAAAGGGCTGTTAGATTTATCAATTAAGAAATCATTAGTAACATTGGAGAGAAGAATTCCAGATGAATGTAGAGATCAGAATCAAGATTGCAAGAGGTATGGAAAAGGATGAGAGGAGAGAAATCAGTCACCAAATGTAGATTTTTTTCCCCAAATTTGGGCATATCTGCGGGAGATATTTGTGTGCACATGTGTTCATGTGTGTGTGTGTGTTTGTATATACATGTATATAATCTCCGATAGATACCCTTCCTTCTGTGAAAGAGGTAGTGTGGACTTCAGTGGTAATGGTAGGATCAGTAGGGTCATGTTAACATGGGCTCTTGCTGATCATTTCTATGTATATGGTCAATTTGTAAGCTAGGCACTTGTGTTGTATTTTCAGCTTTCAGTTTGGGTGTTGTTTTTTTTTCTCCTCTGTAATCTTTATTGTTCATTTTACACATTCCAATGGAATAATAGCTTTGAGTTGCCATCCCAGACCTCTGACTTTAAATTGCTTTGCTGAGATAGCTGGCAGAAAGGTCTTTTAAAGAAAGACTGGTATTGTAAAATCCAGAGAAACTCTGTAAAGTTAATTAACTTTATCACCACCAATTTTTCCCAGCTGTCAATTAGCAGTGTTTTCACAAGAATAAATTCTACCAGTACATTAGTAATTCCTTTAATCAAAGTAATGACAATATAAATTACAGCTGTCATCCAGTTTTATTAAGCACAGCCAGTAAAGTCACCTATAGTGTGGTTACTGAAAAACATAAACATATAAACAAAACCCTTAGACTCTGATTCTTTCTTAGCCTTCTATCCACAACACTGATGATGCCAAGGATGAAGGAACAGCTTCCCACCATTTCTTCCAGCTAGAGAAATATTTCTTAGCTCCCTTTTCTCAAACCAGTCAGATAACATTTATTGAGTATTTACTCTATGGAATGCTGTGAGTTAGAAAATCATAGTCACATATGCTTTTTGTACACACAAGCACACATACACAAATTAAGCTACTCACTGAGAGTTGGGAAACAACAGTAAAATGACTTCCCAGTAGGAAAGCTATAGATTCCTAAATAAAGTTGGAAGTTCAACTAGTTGACCTTGAAAGTCTCTTGAAACTCAACATTTTAGGATTCTGTTTTTAGATCTTCTATTATTCCACTGTGTGACCTTGAGTACATAATTTAATCTCTTGGAATGTCTGTTCCTCCTTTAAAAAAGGAGAGGGTTGGGGCAGCTGGGTGGCTCAGTGGATTGAGAGCCAGGCCTAGAGATGGGAGGTCCTAGGTTCAAATCTGGTCTCAGACACTTCCTAGTTGTGTGACCCTGGGCAAGTCACTTAACCTCCATTGCCTAGTCCTTACCACTCTTCTGCCTTGGAGCCAATACACGGTATTGACTCCAAGACAGAAGGTAAAGGTTTAAAATTAATTAATTAAAAATATTAATGAAATTAAAAAATAAAATAAAAAATAAAAAAGGAGAGGGTTGGACCAGTTTCTCTATTGGGCATCTTACCAATTTAAAGTTCTATATATTTATGAGTTCTTAAATGCTTCTAGAAGGAGAGGGAAATCAGATTTAGGCAAAGCTTAGTGGAAAAGTCTTCCTGGAGAGGGTAAGTTCAAAGCATGGCTTTGAGGGAGAAAAGAGACATGAATGGAGAGGAAGGAGTGGGTTATTGGATTTTTGCTGCCTTGGAAACCCACCTGCTTGATGCCTCAGTTGATTCTCAAAATAGCTAAATGATATTTTAAGCTTTTAGATGTCAGGGCAATGATGTAGAAATAAATGCCATCATCAGATAATTAAAACCCTCTGACAGAGGGAAGAATGTCAAATATCATGGCTTAAACATGTCTCTGGCATTTGGTCTGCTGAGGGAGTTCCTGAGGTCTGGATGACCACAAGTATCCATCCTGAGGAGAGGAGAAAAATTTATATTCTGTATATGTGTTTAGTTGGGTCTATCAAGTGAAACAGAGTTAGAAAGAGACATGGTTTTGAATATATCTCTCCCCTAAAGAAGAGAGAAGAGTATTTTCCCCATGATTCTTCCTTTATCATGTTCTTTGAGCTGGATAAGGCTAGGGAAGTAGAATGTACATGCCAAGATGGATATTTTTGTTTTGAAGGGAAGGAAGGGAACAAATATTTATTAAATTCTTGCTAAAATTTAGGCATCAAGCTAAGTGGTTTACAAATATCATCTCTTTGATTCTCACAATCATCCTAAAAGGTAAGCATTATTATAATCCCCATTTTTAAGTTGAGGAAACTGAGGCAAACAGAAGACAAATGACTTAAAAGTGTCCAGGATGCAGCAATTGGGGGCTGCCTGAACAAGCTGTGGTATCTATTGCAATGGGATATTATTGTGCCATAATAAATGACAAACAAGATGATCACAAAAAACCCTAGATAGATATGAATTGATGCAAAATAAAGTGAGCAGAAGCGGTGAATGATGTACATAATAATAACAACAATAATGTACGATGATCAAATGTGAATGACTTAACCATTATCAACAAGGCAAGGATGCAGGACAACTCCAAGACACCCATGACAAATAAAGGATAGCCACCACCATAGAAGGAACAGACAGAGTCCAAATGCAAATTGAAACATACCATTCTTTACTTTATTTCCATTATGAATTTTTGTCTAGTGTAAGCTATATGTGTCTTCTTTCACAACATGACAAATGGGGAAATATATACCATAGGATAATATACGTACAACTTATATCACCTGCCTTCTTGGGGAGGGGGAAAGGGGGAAAGAGAGAGAGAATGGATTGCAAACAATCAGAAAAAAACCCATTAAGAAATTGTATTGATATGTAATCTGGAAAAAATAAAATGTATTTTTAAAAAAAATGCCCAGGATCACATAACTAATAGGTGTCTAAGGCCAGATTTGGACTCATTTTTCTGATGCCAACCTTAGTGTTATTTATTCAATGTCCCACTAGTTTCTTTTGATGGGTTCAGAGGGAAGTCAGCATGCCTCCTTAGCACTAATAACCATTTCTCAGGAGTGCTTTGATGCATTACACTTAAGCAGGGTTAAAGATAGACATACTTAGTCTATAGCCTTTTTAATAAGTTATATTTAGTGTGTTATTTTTACTTTTGTTTGTACTTGGCATAAATTGATGTTCTGTGCTTTAAGAAAATAAGTTATTGTTGCCAGTCCATCAACACATTTTTTAATGCTTACAAGCAATTTTGTTTGATTTAAATGGAGGACACCTCCTGTCTGGGGAATAGCTGGGGAGATTGTCTTTGGTGACAAGTGAATGATTTTCAGAGTTAGTTTGAAAGTCAGTAAGCTTATATGAACACCACTTAGTTTGATATAATTTGACTCTGCCATACCATACTCTTTTAAAATGATTTTTATTGATATTCTTTGTTTCTACATAGCCTCCACTTCTAAACACATTCTCCCCTTTCCACTACTCAACAAGCCATCATTTGTAATAAAGAATAAAAAAAATTGAAAGACATATAAAGTGATGCAAAGTGAAATGGGCAGAACCATGAGAACATTGTACAAAGAAACAGAAATTAAGAACAATGATCAACTGTGAATGACTTAACTATTATCAACAATGCAAGGATCCAAGACAACTCCAAGGTATTCATGACAAAAAAAAAGCTCTCAGTGCCTTAGGAAGAAATGACATTCTGAATGAAGACTATCATACCATTCATCATTGCATTTCCTCTATGAAGTGATAATGATGAAAATATGAATTGTTTAATAACATATGGTCAACCTCTATAATATTACCTGTTTTCTTAGGGAGGAGGGAAGGGTAGGATGGAAAGAGAGAGAAATATGGACTACAAAATGTCAGAAAAAAATTATTAAAAATTACATTGACCTGTAAAAATGTTTAAAAAGAAAGAAGAGACCAAAAGTAGGTAAGTAAAATTAACCAATGAATCAGTCATATTTGGTAATATGTGCAGTTTTTCACATCCTTAGTCCCCTATATCTATAGAGAGAAAAAAGGAAGTATATTTGGTCATCTCTTCTCTTAACTGGAAATGTATACTGCCATCTTTTAATTGATTTTGTCTTTTGGAATGTAGCTCGTCGTTACAGCTATGAAACTTTTTAGGCTGTATCACAAAACACTTGGTAACTTATGCAATATGAATCTGATTAGTCTACTAAGTTACTTAAATTCCCCTCTACTGCCCTTCCAACACAGCCAACACCTGGCAGAAACAGGCTTGGATTTACTTTATATTAGAATTCATATACTTTCTTTTTTTTAATTTGAAAATTTTATTTAATTAATTAATTTAGAATTTTTTTTTGCCATGGTTACATGATTCATGTTCTTTCCCTTCCCTCCTCCCAACCCCTCCCATAGCCAATGAGCAATTCCATAATGAATTCATATACTTTTACTGATGGAATCATGGTATTTTACTTATGGAAAGATCCTTAGAAGGAGCATCTTAGGTGGCTTAGTGGATAGAGAGCAAAATCTAGAGATAGGAGGTCACAGATTCAAATCTGGTCTTAAACATTTCTTAATTGTATGACCCTGGATAAGTTATTTGTCCTCTGCTGCCTAAACCTTATGACTCTTTAACCTTGGAAAAAGACTTAGTATTAATTCTAAGATGGAAGATAAGGTTTTTTTTTTAACAAAAACATTTTGTAGATCATCTCATCTATCATTTTTCGGATGAGGAGCTTAAAACCCAAGGCTAAGTCATTCTTTCAAAGTCAGTTAATTTGTGAGAGAACTAAGGCTAGTAATAACTGCCATTTTTATAGTGATTTTCAAACATTTTCAAAGTGCTTTATAGTTTCTAGTCCCAAAACAGTCCTGTGTGGTAGATGCTTCAGGTATTATTATTATTATTCCCATTCTTCAAATGAGGAAATTGGGCCTCTGGCAAGTAAAGTAAATTGATCACGGCTCCATAGCTTGGAAGTATCAGACACAGGATTTGATCTATGGTATTTCTAATTCTAAATTTAGCAATTGAGGCACACTAATAACCAGTTCTCCTGGCTTTTAGACTATGTCATTTTCCTTTATATTATACTGTACTTATGTTGAGTGGGGAACATCTTTCAAGGCAATTAACTAATAATTATTTATTAAGTATTTACCTTATACCTAATATGGGGCCAGACTCTGGGATACATTGATTAAAGAAACAATCCTTATTCTTCTTGAAGGAAAAATGTGTACATATATAAGTATACATAGAATAAACTTAAAACAAATACAAATTTGTTTAATGCAAGATAGTTGAGGAGGGAGGGCACTAGCATTGGGGGACTAACAAAAATGATGTAATCTAGAAGGTTCAGCTGTATCTTGAAGAAAAAGAAGAATACTATGATGCAGAGGCAAGGAGAAAGTGAATTCCAAGCCTAGAGGACAACCAGTGCAAAGCCACAGTAATGGAAAGTGGAATTTTGTGTGTGAGGAACAGAGTTTGAAATTGCTGGATTATTGAGAACTGGAAAGGATATAACACTGCAAATGGTATAACGTGTTCTGAAGGGACTTAAAGGTCAATTTTTTCTTCTAGAGGCAATGGGGAGCCAATGGAGTTTATTGAATAGGGTAGTGACATCGTTAGACTTATGCTGAAGGAAAATTACTTTGGCAGATATGTGAAGGATGGCCTGGAGAAAGGAGAGATGTGAGGCAGAGAAACCAATCAGAAGGTTATCATAACAGTCTGAGTGACAGGTGATGAAGATATGAACGAAAGTGATATCTATGTGAGTAGAAAGAAGGGGTAAGATGTAAGAGATAATGTGGATCTAAAAATGCAAGACTTGGTAACTCATTGGCTTTTTTGTGGAATGAGATACAATGAGAAGTCAAAGATACTTCCAAAGTTAGGAATTTAGGAGACTGGAAGAATAGTGGTGTCTGACAGAAACGAGAAAGTTTGGAAGATGGGGTGGATTTGGTGGGACAATAATGAATTTTGTTTTGGATATTTTGAGTTTGAGATGATCCTAGGACATCTAGGTTGAAATGCCTCATAACCAGTCAGCCAGTTACAAGCATTTATTAAATACTTATTTGCTGACAGGCTTAGGGATCCAGGAATAAAGTAAAGGGGAGAGACTAGGGTTGGAAATATAGGTCTGAGAGTAAGCTGTACAATGAAGATAAAACTTATGGGACCTAATAAGGTCCCTGAGATAGAATGTGTTTATTTATAAATAGAGGGAAGAAAAGAAAACCCAAGACAGAATCTTGGAGCTGGGAAACTTACAGTTAAGGGTATAAGATGAATGAAGACCCAGCAAAAGAGAGAGAGGAGTCATCAGGGAAGGAGATGAATTTTTTCTTATATTTTATCTTCAGCATTCACCATAGTGACTTGCATATAGTAGGTATTTACCAAATTATTTGAATAGTGGTGATATAAATCTTCCTGTTTGTCTTTCTTTGTATTCTAATTCCTTAGCACAGTACCTGACAGATAGCAAGAATCTTATATATGATGGTTGACATCCTGCTGCCTTCTAACCCAGGCAACCTTACTGTCCTATACACCACTGATAAAGTAAACGTTCACACAAAGAATGAGGCTGCCTGTTTACTGCTTGGAATGATTTGAGGAAGAATTAGTCAGCTCTTCTTTATCATTCTACTAAGAGTTAGGAAAGGTTAGAGTCCAAAGAAATCTATGTTGTTAGAAAAAAAAATTGCCTCTTTCTGGTGAGAGAATGACCTGGGTTTCATGTGGGAAATGGGGACCTTGGCCAAGGTTATACAAAATGCTTCCCGGATTCTATTTATAAAGGTAGGTTTTTCCCATATGCTGTGCTTTCTCTCCCTGGAGATAGTGGAGTCTGGAAGTCATGCCCTCACAAAGGGGTTTCGCTTCTCCTGCTATGAGGCTCTATTTTTCTCTGTGGGTGTGTGAGTGCTGAAGAAGCAGCTCCTGGAGTTACCAGAGGAGTTACTGAGCTTGCCGTGTTAAGAAATGTTATTGTCTCTCTTTTGTTGCTTGGCATGCTCACAGCAGAAGGGGCTATAATAGATTATGACATGGAGGAGAAAGGGAGATGATAGGAGAGTAAGAACAAAAGAACAGGAAGAGGAGTCATACAAGAGGCTGAAAAGGAAAATTGTTGAAAGAGAATTTCCCCCCTTTATGCAAGGAATGGTTGAGTGGGCTGAACAACCCTCTTTCTGTGCCTACTCCCTTCCCCCCCCCTTCAAACATACATTTGCTTGCAGTACATCCTCTCCTTGCCAAATTCTCATTAAATGGTGATTTACCATTACATATTTCGGAAGCTTATTATCCTACAGAAAGACATCAGGAACTGTTGCCAATGATCACAAACAAAGACGGAAACTAGGAATATTAACACCAGTGATCACAATATTAATGGTACTTTTCAAAGATCTATGATTTTGTGTTAATGAATTCACAAATATGCAGTATTGTGCTTTAAGGTATACAAGGCATTCTTCTTAAAACAATCCATCGGGTTAGGTAGTGCAAGCATTATTTTTGGATTAGGAAACTGAGCTTTTGAGTGAGTCAGTGACTTTCCCATGTTCACATAGCTAGTAGATATCTGAAGTAGATTCAAATTCAGGTTATCAGACTCTAAGCTTTAGGGCTCCAGAGGCTCTATCATGTTGTTTTTCACTAGCACACACCCTGCAGTATGTTCATCATTGCAACTTATAATACCTGAAGGTTGAGGTAAGGATCAAGTTAGATGAGGTATGAATAGTGCTTTCTAAACTCTAAGTTACTATAAAAATGTCAGCTATTATTACCTCATCTTCTTTGAGGGAGTTCACATAGAAAAAGGCTTGAAAAAAAAGTTGTTCCCTTACTATTACTATTTGAATGTCCTTTGGACTATTATTGAAATAGGTTGAATAATTCCTTTTTTAAGTGAATAAAAATATTGATATGTGAACTCATCTTCTGTAAGATAACAGAATGTATTTAGGGATCAACTCCAATAATAGAGAGGGCAATGAGGATGATAGATCCCCTCCATGAAAGCTACCCCCCATTTTGTCCCCACTTAATTTTGATTTCTTCTATTAAGTCTGTGCATTTGAAGGAACAGAGTATTTTGGCATGGCTACATCTATTAAACATGTTGCTCTTAAATTTTTATTGATGATTGTTATGTCTATGTGGGCAACATTTCTTTATCTGATAATGATATCATATTTGATGAATTTTCAAGGGTATTTTGAGGTCTGTACTTTATAGTGCTTGGATTTGTCGGTCTGTTAGTTTATGAAGGCTCATAAACTCTTGCTGTATAATTCTAGCTAGCAAGTTATCTTATTAGGTATATGGTAGATGTTTATTTAAAAAAACCTAGAATGACATTTTGCAGAACTTCTACAATTTTATTGCATAATTTACATGGATCAATAACTCCAGGATCCTGAAAAAAAATTCTGTAATTTTTGGAGGTGATGACTTGATTCTGAAATATTATCATAAACTTTTCTGTTCCTATAAACAAATCAGAATTAATGGGTTATTTCTTTAGCACTTCGTGGTTGACATGCCTGTTCTAGTTCATGTGCATGTCTCCCATGGATTGCCTTTGGATCCCACTCAATTCTTAGCCACTTTATTTTGTATATTTAAAATATTATTCTGAGAAGAGGTTTATGGACTTCACTAGATTGACGTAGGAGACCATAATACAAAAGGTCAAGAACCCCTAGCTGAAAGCCATATTGTCCATTTTATGCTGCCAAAGGTATACATTAGGACATATTCCATAGATGTTAATTGCTCTCAATTTCCCTTATAGTTTTTTAATGTCTTCAAGTTTCAAGTCAGTCTTAATATGCACAACTTTAACTTGCCCTTGCTTGGTATGTCTCATAGTAGGTGCTTCATAAAGGTCAATTGCCTTCCATTGTATATATATATGTGACTATATGGCACGTAACGGCTAGTACAAAATATTACACTTTAGAAGGAAGATTAATTTACACGATGCAACCCTGGCAGGCATAGACTAAGTACTTAATAAATGCCTGATGACTGCTAATTGTTGATTGATTGTAATATAGATAGTATTATCTTTATCATTTAATTGATGAGGAAAATGAGGCTCAAAAAGCTCATAATATCTCAGGACTGGAAAGAAACTCACCAGGCTAACAAACTAAGCCATATCTCATTGAAAAATCCCTTTCTTCTCTCATCCATACAAGAGGTCATTTACCCTTAATTTAAAGACTTCTTTTTTTTTAAACCCTTACTTTCCATTTTAGAATCAATACTGTGTATTGATTCTAAGGCAAAAGAGCAGTAAGGGCTAGGTAGTGGGGGTTAAGTGACTTGCCCAGGGCCATACAACTAGGATATGTCTGAGGTGTGGCACTCCATCCACTGAACCAAGTAGCTGCCCCTATTCCTTCTAATATTTGAAAGACATTCTTCTAAAGAAGCCTGCTCATCGAGAGGAACCTAAGCTATTTCTCTAGGATATATGGAACCCTTTGAAGGAGCCTCAAGACTCAGGAGATTTTGACCAGGGAAGTGATCAGGCTGAGCCAGAGAGAGTCAACTGGAACTACATCCAAAAGCATTCCTACCTGGGATGTGTTTGCTGAGATGGAAATGACTAGACTAGAGTGTCTTTCTTCCTGCCCAGGATGGTATTGGTTTGTCCTAGACAATGAATTTAAGAGGTTGGATGCTTGACCTGGATGGTACAACCCTTAATTGGCAAAGGCAAACATCTGATTCTGAGATACTATAGAAGGGTTATTTTCCCAGATGATGATGGATGGAGGACCTCTTGGCCTAGGAACCACCCAGAACCCAGATTTAGAAGGCTATCTTTAATTGGCCCCAGAAAGGCTGGCATTGGAAATGGGAGGTTCTGGGTGGGTGGGAGAGGGCTGAATAGATCTAGTCTATCAAAACCAAAATCCTTTAGTAACTTTACCTCTTCCCCTGTCAACTGTCATCAGGGAGCATGATGAAATGGGAATTTGAATTTAGGAGAGACCAGATATATATGTTATATATATATATATATGTTACTCCATGTCTTAGTCACTACAAAGGGGCAGAGGGTAGCTTCCTCATAGGGTATAGAACTGATTCAATTGACATTGAAGTCATCTTCTGAGATTCCTCAAACCTATGGAACAGAAAAATCTCTGTACTGGTTCTTTTAGACTATGCTCTTGGCAACCGCTGCTCCTGTGACTTACCAGGTTTCTGTATGAACTCTTGCAACCTTCCCCATTGATTGGTGGTGAAAGTTGAACCATTCCCTGTCCTTTCTACAAAAGAACTCACCCTCCTCCAGGGAGAAGTAATAAGAGAAGCCCAGGGCTTTCCTGCCATGTATTGCCAAGTTTCTTCTCCACTTCTGCTCTCATCCTCTTGGGTCACGGCTCTGATTTCAGCAGGATGCAGCAGAACCTCAGGGTTGGAGATTGGTGCCTCTCACTGGAGGTTTGTTCCAGCATTGTCCCTCACCTCCGTCAACAGAAGGCTCTTCACTTGGGCTAGTGCCAGATCTATTAGCTAGCCCTTGACATTCCTTAAAAACTGAAGTCACTGCTCCTAGTTACTGAATATGTTAAGTCAGTTTGCTTTCAACCTTATTTTACAGGCAGCCCAACCACTCCAACCACCAGAGAATGCTGGTCTTGGCTCTTTCTTTATCCTTGATGGCATCTTTCTCTGGCACCCACTCAACTAATCCCTCTATATCAGTGGAGGCATGGTCTCTTTTTTGAGGGTTTGACATCTTTTCATACATTCCCTTAAGGCTTTACCCATTTTTATTTTTGTAATGCTATCCTCTTCTGACTCTGTATTTTGGTCATCCCTCTTGATGAAACATTTTTTCTAGCATCAGGCTTTTTCTCTGACTTTTGCTCATTCGGGTATGATTTTTTCTCTTGATTTTGCCCATCTGCTGAATCTTAGCTCTGTGTGAATTAAATATCTAGGGAACCTCAAACCCAGTCTGATCCCAGAAGCCTCACATAATAGGGGTCACAGAGTCATGTGTCTTAATTTGCCAGCATGGCAGGTGAGATTCTTGACCAAAGGTAGTCAAGGAATGTGATGTGGAGAGACTGAAGTGAAAACCTAGCCAATTAGAAAATCTAAGGGGAGGGTTTAGTCTGAGCTTAAAAAGCCCTCACTTGTGTTTGTCTCTCTGCCATTTGGGGGGGGGGCTTGTGAAAGTAGCTCTCTCACAGCTGCTAATCTAAGTAAGCCATCTCTGGCAAGTGGCAAAGCAGGTCTCCCCATCCAGGTCCCCAATCTAAGAACTAGGACTTTACGTTAGAAAGGCTGGAAACCTTATTTCTATCTTTCTTTCTTTCTAATCAATCCTTATAAATTTAGTATAAAGCCTCCAAGATTAATTGTTATTCATAACAGCTCTATTCCTGGGGTGAAGGGAGTGCTATCTTGTGCTCTCTAGGTTGGCTCAGATTAAACACTGCACAGGCAGCCTGGTTGGCTCCTGTGTGGAGGTTTATAGCTATTCAGTTTAGTTCTGCCTAATCTCACTGAGGCTGGACTCTAAGGGGGCCACTTTCCTCCCTCTGCTGCTTGTTCCAAAATTAAACTAGTTTCTGCCCTGGCCTTGCTAAGGCTGGGCGCAGGCTGGTGCTCCTTCCCCTGCCTCTTGCTCTTGTCCAAGTTCTGCTGAGGCTTGTTCAACACTCTCTCCTCATAGCCCAGGGAGATGTGTCTTCCTTGCTGTCTCTCTGGGCTATTCTGGCCTAAAGCACTGCTTCACCCCTTCTTCTGCTGGTTCTGCCAATCCAGTGTTTGTTGTGAGGCATTTTTGTTTCTCTGTGATCATGTGGAGGGTGGCTGGCAGGCTTTGAGTGCTTCTCACCTGCCACCTTAGCCTCAGTGCTTGGTTCTGGGAGCTCTACAGCTGTAGCCACCTGTTCTCATCGCCTACACCCCCCCCCCCCATCAGCCCCCAGTCTCGCTTAACTGGAGAGAACTCTATATGGAATGTAAGAAGGTTCTCACTAATGGTACCAAGGTGCTATATCCAGCCTTCTCATCACTCCAATGCCCATATTTGCAGTACCCTTCCATGTTTTTAATCACAATATGAGCCAAAATGCGGTCTCATCTCATCTCAGTGCCCAATTATGCCATTTTTTGAGGGCAAATCTGACATGCTGATACTCTGTTAGCTCAGGTTCAGTGCTGGGATAGAAGGAGGCACTATTAGGTCATTCAACCATTAATAGGGGGGATTTAGTTAAAGAAATAGAAAGGGTTTTCAATAAGAATAATCCAATATTTAGATTAAGTGGCATCATCAGGGTCTTGGGATGAGTCAATTCTGAGGGGCCCCAACTCCATGTGAGGGGCAACCCAGAAAGTCACAACATTATGCCCAAAGGCTTCTAGGATATGGTGCCAAGGCAGCCTGAGTCTTAACTTCCTGACCCAGGCAGGGGCAAATTTTTCACCTTTCAGTGAAAATTAGCCATCAACTATGTTGCTGGAAGATGGAGGAACCCTAAGAGATTGTGGCCCTATCATACTAGCTCTAAGCCAGTGATTCCCAAAGTGGGCGCTACCACCCCCTGGTGGGTGCTGCAGCGATCCAGGGAGGCAGTGATGGCCACAGGTGCATTTATCTTTCCTGTTAATTGCTATTAAATTTTTTTAAAAATTAATTTCCAAGGGGCTAAGTAATATTTTTTTTCTGGAAAGGGGGCGGTAGGCCAAAAAAGTTTGGGAACCACTGCTCTAAGTACTCTGCCTCTCTTAAACCAGATTAATATCACATTAGCATTCTTGATGGCTATATTCTATTATCCACTCATATTGACTATGGAGCTCATTAGAATTCCTGAATCTTCTTTAGACATACTTCTATTGACTTTGGAGCCTACTAGAATTCCTGGATCTTCTTTAGACAAACTTCTATCTACTAATGCCTCTTCTAATATATATCTTGCACTTTAGAAGTAGAATTTTGGAACCCAATATGAGATTTTATGATTTACCATATCAAATTCTTTTAGATCCTTACTTTCTATCTTAATAATAACTCTAAGATAGAATGACAAGGGCTAGGCAAATGGGATTTTATTAAATTAAATTTTATAAATTTATATATAATATATGAAACATATATAAATACAATGTATTATATTATATATATATATGCACATATATATATATAATATCTGTTCTCAAGGTGCAACAAGGCTTCAAGTCTTTTACTGCTTTCAGATTGAGAGCCAGGCCTAGAGACAGAAGGTCCTGGGTTCAAATCTGACCTCAGACATTTCCTAGCTATGTGACCCTGGGTAACTCACTTAACCTCCATCGTCTAGCACTTGCCACTCTTCTGCCTTAGAACCAATACACAGTATTGATTCTAAGACAGGAGGTAAGGGCTTTAAAAAATTTAGCCCAAGAAGTAGAATTTGATCTTAATCAATTACTACATGTTTTCAGTGTGATCTCATCCAATTTTTATTCAGTAGCCCTAAATCCATCCTATAGTCTTTTCAAATTGATTGTATGTTTGAATACCTATTTTATTCTATTGATTGATCTATTGACTAATTGAGGTAGAGAAGGAACCTCACATTTATATGTTAGAAACATTTTCAAATGAGGATAGTTGGAACTAGAATGTTTATCCTGGAGAAGGAAAGATTTAGGCATCACTTGGTCCCTGCCTTCAAATGTCTGAAGGTTATGGCAAAGAGGATGAGACTTGTTTGGCTTGACCCCAAAAGGCAGATCTAGGACTGACAAGTTCATGTGACAATAGAGGTAGATTTTTGACTCCATACCAATATATTTCTGAAGACTGAGAGCTATCTAGAAGGGCAGTGAGCTTTGACCAAGTGAGCGTTTGCTGGTGATAGCGGAGATGGGATTTCTGTTGGATAGGATGGTTGCTAAGGTCCCTTCCAATATCAATCTTCAAAGAACTGTGATTCTGATTTTATAGATTCTATGATTCTTTTTTCCTCTGTGAGTGGAATTTATTCAACAATATGACGAGTCTCTGGAATAGTTCAGTCTGGCTCCAGTAACTTTTGAGTGAAGAAGGCATCTAAAATAATTTTGATACCTTTTCCATCGATGGGAAAACTTCTAGGAGAAGAATTAAAGCCTGTTTGAAAAAACCGGTGTCCTTGGTGACATTTTAGTAGGCAATATGGAAGGCCTGAGATTTTTCTCTATTTTTCCCCCTCCATGCACACTATAATAGGCTGTCATTCATAGTCACAGCAGGGATGCAAAACGGTTCTTGAATAACTAGGATGTCAGAAGCTCACTCACGGCATGTAGTTTTCTAAAAAAAATCTCCCATCAAAACACAGATTTCTTTTGATGTGAACAGCTTTTCTAGATCCTTCTTTCAGTGACAGATTAAGTCATTTGTGTAGTGAACTCTGACACCAGTATTAATATCAGTGTACCTGTTTATTCCATCCTAGCTCATTTGTATCCCTTGCAACTTTGATGACAGGATCAAAATGTCTTGAGTCTCTTAGATAGCATCTAACTGACAGCTGACTTTGGGAGTGACCTCTATCTACTGCTTCCCTTTCTTCCCCATGTTACCCAGGATGCCTTGCCTATGAAAGATGGTTTAAGTTTAAATTGCTTTTTCACTGTGCAAGAAGAAACACTGGGCTTATACTGATGACTAGCTTTCAATGTGGGCTAATAAATCTGTTATTTACATACTAATAAATACCTGAGAGAAATCTAAAACTAATATTCAACAATTATCTGCTAAAAACTCATTCTCCCAAGCAAAATATACATACCACTTGATTATTTTAAATCTTACACTCCAGTTTGTTGAGAGTGATGCTCTGAATTCCTACAAAAATTGGGGGAGAGAAATAGTAAACGGACTAAAGCAAAATAGTGGTTTTCAGGCATAAGAAGATACCCATTTTTATCTCTGTGTTCCGAAAAGCTATTGAAAATAATGTCATTTCCTGTTGATGATTTTTTTAAAGTATTGTTGCTAAATGCTTCTCCTTGGTTGTTCTAGAAATTTTTCAGAAATATAACAGTGTTCTAAAGATGATTGGCATCTGCCAAATGCCCACTGCATGTCTGGAGTAACCCTAAGTTCTTTGAATTAAGAATCAAATCAAATGATGTATATAAAGAACTTTGTAAACCAGGAAAATGTTATAGAGCTATGAACATTTTAAAAAATTCAATTTTATTTTATTTTCCATTTTGAATTCACTCTGTCTTGCCTCTCTCTGCCTAACCAACTGAGAAGGCAAAAACTAATACTAATAAAAACAATGACAGGTATATATAGTCAAACAAAACAAATTCCCAGATTAGCTATGTCCCCAAAAGCAAAATAATAAAATATATCGTTAACCACAAGGCCTTTGGAATTGTAGTTGGCTATAGTGTTGTTAAGAGTTCACAAGTTTTTCAAAATTGCTTATCTTTCTAATAATGTTGTTCTTGTGGTTCTTTTCACTTCACTTAACATGAGTTCATATAAGTTTTCCCTAGTTTTTCTGAAATTATTCCCTTCATCATTTCTTATACACATAGTAATCCATTCTGAAATTTAAGAGGGAAAAAAAAGATTGTACAACTAGGTAGAGAACATGAAATATATTTACCATAAAAGAAGACACGTATAGATTAAAGGAACAATTTAGAGTTGATTCTTTTTGTTTCCTTTTTTGCAAAAAAGAAGAAACATTCATTGAATGAAAGAGTTAGAGACAATCTATTCAAACTCTCTCATTTTGCTACAAATGAGGACAGTGATTTGCTCAAGGTGACAATGTCTGTTAATGGCATGAGGGCTGGGATTCAGTCCATTTCTAGTCTAGTCCAACATGTGATTGTCCTAGATATAAAGTGATAAGAATGGATATTTTTATATATATGCATATATATGGATAAGAAAGAAAATAATAACAAAAGTAAAGTAAAAATCTACTAATGTCCTACTTTATTGCCTTATTAAGTTGTGAAAGCAACCTGGCATTCTTAGAGGCTCTGCCCATAGAAGATAAATTTTGACAGGGTCAACATGGTTCTGCTGAATGACTAGGTCTGTCAGCTAAACAGAATCTGAGCTCTGTAAGGAATAATATCACCAGAACCCCACAGAGTTGTAGTCCAGGAAGTGCACCTTAGATTTTGTTCCAGGCACTTTGGACTTTAGAGTGTGACAAAGTGGTATCATGGGCATGATGTTGGGGAATACCTAACATGAGAGGGGAAGGGTTGTCTCCATTTCCACATCCAGAGCCAAAGTCAGGAATTTCCATGCTTCTCAAGTCACCAGGGCATCAATATTCTGAGTACTTCTCAATAAATCTAAAGGTTGGAGAGAGGCAAAAGAATGGGTCCCTATCCTTTAACCTTTTTTCCTTTAACCATTTTTACTGAAGATTAGACTAAGATGTTTCTTCAAGCAGCTTTGGCCACCTATTACCAAGTCCATCTGTACTTAACACCTCTAAATATGGATGAGAGCCTGGGGATGGATAGCCAGATTGATTTCAGAACAATGAATGGGTTGAGATGACCTGGCAAGTCAACAACCATTTATTAATCAATTACTCTGCTCCAGGTCCAGCGCAATATAATAGAGAGCCAATACCAACAAAAAGAAATGTAATTCCCACCCTTAAGGAGAAGACTACAGACAAAAGGGAGATGAACAGTAGGGTTAGGACATGGTTTGGGAGGAGAGAAGGTACTCCTTCAGGGGTATGATGTCAGAAAGTAAAAAGCAGAATCAAGAGAGAAATGTTTGGCTGGCCTGGTCCTCTTCTTGAAATAGAAGCACAAGGAGTTATTCACCAATGGGAGAAAGGAGCTGTCATGGCAAAAGGATGTTCCACGGCCACAAGGATAGATGATATTCCAGGATGACTTTGTCCCAGATTCTGAGGGAAGTTCCAGGATGATGCAGCAGCAAAGACAAGATTGTAATAAAGCCTGGAAAATCAGAAGCAGAATTTGAGGAAGATTCTGTTAGAATCAACTGCCATTAGCTCCCAGTGTCTCTTTCTCCTAGGAAACTGGTGTCCTGCCTGTTGTGAGACAGTGGAAGAACCCCATATAGTACATATGGTACAGAAGGATAGATTCTTCAATCACAGAGGGGATGATGAGATCATGTGTATTGCATTTGGATTCTGTCTGAGGGCAGGCTTCTATTCTCCTCTAATTCCAGCTCACATGCCTTTGAATCTTGGCCAAGAATCAATCTGATGTAAGCTTCAGTCACCTTAGCATGAAGAAGGGGAGATAGGTACTTAAGGTTGAACCTGCATGTAGACAGTAGTGGAGATGTTGAAGAGGAGAAAGAAATGAATAGGAAAAGATGTCAAAATGAAAATAATTATTTAAAATGTGGAGCGATCCTTTTTAACCCCTTCCTTTCATAACTAAGTAACTGGGGGAAGGGAAGTTATCTATACTTCTTTGCTTCCCACTTGCTTCATAATCATTGAAATCTTGTCTCCATCCTCACACAACTGAAACTTGTCTCTCCAAGGTAAAAAAGGGTCTTTTAATTGAGTTATTGCACAATCTTCTTCCTCCCTCTTCTTCATCTTTAAGGTTTTAATTTTTTAAAACCCTTACCTTAAATCTTATAATCAATATTGAATATTGATTCCAAGGCAGAAGAGCAGTAAGAGCTAGGCAATGGGGATTAAGTGACTTCCCCAGAGTCACACAGCTAGGAGGTATCTGAGATTTGAATCTAGGACTTCCTGTCTCTAGGTCTGGCTCTCAATCCACTGAGCCATACAGCTTCCCCAAAGATTGTAATATTCTTAACTACTCTCTCCCCCTGAATTTTACTGCTTCCTTTTTCAGCTTTCTTGATTTTTCTCTATTTCATTTTACTCTGATGGATCACCGATCAAGATGTATTGCTAAAGAGAGGAAGTATTAGAAAGGTTATCTTCTATATTCTCTTCGTTTCCCTTCTCTCCTCTCCCATATCCTTTCCATTCCCTCTCCCTCCCCTTTTCCTTTATCTCATCCTGTCTCCTCTCCCTTCATCTCCTCTTCTCTTCTTAAATGACTTCTAAATATATACATCTAGATCTTTCTTTGTCTTTGTCTATGTCTCTCTACTATCTCTCTTTCTATCTATCTCTGTCTGTCTATCTATCTATCTATCTATCTATCTATCTATCTATCTATCTATCTATCTATCCATCCATCTATCTATCTATCTATCTATCTATCTATCTATCTATCTATCTATCTATCTATCTATCTTTCTAGCAGTCTATCTATCTATCTATCACAAGTTCCCCTCTAGTACCACACATTTTGGTTGCCTGCTAAAACATCATTATGTAGATATCAGATAAGCTTTTCCAACTCCTAAACGGAACTCAACTTCTCCTGAACTTGTTCCTTTAAACTTCCTAATCTTTAAGAATATCATCCTCCTAGTCATCTGGGTTCTCAACATCTGACTTATTCTTGACTTTCTTATATGTTCCCTACTATTTGCAATTAATTCCCAAATTTTACAGATTCTGCCATTACAGATTCCTTTGTATCTTTGCCATTCTCTCCACTCCAATGGCCACTACCCTTGTTTAGGTTCTCATTCCCTATTACCTAAATTGATAAAATAGCCTCCAAATTCCCAGCTTCTAGTTTCTCCCCTCTACAATTCATTCTCTACAGAGCTGTCAATTTTATATTCTTTGTTTTTTTTAACTTATCTTCTAAGAATCAATACTAAGTATCGGTTCCAAGGGAGAAGAATGATAAGGGTTGGGCAATTGGCATTAAGTGACTTGCCCATGGTCACACAGCTAGGAAATGTCAGAGACAAGATTTGAATTCAAGACCTTTCATCTTCAGGCCTGGTGCTCTATCCACTGATCCACCTACCTGTCCACCATTTTATATTCTTAAATCACAAATCTTGGCATGTCACTCTTCTACTCAAAAACCTTTGGTGTCTCTGTATAGCCTTCAGGATAAAATACAACCTCCTGAACATGACAATTAAAGTGCTTCATAATCTTACTCTTGCTTATTTTTTCCAGCCTTAATTTGAAGAATTCAACTTCATATGGTCTGCCTTTCAGCCAAACTGTCCTATTTGCTGTTCTCCAAAGTTGGCATTATATTCAGAGCTCCCACCCCACTGTGCTTCTATATAGACCATCTTTTATTCCTCTTCTCACCTCTGCCTCCTAGAATCCTCAACTTCCTTCAAGCCTCAGCACAAGCACCCATCCTACAAGAAACCTCCCCAAGCCCCTCTAAGCATTCCTGCTCTCTTCTTTCTTAAATGATTACCTGATCAGATGTTTATTGACTTACATGCTGTGTACTTCCCACAGTATGTTTTGTCTCTGTATCCCCAACATCTAGCACAGGTCCTGATATTATAGATACTTAATCAATGCTTGTTTTATAGGCTTGGAAATCAGCAGATGAAGTATTCTGCCCTCACTCTGCCCTCCAGGGTCTCTGTCTTTCTACTCTAAATTCTCCCATCTCCTGCTCATCTGAGAATCTCTTTTCTGCTTTTTGCTTCAGGTACAGAAATACCTAGATCCAGAGCAGGGTAGACTATACGTCTATATATGGAAGAGACTCAAGAGGACTTTTAGTCCAACCCCTCTTTCCCGGGTGAGAAATTGAAACCCAGATAATTCAAATGATCCGTCCATGGTTACAGAGATGCTAAACATCAAAGAGTTTGAACAAAGGACAACTGAGTCCAGAAGCAGTACTCTTTCTATTGATCTATACTGCTGCTTTGGTTGGCCAGAGAGCCACAGCAACATATGAAAACATGTCTACTAAGGCATTGAGGAGTTGCAATCTGTGTTGGTAAAGGGGAATCCTCACATCCAGGAAATTCCTGTTTTTTAATTTATTTTATTTTATTTTAAAAGATCTTTATCTTCTGTCTTAGAATCAATACTGTGTATTAGTTCCAAGGGAGAAGAATGGTAAGGATTAGGCAACAGGGGTTAAGTGACTTGTCCAGGGTCACATAGCTAGATTTGTACCCAGGACCTCTCCATCTCCAGGCCTGGCTTTCTATTCACTGATATGGCTCCCCAAATTCCTGCTTTCAAAAAGGATTTTAATAAAATCAGAGTCAGGAAGACTTGCATTTAAATCCTAATTCGAATACATACTGGCTATGTGGACCACAGACGAGCCAATTAACTCCAGAGAGCTATCTCAGACTCTAGGTTACAGATGAGTTGCTGATCCTAATTAGTAGAATGAATAAAGGCCTGAATGATAATTAAAACATTCCCCTACATTCGCTATTCTTAGAATATCCCTGTATCAGTAGATGGATATCAGCAACTCATCATCCCTAGACTACCTTGCCTTTGTAGCTGGGGTGACTAGAGGTGGCCAAGGAGAGTCCAGCCCGATGACCACGTGCAGTGAATTTTGCCCAACACAGACACCACTTGGACCTGAATGTGACCAGGGATCGTTCCTGGTCTGCTTACCTTCTGGCTGCTTGCCGAAGCCTCTCTTCATCCAGATGCTTGTAACCTGTCTCACTCCAAGGAAAGAGAAAAAAGCTTTGTCTAATTAGTGCCTTGTGAAAGCATCCCTGTTTCAGCTCAACAGCCAACCAAAAAGCTCCTTTTCCTGAGATTAAGCCCCCTGGAAACAGTACCTGCATAAGCTGAAATCCACATGGGGATCTATGGTCGCTGCACAGACTGTGCCCCTATCGGCTAATCCCACCCAGCCCTGTTAGAGATTTATTTTGAATATACTCATGTAAGGTTATATTGTGTCATAATGTAAAAGCCTTAAGAATAGGGATTTTTTTTCATCTTCAGTCCCTAACATAGAACCTAGAAGTCAATCAATCAATCAATAACATTTATTAGGTGTCTACTAAGTGTCATTCACTCTGCTAAGTGCTAGGGCTCAAGAAAGATAAAAGACAGCCCCTACTCCTGAGCAGCTCACAATTTTTTTAAGTTTTATTTAATTTTTTTTATATTTTTATTTTGAAAATTTTCCCATAGTTACATGTTTCATGTTCTTTCCCTCTCCCCAAACCTCCCACCCCTCTTTAGCTGACACACAATTCCACTGGATTTTACATGTATCATTGATTAAGACCCAATTCCATATTATTGATAGTTGGACTGGAGTTATCGTTTACTGTCTTCATCCCCATCAGCCCATGTGTTCAAGCAGTTGTTTTGCTTCTGTTTCTCCTCCCATAGTTCTTCCTCTGAATGTGGCTAGCTGTCTTTCTCATAAGTCCCTCAGCCTTGCTCTGTATCCTTGCATTGAGCAGCTCACAATTTAATGGAAAAGACAACCTGTAAATAACCATAAAAAACAAGTAAACTATAGGCTGCATAAATTGGAAATAAATAAATAAAAGAGAGAAGGCATTAGAATTAAGAAGGACCAAAAAATGCATCCTGAAGTGATCACTTCAAGCTTACTCATTGATTAATATTCTATAGGGATTCTATAGGGATGAAATCATAGGTCTGGAATAACAATGACAATAATAGGTAATTCATTGGTGAGGATATTATTAGCCGAGCTTGAGTGTTGAAATATTCTTAGGAAAGGTGTTTCCGAGTCACATCTTGTTACACTTGATTAAATTCAACAAACAAGCACTGGGTGCCTTCAATGTAACAAGGCCTTAGCTAAGTTCTGAGGAATCCAAAAGGATGAGTAAGATGTGATATTCCCAACAAACAAAATGCTGCCCGATAGAGCTAACTGAATACAGAAGATTCGGTTTTTGAATCTTGCTGGCTGAATGACAAGGTGCCGGCGAGATCATCTCTCTGAGCCTTTAGTGACATGGGGAAGAGTCAGCTCTGCAATGCCCGGTCCAGAGGATGCTCTGAGGCTGAAATGAAATAATGTAGACCCTAAAGCATTCGATAAACGTCAATTAATAATAATCACAGCATACCCTTCCCCGCCCCCCAAAAAAAAGCCATTTCCAAGTCATTCTGGATCACATTGTTATAATTTTTCACCCTTTAATTTGGTTGTCTTAGTCACTCCAAACACTTTTTCATGATGCTAATTAGTCCTTTAAGATACTTGGACCGTAAAACATTAAACAGACATCTTAACATTAAGAAAGGTAATTCCCACATGTCCTTCTAATAGCAGCAGACAGGGAAAGCGGCTTGCCATCAGAAGGGACAAAGGAGGGGAGGATGCTGAAGGTAGAGTCCCGACATTAGGATTTCAGACTTTAAAGGCAGCACATGCCATCTTGTGGAAGATTCCGAAATCGCATCGCCTTACAAATCTTTCAAGAAATGTATTTGCAGAATCTTAGAACCGGAAGGACCTTGGAGATCCCCTAGTCTGACTCTTCCCTCTCTTTCCATTTTGAAGGGGAATAAACTAAGTCCCAGACTTTTTACCGATTGTCTACTATTAGCAAGATTTGTAGTCCAGAGTATTATTATTTAGACATTACAGAAAAGAGTATAGAAACGTCAGAACAGGCTACCTCTAGGTCAAAGCCCTCATTTCATGCCTAGCCCATATTTTTGCAATCCCAGCTTTGTTTAATACGATTATTAACCATTTTCTTTGGAGTAGGTCATGGCGTACAGAGATGTGGATGGGAATGGTGTATCCTAGATATCTGAGAGATCATTGGATTTGCATGGAAGTTAATGGCAGAAAGAAGAAGGCACATATGAGTGGTGATAGATACAGCAGGCTGGAGTGAAGGGCACTCATATCAGGAGTATATATATTCTAGAGTTCAGGTTTGTTTCTCATTTACACACTGGACTGGCAAAGTCTAAAAACAGGATATAAAAATAAGTAGGAACAAACATATCCAGTTCTCCTGGGAATTCAGGAATGCCTTCTTTGTCAAACACACTGGTACAGCCAATATGATTTACAATAAAATCATTAATAGGTTATTCCCAAACTCACTTAACGATGCGAACCATTGTTGAAAAGCTGTTCAACAGATGGCTGGTTTGTAACATTGCCCCTCCTGGAATTACTGAACCCCTGCTATTTCTCCCTACCTTCTGGGTTTCACCTAAAAATCATTTTCTTACATGATTTCAAGTGTAAGGAGAGTGAACCAAAGGATCCTGTCTTGTTGGCATCAATAATACAGCGTAGTATGCCCATGTAGGTATCGGAAATCAATTTTTGGTCCTACACTGTGATTTCATGGATATTGGGAATTGCTGGCACAGAAACTCCTCTCAATGAACCAGTCACTTAAAATATTAGCGCATTTAGAATATTGAGAGATTAAGAGGACCAAAGGCTAATATGCTTCAAAACCAAGGTCTTACTGATATCATATCTACTATTAGTTTATTTACTATGCTAATCTGCTTTTCTTGAATAGACTTCATGCATGATAAACCCAGGGACTAGATTATTCATCAGGACCAAGGGGCATAGGGATTGAGCTGGAAAGGGTGTTTGAGGTCATCTCATTTTATCTCCCTCCTTTTACAGAAGAGGAAAATGAAGAAATGAAATACTTGCCTGAGGTCACACATAATGAGTTGCTAAGCCATGATTCCAAATCACTCCCTATGATTTCAAATGCAGGGTCCTTTCCAGGTAAGTGAACTGTCTCCTTTAGAAGTGAGTAAGGGGGCTGCTAAATCATTGTCCTATCCTTTTATATGAAGAGATAACAGAATGGCTTCAATATATGCACATTGAGTTATTATTCATTAGGAGTGAATTTGAATACATGTTTTTGCTTTGTCTCTTTTCTAATTTGTGGTTTATATTTTTGCAAGATTAAATCTCCTCTACAAGATCTGCAACCAACTATCCATTTGTCCTTTGATGAAATACCTTTAAGGAGGGGGTATCCACAATATCTGAAGACAGTTCTTAGAGACTGATTCATTTTTTAAAAAAATATTTTCCCTTAATCTGTTTCTCTACAAGTCCTATTCACTGCTCCTAGTCATGTCCTCAGAACAAATCTGATTCTTTCTTCTTAAGAAAGTCCACCAAATAATTTAAGACAAGTATCATGGGTGACCCTAACTTTTCTCCAAACCAAACCACTTCAGTTCTTTAAAATGATTCCTTTGTGGGCATGAATCCAAAGTACATTTCTATTGAGGTAGCCTTCCTCTAGATAGTCTCTAATTAATCAAGATTCTTCTTAAAATGGAGTCTCCAGAATGGAACATATATAGAATTGAATCAAGAGATAGCTAGGTGGCTCAGTGGATTGAGAGTCAGACTTAGAGATGGGAGGTCCTGGGTTCAAATTTGACCTCAAACCCTTCCTAGGTATATGACCGTGGGAAAATCACTTAACCTCAATTGTCTAACCCTTACCATTCTTCTACCTTAGAATCAATGCATGACATTGATTCCAAGATGAAAAGTAAGGGTTTAAAAAAATAATTGAATCTAAAGAATGCAATAGAATTATTACTTGCCCAGTTTGGGACATTCTGTTCCTCTTATTGTAGTCAACCAGCTTGTAGTTGTTTATTTTTATGTTTATATTATGAATTTATATTAAATATAAACCCACACTGAGTTTTCCGAAGTTCACCAAAACTTTCAGATTTTTTCAGATGAAAAATTTAGACACATATTATCCATCTTGCACTTGGGAAATTAATATTTTTGAACCCAAGAAGTTTATCTTTCTAAATTTTTATCTCTTTAGATTTAGCCCCCAATTTCACCCTGTTAAGATCTTTTAGGATTCTGACTTTGTCATGTATCATTAGCTATTCTTCCCATCTTAGCTTTCTGAAATTTTGATAAATACTTCATCTATGACTTTATCTGAGTCATTAATAGGTTAAACAGCATGCATGAAACACTGATCCTACATGAGCAAATTAATGACAACATTAAACAATAACTACTTTAGTTATTTAGTAGTCAAACAGTTGTGAATCCACCAAACTCTGTCATCTAGCCAATATTCCTCCATCTTCTGCATTAAAAACTTTTCCAGCAATGAATGAATAAATTGAAAATATTTATTAAGTATTTACAATATGCCAAACCCTATGCTAAGTACTGGGGAAAACAATAGAAAAGCAAAACATTTCCTGCATCCCCCAAACTCAGATTCTAATGAAAGGACAACACATATAGGAGGGTAGATATAGGGGAAGATGGCAAGGTCCAGTGGTCCCTAGGAGACAGCAGCAAGATATATGGCAGCATCTGGGAAGTAAGAGTAAGTGGTTTCAGTACAAATGACAAAGTTGTGAACTTCTCCTTTCACTTGCCATGAAACATATATTACTAAGCACTTCACCACTAAAGAGAAAAGCAAATTCAACATAAATAGGCTCTAGCTCTACTGCCCTCTCCTGAGGTAAAGCTCCCTTAGCTCTTAATGGGAACAGTGCTAATGGGTCTTTACTTGCAGAAATACTAAGAAAGAAAATGAAGAGTTGTTTGCAACTCAGGTCTGCCTAGAATTCACTGTCCCACTTGTGATCATCCTCTTCCTCTGGTGGGAAAAATGAAAGGCTACCAGGCTCCTACCAGACAAACATTTAAAAGATGTTTAAAAAGTGATCATTGTTTGGGCATATATGTTAGCATTAATCAACCATTGAAAAGTATAAGTAGAAATTTGGTGGCCAAAGAGGCAAGCCCTACCAAAAAGTATTTTTCTCCTTTTTTCCTGTATCTTATTCTCCATGATCTTTTAGAGATCACTGACAGTGATTGAACAATCACATTCAGGAGGTATTTTGGTACCCCGGGATATCTGGGCCTTCTTACTTGAACTCCCAAAGGTAATTTGGTTATTCTTTTGTTATTTTTTATTTTCAACTGCTTATATCAATTTCTATTCTCTCTTTTCCAGTATAGAGATCATTTTCCTTGGCAAAGAAAAAAAAGGCAAAATAATAGTTCTGACTTATCTAAATTTCCAATTGTCCTGTATAAAGGTAAAAAATGATAAAGGCTGATATAATAATATAAATTAGTATTTTAATTAAAGCCATGCTGATAGATAAAGTCATTAGACCACGTGCTTGTAAGAATTCGAAACTGCCGCCCCAGCCATTATAGTTACCTCCCGTCTCTTCCTGAGTCTTCTGGCCAAGAGGGCCACTCCCTCCTAACCCAGGAGATTTAAACTGTTCTCTGCGTGGAGACGTAGGCGTCCCCACACCCAAAGAACCGGAACCAGAAACCCGTTGGACCACGGGAAATGTAGTTTGATAATTTCCACGTGTCCATAGAAAATACATATATATACTTAAAGATGGCATCTCCCAAATTTCATTTTTACACCTGGTACCTTCTAACTCAAATGAAAGTCAAAGCTTCTTTGATCTTTCATTTTTCCTCATATTAGCTAATATATTCTCTTATTCTTTTCCTCTTCATTGCTCACCACTCCAGTTCATACAAAGCTTTTGTGCATCTGACACTATTTTGACCCACATCTTTCTGTTCACTTCCCATTGTTGTTCTTGATTCTTGATTCTCTAAATGAATTTTAAATAATAAGTTAGACAAGAATTTCATGTAGATGCATATCAGACTCTTGGGATGATTCATCCTTTTCCTCACCATTAAATTATCTCTTTCTTGATATCTTCAGAATTTCATTCTTGAAAGTTTTCCATCCCTTTTGGTTTCAAAGCATCCTAGGATAATAGATTTAGAGTTGAAAGAGATCATAAAGGATTGATTTTCCCCATAGAATTTTAGTCTATGAGTTCTTAGCTGTCTTTTTTCTGTTCCATTAGAGCTCTGCTCTTCAAAAATCTAAAAAGCAAGTCTAATTATCCCTTATTTTCCTCTTTCATATAAAAAGTTCTAGGGTGGATTGGTCATTCCCTTCCAAGGTCCTATCATTATACTTCAATGATTAATTCTTCCTTGTTGACAAGAATCAATTATCCATTTCTAAATGTTAGTTGACCTTGTTTCTTCTGCCATCTCTTGAGATATGAAATTATCTTTAAGGGATGTCAAGAAATTATTATTGTGAGGAGAGAGAGAGAGAGAGAAAGAGACAGAAAGATCTCCAGTAGATGTCTACATAATTGAAACATCCTATCACTGCTACATTGTGATTCCATGAAAAATGTGATCTCTTCTCTAAAATTGTCATCTGTTTGGGTAGCTTGTAGTATAATATAATTACAAAATCAATTCTATTTCTGCTTTCTTTGAAATTTACCTATATGGTCACCATCATGTTTTCCCAACTTTGGTTCCTGGATTATTTCTTCTTTCTTCTTCTTCTTCCTCCTCCTCCTCCTTGTTCTTGTTCTTGTTCTTGTTCTTCCTCTTCTTCTTCTCTCCTCCCCGCCCTTTTCTTCTGTCCTTGTATCAGTTTTAAAACAGAAGAATGACAAGGACTAAGCAGTTGGGGTTAAGCGACTTGTCTAGGATCACATAGTAAGGAAGTGTCTGATGCCAGATTTGAATCCAGGTCCTCCCAACTCTAGGACTAGCTCTCTATCTATTGCATTATTTAGCTGCCCTCTGATCATATCTTCCTCTTTTTAACTTAAATATTTTTTCTAGACTAAATTATGATGCAATTTGCAATATTTATTTTCTAACATTTTGCAACCAATGTTCTCTCTTTCCCTCCAACTCCTTCATACTTCCTAAGAAAGCAGTTAATATGATATAGGTTGTACATATATTAACATATAATATATATTTCTTGTTCATCATGTTGTAAAACAAGACATATATTATTTACACTAGAGAAAAATTCATGGAGGAAATAAAGTGAAGAATACAGATCCTTTTTACTAGTTCTATTCTTTTGGAATGGATCTGTGAACCAGGTTCCAAATGTGAATCCCATTTCACCAAGCCTCTTTGAAAGCAGTGACATAAAATTTGCCCTTTGCATTAGAATTTCTGAATTAGCCTTGTGACCCATGCTTTGTCTAATTGTATAGACAATTGAGGCAGTATGCTTTATTTCTGGATCTTTCTTGAATTTTATATTCTGTGGATTTCTGAACATCTTTCCTACTATTCTTATGCCTACATTTAATTTTTTCATGTGAAATATAGGTTGCTGTTTTTTTTTCAGTTTGCAATTCTTTTAATAAGTTTTATAAGACTTCAGTCAAATATTTTTTATCAGCCCTTGCTAAATATACTCCAGTTCTGACCAGGATACTATTATCTATGTATTTTGAACAACAGTCTAGAAATCCAAATTCTCTGACATTGTCTTCTTAATCATCTATTTTCTTCTCCAATGTGATTCCTTAAGTCCTTGCCTTCAAAGTAGTATCAAAAATACCATATGTGCCCCTAAGGACATCACTTTTTCACACTAAACTTCATAACCTTTGGCGATACTTCCTAGATTACTTCTAACAATATTATTTGTGACAATATCAATTACCAGAAATTGGTTTGGTAAGTCTGACAAGTTTTGGATGGTTCTCCTTCTTGTAAGTGTGGAATTGGGATAAATCAAGGATCACTAAGCACTCATCTTAGAAGGGGACTGGAAGCTGACCCCATGGAACCCTGAGAGAATTCCATTTGGGAGGGGCCAGTAGCAAGAATTCAGATTCCTGAGAAGACTTGGGCTGGTGCTTGGTGTGGGACAGGGGGTTGGTGGAGAAAGGTGGCCGGGAGGATCTGGGAGAAGTTAACTTTTCCAAACCTGAAATTGCCTGGCATTTTGATGTCTACAACAGCAAAACTCATTCTACAGACCTTCATTGCCAACCAGGAGGAATCTGTGATACTCGTGCTTCAGTGAGTGGGCATCGGGGGACCTAACCTTGATCCAGCTTGTAGCCCTTCCTTTCAAATATTGTCCTGTTTGTTAGTTAGAGTTAAGGTTAGGATATTGTTAGGTAAGAGAGAATCAGTTTCTGAGTTCAAGCTACAGAAGAAACCAGAATTACTCTCTTGTTGGGGGGTGGGTTCAAAAGTGATAGAGAAATTATCCCGATTACCCCCTTCCCCATATTCCACCAATATCCATTACCCAAATATCCTTGAATTCCCTTGTCTTTACAACAAATTGTTTTTAGTTTATTAGAGGTAGCTTGGGGTGTTGCTTGGAGGGGAGGAGACAGATCTTGGGGCTGAGGGCCAGACCATTACTTGACTCCATCTTGAGGGGTAAAGCTACTTGAACTTAGGAGTGGGAGAGGCTTGTCTCAATAGGGCTGGCTCTGAGGGTGGGACCCAACCTACTAGGGTCACAACTGAACCCCAACACCTTCCTTCAACATCCACACTAGGATTTTGCCAGTTTGGGAACCTCTTTGAGGTTATTCCCACATAGGTCTCCCTGTGGGTGGGGATGAGGTGTTAGCTCTACTGGTCCATTGAAAGCTAACAAGCAGAGAAATCTAGACACCCCCCCCCACCCCATCAATACTCACCCTCATACATTCTTCCCTTGGATATATAACCTAGGAAGATGATAGATATCACTGCTGTTATTTTTTTAAACCCTTACCTTCTGTCTTAGAATTAATACTGTATATTGGTTCCAAGACAGAAGAAGGGCTAGGTAATGGGGTTTAAATGACTTTCCCAGGGTCACACAGTTAGAAAGTGTCTGAGGCCAGATTTGAACCTAGGACCTCCCTTCTCTAGGCCTGGCTCTCAATCCACTGAGCCACCCAGCTGCCACCAGTCACTGTTGTTATTATCAGAGGGTCATTTAATAATAGCTTTTATTTGTATATTGTTTTAAGGTTTGCAAAGCATTATACATGTTATCTCTTTTGATCCTTAAAGCAACATTTTGAGGGAGGTGTTGGGATGATAATCTTATCCCCATTTTAAAGTTGAGAAAACCAATAGAGACAAAAGTCAAGTTACTTTTCCCAGAAATGCATAGCTAGTAAATGTCTGAGGCTGGATTTGAACTCAGATCTTCTTAACTACAAGTCCAGAAGTCTTGCTGAGCAATTAAGTGTCAGCTTCAGTAAAGTGTCACTGCCCTGCCTTGGTCAAGTCATAATCTAAAGTACTGAATTTAACTTTTGGTTCCACATCTTAGAAAGAATATTGAAAAACTGGAGAATGTTCAGAGGAAATCAGGCAGGATGGTGAAAGTCTTTTGAGTACATAACACATGGGGCTTGGTTGAAGGAACTTAGCAATTTAGCCTGGAGAAAAGATTTGGGAAGATAGGACAGTTGTCTTTAAATATTTTGAAGGCCTGTCAGGAGGATTATAGTTTTGATTTGATGTATCTGTTACCAAAGGATTAAATAAAACTATGGGTAGACTATTCAAAGAGAACAGTTTATTCTTAATATCAGAAACAAACTTCCTAACAATAAGAGTTATCCAAAGGAGGATGAATTTCTTCTGGAGGTGGAGGGCGCCTCCTCACTAGAAATCTCTTAGCAAAGCTTTGATCATCACTTGTTAGGAAACTCCCTGAGATGATTCTTATTGGATGCATTGGTTGGATTTAGTAGCCACTAAGATTCTGAGATTCTCTGAGATTGCGGTCCTTGACAAACCCAAAGAAAAGCAACTTGTGTGATATATCATAATGGGGATTCCTTTTGTGGCATTTAAAATTATTGTAAGCCTTGGAAGACTAGGTCTCCCAGGGCTCCC
Organism: Gracilinanus agilis; assembly: GCF_016433145.1. NCBI lineage: Eukaryota > Metazoa > Chordata > Mammalia > Didelphimorphia > Didelphidae > Gracilinanus > Gracilinanus agilis. Next base: position 131,386,858 of record NC_058131.1, on the reverse strand, counting down.
TGCTACAACTTCCCCCAACACCTCCTACTTCCTTTGTGGGAGGTGTCAGAGAAAGGATAAAAGAGAAAGTTTGGCGCCTTTTCAAGCTCTGCTCTCTCAAGCCTGGAGGCTGGCTGACATTATCCACCCTAATCTCTCTGGGCACCTTTTTCCCTTTCTATCTACCTCCTAGTTTTTCCTAGACCTTCCCCTTTCTAATTAAAATAAAATCCAGCTATTCTAAACCCTAAAGTTTCTTTCTGATCTTTTATTTGAGCCCCAAAGGGCTCTGGTTAGTTTCCCCCTAATGGGGCTGGGACGCTACCTTCCTTTCCCTTCCTCTACCTTCCTCTTTCCTTCCTCCATCCTTCCTTCTATCTTCTTCCCTTCACCCCCTCACACTTTCATGTATGGATTGAATTAGAGGATCACTCAGGTCCTTTCTAACTCTCGAATTCTGCAATTCAACAAAGTACCTTCCAAAGGCTCACTTTTACATGGCATTTGTATAGAATTCTCCAGGTTTTCTTGCAAAGGCAACAGAAATGTCCTGACATCTTGAAGACTAGTAGATCTATATATGCTTCAGCTACTAGTACTACTCCACTTCCCCAGAATTGTTTCTGACTCATTATGAGTCAGAGGCAGGTGATGGCATCATGGATAGAGAGCTGGGCCCAGAGTAGGGAAGATATGAATTCAAATCAATCCTCAGACACTTAGTAGTAATTGCATCACCCTAGGCAAGCTACTTAAACTTTGTTTGTCTCAGTTTCCTCAACTGTAAAATGGGAATAATAAATGTACCTAGTTTGCTAAATTGTTGTGAGCATCAAATGAGATATTTGTAAAATAAAGCGAGCATCATGTGTCAATATGCCAAACTTGTGATGAATTGATTCAATCAAATCATGCAGTAGGTGCAGGGCTTGGGTTTTTTTTTTTTTTTGTTCTTTGCCCTTCTTTCCATAATAGAGCTAAGACTTTGGAGGCAGGTCCTTTCATGTCTCTGGCCACTAAATCCTCTAGAAGGAACTGTTTTCTTTCAGACTACAAAGTATTTACCCTTCTTTTATAGAGAACCCACCAAAATGAAAGGGAACACAGTTAGGAGTCAAACATTTATTTAAGTTTCAATAGGAAATGAGTAGATGTATAGATGGCATTCTAATTCATGTTCAAATAGTTTATGTAAACAGAAGTTTCTAAAGGTTGCTTCATAAAATTAAAATAAACCAAAGCAAATGTCTCGGGAGTCAGTAGAATAGCTTTAGCCCATCAAATGATTGCTAAACATTGAAATGACAGTGAAGAGGAGAATGGAGATTCTCAGTCAGTCATTAGTTATTCATCAGAAGAAATCACATACCCAAACCTCCAAGGGGCTATTATATTACTTGTCTGGAGAATTTTAAAGATGAACAAGCAGAAACCAATACATGAGGTGACCTGGAGAGATGTCACACAAGGTCAAACCAGAAGTCAGACATGAAGTTATCCCCAACTTAGTTCCCTCAAGGGCTAATTTTTGGCTTAGCCAGTTGGGTCAGGAGGTATCTCAGAAAGTGTAAAATCACAGATTATTGATTGAATCAATTCATCCTGTTTTTGACATTCAAATATATGATGCATGCCTATATGGCCTTTGGACTCCCTGTGAAATATCCTGTCAAATGACAGCCACTGAAGTGGATCTGACAATGATGACAGGTTGAAGTATCAGGGGAAAGAGGATAGAACCCTGGCCAAAACTGCCAAGTAACTGTTAATTGGGTCTGAAGTATGACATACAAAACCAAATAATGTTTTTTAAGATTTGCAAAGTATCGCTTGGGGAAACTTGGAGGACAAGGGCAGAAGGGCAGGGCTATGCATATGGTAGCATGATTTGGAAATGGCCAGGAAGGTAGACCCCAGTTTTGGTTGAAATTAGGTAAAACTTGACTATCAGAATCCAAAGTCCTAAGAGGTAGAGTTTAAGGTTCTGGTAGAGAAAAAATGAGAAAGAAGATCTGAATATAGATGGACATGGTTTAATTGCTATAGAAGCAATATGGAGACTTGGCTCTAAAAAAGATAAAATAGAAGCACAATTATAAATCTATATTGGTGATGGCAAACCTATGACACCCGTGTCAGCACTGACACAGGTAGCCATTTTCCATGACTCTCAGCCACATGTAGCTGCATACAGAGAAGTATGGGCTGCATGCCGAGGATGAAACATTTGCTGTAGTGTAGTGTAGACACTCTGTGCACTATAGATGACAATTCTACCTATATTAATTTACCTATTTTGGTTTATTAAATAAAGTTATATATTAAAATTATACATTTTTGTTATTTAAACTATAAATATCACAAAATTATGTTTTTTTTCTTGAAGTGACACACTGAGTTATGCTTGTTTTTTTGGCAAATTTTGACACACCAAGCTCAAAAGGTTTCCCATCACTGATCAATAAACATATGAGGGTTATTCTCTATGGAGATATGTGAAGTAAACAGCCATTAATAATACGTAATCACCCAATTGACTGAAAGATACAGATCATACAATGATCTCATTTTGCTTGCTGCTTGTTACTATGAAAATGGGGTTAATCTGGAAGATCAGATAAAAAGATTGCCTTCAGTAAGATATCTCTTTTGAAAATGTAAAAATCACACAAGATTCCTTAAAAGCTATAACAATTGAGATAACTTTATCTATACACCCTCTGATTATGAATATCAAGTAAGATTCAAAGGAGGGATATACATGCTTACGGAAAGTTTTGGTTCTAGAAGGAAGATGTCCAGCTCAATGTCCAAAAGGAAGAAAGATTCCTTTTGAAAGGTGAGGTTTTTCCAGATGTTCTTGTTTACAAATGATATTGAGCTGGTTGGATCAAATTCTGAAATGCGGTGAAGCCTCCTAAGTGAGATATATAATCAGTCAAAGGAGTTTGGCTCAACTAACCACAGAAGAGAAAAAATGAATCATTTTTTGTATATTCAGTTGGACAGATAACCCCAAGATATATCATATAAAAATGTTACTACTGTATTGGCATTTTAGGCCCAAGTCAGCTAGAAATAATTTTATTTCATTCAACATTAATCTAATATCTGATCCATTTCCAATTTCAAAAGAGAGAGATATCCAAACTGGCACAGTTCCCATATGTCCTCTGATATATCTCTACCCCAAGATGATTTGAGGTCACATTTATAGGAATCTTGGATAAAGGAGAGGTTGGACTCTCCTTTATCCAAGGAGAATGTGAAAATATAGTTTGGGGTTAACATTACTGAACTATAGCAATTTCTCAATTCCTTCCTTGACCATTCTCTACAAGGATTAAAAGAGGGCTCTTCCCTAGTATCAATATCAATGCCCTCCTCTTCCAATAGGGAAGGATGTTACCACTTCAGGGGTTTTTCAAAAGAGAGACTGTCCTTGGATTAGGTCAATGGTCCAATTATTTCAGGAGGAAGAAAAAGCAGTATTCTTTTTTTTTTTTTAAAGCAGTATTCTTAATAGGGCAAGATATATTCTTTTTACAAAATTTAGTTGCCACCCTTAATCCATTACCTCAAGAAGTCCTGTTGTTCTCAACCCATTACTCACCTTTCTAAATCCTCCTTCCCCACTACAGGATTCAAAAAGGTTTTCTTAATATCTTAATAGAAACTAAAAAAGATACGAACTTTACTATTCTTTTATAGACCTTATTCATCAGGGCATGTGTCTTGGACAGATACTGAAGATAGGCACTGAGATAGACCTAGAATTGAATAAGAGGAAGAGTGTGGATTTTGTTGTCTTTGGGAAGTTGTGCAATGTTTCTGTTAATGTCCAAGCTACTCTCTAAAATAAAATCTATTTGAAAAATATTCATATCCTTTCAATGATGCTATGTGGCTAATGATAGTATATAAAGGTATCTGAAGAAGTAAAATCACAAGTCACCCTTTGAAATACAAAATCATCTATTTCCAATAGAACAAAGGAAAGGCATATATGGTGGGATTGTGTAGGGTGCAACATATTACTAATGAAGAACTTTCCAGGAAAAATGATAAAAATGACATAATTAAAGAGATATAAGAGGTCATCCAGGGAACTCAGTAGATTGAGAGGGAGTCCTAGATTCAAATATGTCCTTAAACACTTCCTGGCTTGACCTTGGGCAAATCACTTAATCCCCATTGCCTAACCCTTACCACAATCCTATCTTGGAACCAGTATACAGTATTGATTCTAAGACAGAGGATAAGGGCCTTTTAAATATATATGTATATATATAGTCCTGGAAAAGAAGTCCTTGAGTCAGTCACATAGTGAGAATGAAAGACAACTTAAGTATAGCCTATGTGTGCCATTGTTATCTTTATCAAGAAGTCTAGCAGAAGGTTCCTAGCATGCTGGCCCTTAGCATGTTCAGTAAAACCTCTGTCCATTTATAGGAGGACATGAAGAAGGGCCTAAAAGTATAAGAAATCTTGAATGAATTGTGTTTTGAATCAATGGAAAGATATCACAGTTACATCAAATTATTAAGGGATTTCTGTGCTTTCTGTATACCTTCTTCTCACCTAAGTCCTAAACTCTTTCTGCCTTTTAATCCCAGGATCATACTTCCTTGTGATTATTGCCATATGATGGGAGAGTCATTATCCTATAGGTCCTTCTACTCCCTCACATGAGTTAGGTGGATTATGTACTAGATGTGATTATATTCATTTTCTATACACACACTTTTTCTATCTCTGTCTCATTCCCCGTCTCTCTCTCTCTGTCTCTCTGTCTGTTTCTCTCCCTTGATACTGAGATTTCTTGAAGTCCCAAGAGCCCTGAAGAACAAATTTACATGAACATTATTCAAGGATCCCAGCAAGTAACAGGAAGCAAAGAATGGGGAGGATGTTTAAGAGAGGAATCTAGCTCACTAGGGTTTCTTCTAATGGTATGTTGATTATTTTCTTATAGGAAGCTTTACAGTTCCCAGGTGACTTATATTTGGCTTACGCATAGCTGATTTATTTGAAAAGTTCTTGCCAATGCCAATACAGAAATAACATCTCCTACCAATTTAAAGGTGAGAATAATGGACCAGGAAAAAGTCCAGGCTGCTGGGATTTATTTCTGGCTTCATCAAGGTATTCCTACATAGCCTTGGGCGAGCCACTAAGCTTTGCCTATCTACTGAAACAATTAATATTATTTAGCCCAATATTGAAGAAAAATTTTTAAAAATCTCAGTCCATAAAACAGCCCTTAAAATATTCCTTGAACTTGCCAGTGTTGAAATATTGGTACCATTTGAAAGTAATTAGGATATGTGTCCTGAAGCAGTACAGTATTTGGAGTCAGCATGGTATCATGGGAAAAGCACTGGTGTGAGCAGAGACTTGGATTTGAATCCAAACTTAATTTAAAAACTATGTGGTACAAGAGAATCACTGAACCTCAGAATCCCACATCTGTAAAATGGGCATAGCAATACCTATAGTACATTCCTCATGAGATTATTGTGTATTAATATCTGTAATGTGATTTGTAAACCTTAAAGCACTACATGCACACTATTTTAAAAAATGTTATCTTCATTTTATTCCAACAACAAATTTACACATAAGTTTTCCAAAGTTACATGATTCATATTGGCCCCTCTCACTCTTCCCTCCCTGCTCCTGGAGTTCACAAGCAGTTCCACTGGGTTATGTATCATATATACCTATTATAATGACTAGTACTGTGGGTTTTATTTTACATTTTTTTCATTGTTTTTTCTCTTAATGCAACTTCTTTTGAGGCCCAAAGAAGTATGAGATGGGTAAATTTAGAGTATATATATATATATAAAGGTATTTGGAATGGTAATTATTGTACCTTGAGAAGATCTATCCTGAATTCCAGATTGAAAAGATTAAATATTTAAAAGGTCACCTCTGGCAAGAATTTAAATGTGGTGTCAATGATCCTATTTTCTGTAGAATAATACCGTAGACCCTTCACTGCACCTATCAAGATATTAGTCATCTTTCTTAGCCCAGCTTAAATTGCAGCACCACAGTGATATCTGACCCAACTATTCCAGCCACAAGGATCTTTCTCAGTTCCTTTCTTCGAGTCCCCGTCATTCTGAACTCCACAATTTAGCACTTCACTCTATGCCATAGGATTACAGAGACCTGGGATTTAAAATGAAAGAAACAAATACAATAGAATGAGTGCTGTCTTCCTGAAAGTTGTCAATATGGGAGACCACACAAATATTCATAGCAAAGATATGGCTTCTGTTTCTAAAAATATTTTGGGATAGTAGAATTCCCAAACTGTGGAATGTATCTCTAATGTTAGTGAATTTGCATCTTTTGATTATGTATTTGGTCTCTGGAAACAGCAGAGAAACTCTGTGTATGAGCCTTATGCAGGAATTGGGTAATCAAAGTATTTTGATTGGTGTAACTAGGTCAGGGTGATCAGGACTTTGCCTTTTGTAGGAAATTTAGAGGGTGACAACAATATCGTACCAAAGTGTGTTTCCTCCCTTTGGTCTCACCAGGTGGGAGGGCTTTCCCTTCTGAGATTACCTTCCATTTATTCTTCATGTACTTTGTAAGGTATTTAATTAATCCCCCCAATAGTGTCCCCCATTAGAAAGTGAATTCCTTGAACATAGGTCATGCTTTTGTCCCTCTTTGTCTGCTGAGACATTAGAGTAGTGTGTAGCCCTTGTTGCTGCTGTTCAATCATTTCATTATTCAATCATGTCCAAATCTTTGTCTCCCCCCTTTTGGGGTTTTCCTGGCAAAGACACTGGAGTGTTTGCCATTTCTTTCTCCAATTCATTTTACAGATAATGAAAGTGAGGCAAACAGGGTTAAATGATTTGACCCAGGTCACAGCCAAAAAGTCTCAAAGACTGGATTTGAACTAGGGTCTTCCTGACTCCAGATGCAGCACTCTGTATCCACTGTGCCACATAGCTGCCTCTAATAAAAGTAAGTACTTAATAAATAAATGATTGTTGACTGGCCAATTGGCCATACCCAGGCTGAGACTCTCCCCTGCTTGATGCTGGTGGTTAAGGCGTTCTGGACCACATTTATTTGCTACCCTCTTCACTACTGGGCATAAGTCCAGCCTTGGGATCCTCAAATGGCCAGTCAGCCTACTATAGCCTCAAAATTCCATGGGGTCCTAAGACTTCTCCCTACCAGAAGCAATAATCCAGATAGAACTTACCCCTGCAATGGAGTACTCCTTACCGAGGTACAACAATTTCTAGTCAAGATTTTAAACTAGCAGCACATAGCTACATATATGAAGCAATTGGAAAGCAATAAAGAATGATAAACATTATAAAGCATATTATCATGTGCTAGTGTCTACACTCCCAAGAGGACTACTTTGAAGGAGACAATATTTGCTTGAGTAGAAAAGTTCTGATATGAGTGTTCAAGCTTAAAGGAGACGTATAGATCATGTAGTCCAACCCTCTTATTTACAAATAAGGAAACTGAGTCCCAAAGAGGGAAAGTGATTTGTCCAGTATGCACAGCTACATTACCAAAATCTCTCTTTTATAGTTAAATATTATTCCTTTATAGTTAAATATTATTCGGGCTAAGACAAATTCATTATACAATTGAAGCCCAAGATAAGAATGCATTCGGTTCACAGATTTTGGACCTAGAAATAACCTAAGAGACTCAGTCCCTTAATTTTGAAAGTGCTCTAAGAACTAGAGAAGTTAATGGACTGGTCTAATGGCATATAGGTAGCAGCTAGCTGGTGAAGTGGATAAAAGGTTGAATTTAGAGTCAGAAGACTGAAGTTCAAATCCAACCTCAGATACTTATTAGCCGTATGACCCTAGTAAAGTCATTTAAAGACTGTCTAATTCAGTTTCCTTATCTATAAAATGGATATAATAATAGCACTTACTTCATTGGGTCGTGGTGAAGATAAAGTATGATCATATTTATAGCGTGTTCTGCCAACCCTTAAATGCTTTATAAATGCTAGCTGTGTGATCCTGGGCAAGTCACTTAATCCTATTTGCTCCATTTTTTTAATCTGTAAAATGAGCTAGAGAAGGAAATAGCCAACTATACTAGTATCTTTGCCAAGAAAACCCCAAATGGGATCACAAAGTCAGACACAACAGAAACAACTCAACAATAACAGTAGAAATTGTTTCACATACGTAAGTCCTATCTTCTCCAAAAGAATGACTGAAGTCTCTAGTAGGAAAATGGCTCCACGTTATTCTTCTGTTCCATCCTACCAACTTCCATATCCCATAAACACACATTCATACAACAAGGGTACATCATGAATGCTTAATGGACATTCATTAGCCGGTTGACTAAAGAGGCATTACCTATCCAAGGCAGGAAATGAACCTACTGCTTTTCTGATGGGAGGAGAAAAAATTTTAACATACACATATACATCAGAGTTATGTACAAGTTAGAGGAGTTAGGGTTAAAAATGTAAATAAATAAAGACATAATAGAAAACACAAGGAGCAACTTTTTCTCTCCACAGCTCTAGTGCATCAATTCATTTATTCAATGTTCATTAGCTACCTGCCATGGCCTGGCACCATGCTACTGCAAGTGCTGGGATCATGGAGACAAAGTAAAACAATCTCTATTCTCAAGAAGCATATACTAGAATAGGGGAGAAAATAAAAGGAAGATTCCTGTGTGTTTTTGCTTGCTAACAAGTATCTAATAGTATATTCTTTTAAAAACAGTTATTAAAATATCTCGTTTTTATATCACCTTTATTTGCAAATGTTCCCTTTCCTTTCCTCTACCCAGAGAGCCATCCTTTCTAAGAAGAAATGAAAAAGAAAAATGCAAAACCATTATACATATCTACCAAAGCTGACAGCATTAGCAATCCAATAGTACTTCTTATAAAAATAGCATTTGCTTTTATTTATATGATATGTTATTATTTTCAAAGCTCTTTCTTGGTTATTCAGAGAAAGATAGATAGATAGATAGATAGATAGATAGATAGATAGATAGATAGATAGATAGATAGATAGATGTGTAAGCATGAATACTCCTATAATTACAGATGAGGAGTCTGAGGGTCTGCAAGATTAGGAGTTTACAGCTAGTAAATTGGCAGAGGCAAGACTTGAGAATCTAGCCTTTCTAATTTCAAGCTATTCAATCAACTTTCAAAGGCAAGAATTCTCTTTTCATGAAATAGTGCTAGAATACTTTTTGTTTTGTTTTGTTTTTACTAAAAATATGGTTCCCAGAAGACTCCACACTTAATTTCTGCACTGTATCCTTAGATCACAGCTACCGAGAGACAAAATAAATTTTAAAAAGAAAAAGAGGTAAAGCAGGCTTCAGCCACATCTCTGATAGCTAATAAGAGGTCTCCATAATAATCTGTTCTGATGTGTAATTTGACTATGTGAAATAATAGCTTATGGAAGAAATCAAAGATGCAGACACTAATTCATTTCAAGACAGACACAAAATTTAAAAAAAATTAAAAATATACTTTTCTTTCTGGCCCTTCTCAGAGATAGGACCAGGACTTATGAGAGGAGCCCTCCCTAGAGGTTTTAGGTAGAACATTAGTAAAGGTCCAGGAGCTAGAAGTCAAGAGCAAGGTTCAAATTCATATCTCACTATGTAGCAAAAGGATTTAGAAGAGAAGGGGTGTAACATAAGAGCATTGGGTTTGGGCAGGTATGTCTGAGATGTGGAATGCTAAACATGTGCAGGCTCATCCAAAATGAATTTATATTTCAATACGATTCACTCTATTTCATAGTCATTGTTCCCATCTTTTTAAGTCCTTATGGCATTGGACTGGCTGCATCCACCATGACCTTCTGCCAAAGCACATAGTAGGCAAAAATGCTTATTGATTGATTGATTGGTTAAGCTTCAGTGGTTGGCAGCTCCCAGCTGCTACTAGTATTTCCTGTGTTGGAAACAGCTGAGTTTGTATTGCATAATTGGCTAATTATGCATTTTATTTAAATTTAACAAGACTGTTATTGATTGCTAAGCCAATTATTTACAGCATTAAGTTTTTCTTTAAAAGTATAGAAAATATGCTTGACTGTAACTTAAAAGATTTCTCAAAAAGCATTTGCTAACAGGAATATTTCTAGTTATTTGCCTTGTAGAGATATTGTTAAGATTTCTTTTCGGCCAATTATAAGACAATTGGCTATTTTCAATTTATTTACATGTCAAAGAAGTATGGGAAACTTTTTCAAAAAGTATCATCTTAACTACATCATATCTATAAATTTTTCTCCTGTACCAGTTTTAGAAATATTATCACAGTGGTCCTTGATCTGCTAGGCTCAGATTAAATGGTAGGCTAGCCTAGAAATATATTAATAAACTTTTTAGAATTTTAGGACCATATAATTCAGCCTCCTAATCTGACACTTGAGACTTAGACATAGGTTACTTGCCAAATACGTCACTTGCCAAGATCATAAAGCTGGCATAAAACTACAGAATTTCAGAATTAGAAGGGACCTCAGTGTTTATCTACCCCAAACCAATTACTAAAAAGTGACTTCCTCTACGACATATCTAATGGGTGGTCATTTAGCCTTTGTTTTCCTGAGAATCCTAATAAGTGAGGACGTACTGCCTCCTGTAGCAATTGTAATTATTAGTATTTTTACATTAAAAAACTTATCTTCCATCTTAGAATCAATCCTGTATATTGTTTTGAAGGAAAAAGAGTGCTAAGGGCTAGGCAATGGAGGTTAAGTGATTTGCCCAGGGTCACACAGCTAGAAAGTGTCTGAGGCTAGATTCAAATCCAGCACCTTCTGTCTCTAGGCCTACCTATCAATCCACTGAACCACCTAACTGTCCCTGCTCTAATTATTGTGAGTTTTTTTCCTTACACTAGTTCTAAACCTTTGCCTTTACAATTTTTATCTATATTTCCTATTTGTATCCTGTGTCTAATCTTTTGTCTTCATGAATGACTGCATGGATGAATGAGTGAAAAGGCATTTTTAAGCAAGTATTATGTGTCAGTCCTACGTTTTCATCATGGTAACAGGTGGTTCCAAAGGCTATTTGCAAAAGATGGTTAACAGGGGGAGGCTTGATGGCTCAGTAGATTGAGTCAGAACTAGAGACAGGAGGTCCTGTGTTCAAATCTGACCTCAGATATGTCATAGGTGTATGACCCTGGACAAGTCACTTAATCCCCATTGCCTAGCCCTTGCTGCTCTTCTGCCTTGGAACCAATTTACAGTGTTGATTTTAAGATGGAAGATAAGAGTTTGTTTTTATTTTGTTTTGTTTTGTTTTAAGAGGGTTAGCAATCTCCCTTTCTCAAAAGATCAAGGATATTGGAGGGGAAACTCTTCTCATTACAATTGCCTCCCTTCATTTTGCAGCCTATGCAGAAGTTTTGGCTTCCTCCTGGCTTGTATTTCAGCAGGGTGTGTATGTGTCACAGAAGTGCCCAGAAGGCTGAATCCAACACAAAGCATTATTTCTGCCCTTTTAAAAAGCCTTGCAAGCCAACATGATCAATAATGACCTTTGCCAATTGCTCTTTACATTCATCTCTCTGTAGCCTTGCCCTGGGGATTCCTGTATTTTGGGGTCTCTGACCCAGAATATGCAGAAGAAGATCAGTAAACATGGGGCAGGCAGAGTATGCTTCACAGAGGCTGCAATTTTAATATGTAATTTACTAGTTCTTGGTCCATAATAGACAAATAATAGATTTTTCAATTGAGACATTAAACTGATAAAGTTGATAAAGGGCATTCCTATTGAATTTTTCTGCCTAAGTCTTGCATTGATTATTATTGACTTCTAGATAGTCTGCAGGCACCCCAAATGCGACACGTTCGAAAGAGAATCATCATCAATGACCTGCTTAACTTCTTCCATACATCCCAGTTTTGTTTTGTTTTGTTTTTTGAGATCACCCAAGTTCACATCCTTGAAGTTCCTAATGCTTCTTTTTCCCTAACTCCTCTTTACCCAGTCAATTGCCAACACTTGTTGACTTGAACTAGACATTTCTCACATCTAAAACCTTCTCTCCATTCACAAAGCCTGTGAGTGCCCTAGTGCAGGCACCACCTCTTGTGTTGATGATCAAAATAGCTTCCTAACTATGTCCTTGCTTCTACTCTCGTCCTTCTCCCATCTATCATCCATAGTTACTGAAAGAATCAAAATAAAACATATCTCACAGGCAACGAGGTGAAACAGAGGATAGAGCACCCATAGGCTTAGAGTCAGGAAGACCTGAGTTGAAATTAGTCTTCAGACCCCAGCTATGTGACCCTGGAAAAGCCGTCTACCTTCTGCTTGCCTCAGTTTCCTCAATTGCAAAATGAGACTAATAAATGTACATACTTTACAAGGAGATGGTAAAGATCAAAAAAATAATAGTTGTAAAATGCTTAGATCAGACTTTGGCATGCAATGGTTCATCTTTCTTTTTCAAAGAAAACCAGTGATGTCACTAGGTGACAACCTGATTTTTAAGTAAATCAGATTTAAGTGAGGCAGAGTTGTATAGGTCATCAGACTCTCTCTCCCAGAGTGACAATAATTCCAGTGACAAGACAAAAGTCAGGACAATCAGGAATAGCCTGGGATGAAGTGGATGGCCTTGGTGTCTTCCATGTTGGACCAAACTGTAAACTCTCTACATTGTTTGCTTCAGCCGCCTTCATGGAGGTTGGAACAAATTGTCTTCATGCACCCATTCTACCAGGTGAAGTCTTCACATGCTTGGGGTAGACACCCCACTCCTAACTCATTGACAGGTTTGAATCCTTTGGTTCCCCTTAACCTGGTTTAGCTTGCCCACTGACACAATTTTACCGGGATGTGGCCACAGAGCATGCTACAGTTTCTTGGAGCCACATGTGAGAATAGAGTGAAAGGTGGACACCAAAGGTGGATGAGCAGCCCTGAAAAGAGTTCAGCAAGCCCTCACACCAGAGATGATTGCCTAAACACCCCATACACCCCATCCATGTTTTCTTCCATTATACCTTGATAGAAAGAGCACACGATTCTAAATAGATGCTCATTTCTTTCTACCTCTCTATTATTCACCTGTTCATCAATGTTCAATGCACCCATTGCTTTTAGGAAAGCAATAAATTGTCTAACCTGTCATGTAAGACTAAACAGACTGGCCCCAAGCTAAACTTTTAGACTTATTTCATACTATTCCCTTGGAAAGTTCCATATTGCAGCTAAACTGGACTTTTAAAAGATCTTCACAAAGTTCTAAATCCTGGCTTCTGCCTTGCTATACTTTAAAAAGTTATCCCCCATGCCTGGAATGTGCCCCCTCTCATCCTTCCTTCAAGGGTCAGCTCAGGCCCCACTTCCTTTTCAAAACATTTCCTGATACCTCCAGATATTAACATTCTCTCTTGAGTTCCTCACATTATGCTTGTCTGTACATATATCATCTGCTACCAATGGAAGGTAAGCTTCTTGAGGGTAGGGACTACAGTGAATTTTTATCTTTGTATTCTAAGCACCCCACAGTGACTTTCATATAGTATACAAGCACCTACTTGAATAAACGTTCACGGAACTGCTTTGAATTTGCCAGCCTTCCCTTTCCAACCCAGCTTGATCTTTGGACTGTGCATGCCTTCAAGCTCACATGCGTGTAAACTCATTTGTTAAGGAACTAATCTGTATGGGACTTGTTGCAGAGAAGCCATGTCTTCAGTAACTTTTCATCTGTAGAGTCCTTTATATTTAATAAAGAACCTTCACGTCCATTATTCCATTTGGATCCTCACAATAACTCTGTGAGGTCCCCAGTATGGGCAAAAGCGTATTAGCCAGAGAAATAAGGAAACCGAGTCTCAGGGAAGTTAAATGATTTGTCTGCAGTCAAAGAGCAAATAAGCAGCAGAACCAGGAATTGAAGCCATTCCTTATAACTCTAAGTCCAGGGCACATATAGGATAGGATGCCCAGCATGGCACAGGCTCTCGGCCAATGGTAACTGGTCATAATAGTAATGCCAAATGAGACAGGAAGTATTGCTCAGCTCATAGAGAGAAATGGGCCAGAGAGAACAGGGAGGGCCGTTTGAAAACACAGTGCAGTACTTCAAAACATTTTCCATCAGCTTTCAGACTAAAGAAGTGATTTGTCTGCACCCTGAAAGGATAGCCATGAGCCAAGTAGGGTAAAGATGAATACTGCTCCCTCCTCTTCCCTCTCCTCCTTTCTTCTTATTCTAAGTTCAACTGCTTGTTCAGGGAAGGAGGCAGACGCTGCAGTCTTAGCTGTGAAATAAAATCCTCAAATGCCAGAGGCAGATGAAAGGAAAGGCTGGGGTCAGATACAAAGAACATCAAAGAGAAGGAAGGTCTTTTGGGTAAAGAAAGAAATTGTATCTTTGTGAAGCAAAATAGGAGAAAATCATGAAATACATTCCATGCTGTTTTCCTTACAAGGAAAGCACAAAGCAGTTTTTTTGCCTGGATTTGTGGGGATAGCTCGTCCCAGTTAAGCATAAGGTCTAATGCTAATCTCCCTTATCTTTTTGATTAATGCAATGTGCGTGCTATTAGAAGACATGAACCTCTGGGCATTTTTATAAACACGCTTATATGAACGAGTCATTAATTATAGTGGAAAATCTCCCTCAAAGATCAGGAGGGGTCAGTCAGATTCAGAATACACGGACAGCTAGTGTTTTGTCCTTCAGAAAGTAACCTCTGTGCATCCAAAGGTATCATTTTGAACTGTATGCTATTACTAAGTGATTGATGGGTTGCAAAAGTGAGAAAAAGCAGAGTCTTCTAAGGCTTTTGGGGTTGTTTTTTTTTCTAGCATTTGTGTGTGAGCATTGAAATGTGGAATTGAAGTCACTCCCTCGGCTCTGATATGATGGGCCAGAGGTTAAAACCTTCTAGGAAAGAGAAAGAAGAAGGGAAGGAGGGAGAAAGTAATTTTTTGCAATTTTTCTTGCTGATGCCCCAGTAAATGAGGCTTACTAAACTGACTATTTAATAGCAAATTCTTATATAAAAGACCTTTTGTGTTTATAGAGGCTATCTTGTTTAGCTGCTATTTTGTTTCAAAATGGAGAACCAAGCCTTTTAAATATATATGTAATCCTTGGAGACTGTAAGCCTCTGGGGAGCAGAGTTGTTTCATTTTTCTTTGGACTCAGTGTCCAATAATATCTGACACATTTTTTAACCTAACCTGTGAATTCATCCATATGAAAAACTACACATGATGGAACTCATTCTACTGAAATATACCAGTATGTTCATATAGAAAATATGTCTCTCTTCTTCTAATCATCTTAGAGGATTGCCTAGAGACCCTGTGGTTAAGTGACTTGTCCAGGGATTTATAGTAAATATGTATGAAACTCAGAACTTGAACTCAGATCTTTCTGACCTTAAGGGCATCACCTTATCCACTACTTGATACTGTGTCTCACATTGTAGGTATTTAACAAATGCTTCCTTAATTCAATAGAATTCTTTATTATTATTATCACTTATTATAACTAACTTTGAAATAATACTTTTATACATCTATATCTGTATGAAGGAGGGATGTATATATATATAGATAAGTGTGCGCCGATTTGTATCAGACCCAATTGTCTTTCAAGCCAACATTTATGTTTTTTAGGTAAAGATTTTAGATTTTGAATTTTAGATTTTGGAAATAGACCACGGAACATATCCTCGATGACTACCATCAGCCAGAACAGTGAATTCCTTGGGAATCCTATGGGACTATATTGCCATCCAGATTTTAGTGATCAAAATTATTGTGAGTAGCCAGTGGGGCAGACTTGAAACCATTCCCTTAGGGAGAAACTTCTTGTCTTCATAGCTCCTCATAATCATGTCAAATAACTGCACATTTGGATAACTGGCATTTTGATAGAAAGGAAGTTAATGTTAATTATAATGTATAATAATATGTAGTGTCAGTTTAAGCTATGTCTACCTATCATTTAGCACAATTCCCAAAGCAGGCAATTCAGTTAGAAATGTAATTTAATTCAATAAGCATTTCTTGAAAACCCAACATGAATTTCAGAGACATTGAAAATACAGAACTTCCCAATAGTGTGAAAATTCAAACTGTTTCATCAGTTGTAGGTTTCTCCCGAGTGGAAGGGAAACTTTTGGAGAGTAATGTGAACTTTAGGTCTGTCTGTCCAAGGCTCCCAAGACAAGGGATAAATTTGACCTCAGTTTAGGCTTGTTAGGGGGTTGAAGGGAAGGAAGTTGGAAGGATTGGAGGAGGGGAAGGATAGATGGGAGAAAGAAGAAAGGAAGGTAGAGGAAGAGAAAAGGAAGGTAGTAGGCAGTAAGCAGGCAGGATAGTAAGCAGGCAGTCAGGCAAATAGGTTCAGGTCTCATCTGGGTCACTATAAACTGTGAGGAGGATGAAGGGAGGAAGGGAGGAAGGTTGGAGGAAGGGAGAAAGGAGAGAGGAAGGTAGAGGAAGGGAAAGGAAGGTAGAGGGGGAAATTGACCAGAGCCCTTTGGGGCTCAAATAAAAGATCAGGGAGAACTTTAGGGTTTAGAATAACTAGGTTATATTTAAATTAGAAAGGGGAAGGTCTAGGAAAAAACTAGGAGGTAGATAGAAAGGGAAAAAGGCACAGAGAGAGAGAGAGAGAGAGAGAGAGAGAGATCAGGGTAGATAGTGTCAGCCAGCCTCTAGGCTCTAGAGAGCAGAAGAGAGAGCTTCCAGGGTGGAGAGAGTAAAGGCACCAAACTTTCTCTTTTATCGTTTCTCTGACACCTCCCACAAAGGAAGTGGGAGTTGTCAGGGGAAGTTATAGCAGAGAGCCCTGGGAGTTGTAGTCTTCCAGGGCTTACAATAATTCCAAATGACACAAGCTTAAGAATCAAATAGTCTGTAGACATGCTGGGAACTGGGAACTAAGCCAGGTGATCCTTCAGATCTTGGTAATATTGCTAGTATTTGACACAGGCACTGGCACTGGTTTATTGGAGAAATCTGGAAACACCTATCCTACTTTCTGCTCACACATTCATTATTAATGATACAATGAAAGGAAAGGAAAGAAGTAGGAACTTACAAATAAAAATAAAATTGAGTGTGGATTACGTGATCTCTAAGGTCCCTTCCAGCTTTATGTACTGTGACTTGTAGGCAGATGCTAATTGGGAAATAGAATCATGAGAATAGGAGTTCTCAGAGATGACACTTTGGAGATAACACCTCTGTTTGTCCTGCACTAATTCATGGAGACATTCTACTCAGATAAGGGGGGGAAAAAGAATGGACTACCTAGGCATAGGTAATAATAATGATAGGATAAGGATCGATCAATCAATAAACATTTATTAAGTACTGTTTATATGCCAGGCACGCTCCAAAAACTGGGGGTAAAAAAGAGTCAAATGACAGTCTTTGCACTAAAGAAGCTTATGGTCTAATAGAGGAGACATCATATGAATAAATATATTCAAAGCAAGCCATAGACAGAGTAAACTGGAAATAACAGAATTAAGATGAGTTGGGAAAGACTTTCTGTAAAAGATGGGATTTGAGTTGGGACTTAATAGGAAGCCAGAAATAGAAATATTATATCTCTTACATAGGCTCAATGATTACCATCAGCCAGTAGGTGAAGTTGGAGGAGGGAAAGCATTCTAGGGATGAGTGAGGCCA
Organism: Gracilinanus agilis; assembly: GCF_016433145.1. Taxonomy (NCBI): domain Eukaryota; kingdom Metazoa; phylum Chordata; class Mammalia; order Didelphimorphia; family Didelphidae; genus Gracilinanus; species Gracilinanus agilis. The sequence goes on along the minus strand of NC_058131.1, from coordinate 131,369,176 downwards.
AAGATGGGAAATGGAGTGTCTTGGAGGTAGAACAACCAATTGGCCAGTGTTACAAAATTGAAGAGTATGCATCAAGGAGTAACATATAAGAAAACTGGAAATGTTGGAGGGGGCTACATCATGAAGGGCTTTGAATGCCAAACAGAGCATTTTTGTATTGAGCCCTAGGTGCAATAGGAAGTCATTGAAGTTTATTGAATAGGCAGTAGTATCTTTGCTTTAGTAAAACTCACTTTAATGTCTGAGGAGATAGGAGTGGGGAGAGACTTGATGCAGGCAGGTTATTGTAAAGATCCAGATGTGAGGTGATGAAGGCCACTGAGTGGCGCCAGTATCAGAGGAGAGAATATTTGAAAGATGTTGCAAAGGAGAAATCTGCAGACTTGGCAATAGTTTGGATATGGGGGTAGAGGGTGTGAGAGAAGGTGAGGAATTCAGGATGACTCCTAGATTGAGAGCCTGAAGAACTAAAATAATGATGTTGTCCTCTTCAGAAATAGTAAAAGAGGAGATAGGGAAGGCTTAGGGGGAAAGATAATGAGTCTATGAATAGGTTAACTAAGATTTTCCTGAGGATTAATTCAGTTAGAGATGTCTGAAGGGCAGTTGGACATGAGAAATCAGATCAGCAGGAAGGTTGGAACAGAACTGGTACTTTTGAGAATCATTAGCATAGAGATATAAATTAAATACATGGGAGTTGGTGAGTTCCCTAAGTACAGTAGTATAGAGGAGAGAAGAGAAGAGGACTCAGAACAGAATCCTGAATTTAACTCTTTTAATGAACCATTTTTTCTTTTTCTTGAGAAATAAATTAATGAGTAGGGAATTCTTTTGTGGCATAGGAGCTATCAAATTGTGGGGCTACATCAATAAAATGAGCTTTGATCTGAAAATTCAGATTCCATTAGTCTTTATCCTGACCTTATACTTTGAGGCAATTGCCCAAGGTATCTCCAGAATTTAATTTATAAAATCTTGGGATCTCAGATTTGGAAAAGGCTTCAGAGATGGTCCTGCCCAAAATATTCACAGAAAAAAATCATCAGGGCAAAATATAGAACAATCTAGTCTTGGCACAAAGATCTCTACATTCTGAAACAGCCCTTTCCACTTTTAGAATGCACTCTTTATTAGGACATTGGTGAGCTGAAGAGTCTAGGCCAGTGATGGGCAAACTTTTTTAAGAGGGGATCAAAGGAAAGGAAATGCTCCTGTCAGTCTGTTTCTAAGGCAACTCTTTCAAAGTTTCATTGTATTGTATCCTCCTCTTTGTATTTGTCAGATTAGGAATAATGTCACCCAGCCAGATAGAACATTGCAGGGGGCCACATCTGGCCCGCCGGCCATAGTTTGCCCATCACTGGTCTAGGCAATCAGAATGAGGGAGAGGCTTCAAGTATATGAAGACACCTTCAACGTCCTACTTTTCCCTGGGCCACGTTAGGTTTTTGTTTTTCTAGTCTAAGTATCTTCAGTAGCCCCACTTTCTGCAAGAAACATTTGTTAGTCCCCCTTCATGTTTGTGCTTTTTCTCTGTTCGTTATCTCTAATTTAGTCTGTGTATATCTCATTTGTTTGAAGTTCCTTGCATGACATCTCCCCAAAATTGACTGGGAATCTATTAAGAAGAGGGACTGGTTTTTGTCTCTTTTTGTAACCCTTGATCTTAGCACAATGTCCAGCACAAAATATGTGCTTAGTGAATGTGCTTAATACATATTTGTTGACTTGACTTGTCGTATAGCATGTTCTCAAATTCCATCACTGCACTGTCTACTTGAACTATTTTAACAATTTCCTTTTTTTTTTTTACCAATTTCCATTTTTACCAATATCCTTCTTAAGATGTGCCACTTAGAACTAAATAATAATACTCCAGGCTGGTCTGATGGAGGCAGAACCATGGAGATGGAGCAGGAATTTAAAATTCACAGCATCTTAGGATCATAGTTTGAAGCTGGATGATACTTTTGAGGTTGTCTAATTCAAGTCCCTCATTTCAATTTCATAGTAATACTTGCTATGTGCCAGGAACTGTTCAAGATTCTAGGAATACAAAGGCATCCTTACCTCTTTGGAAGCTTTTTTAAAAAATGTTCATTCTATTTCTTTCATTTTACATCCAAAGAAACTAAGATCCAAATCTGCTTTTAGCTGCCTCTGTATACCAAGTCAAGGTCAAGGTGAGTTCATGATTTAAACATAAAAGGTGATATCATAAGCAAATTAGGGAATGTTGGAAAAGTTTACCTGTCAGATCTGCGGAGAAAGGAACAGACTTTAATGACTTTTACAAACAGAACATTTTTTGACTATTTCACTTATTCTGGCTTGGGATGCCATTTTTACAGCTTCCTTGATGACTCCACGGCCATAAACAATCAGGAAACTTGTTTACAGCTATGAATGTCGGAGTCTGACTGGCATAACTAAGAGCTATGAAAACTGACAGTGCAGGAAACATAGCTCCCTCTTCCTTGTTTTTCACATCAATAAAAAAAAAGCAATCAGAAAATTTCACCTAAAGATGAGCAAGAGATATCGTAAAGAATGACTATGAAATATCTGATGCAAATACATGAGGCATTTTTTTTGCCATCTATTTTCAACTGCATTCAAAGAAGCAGGTTTCTTTCAATTTAAAGCAGCTCACCAATTTAAAAACAAACATTATTATTCAAGGGAGACCAAGAGCTAGAAAGATGGAAAAAGAAAGTGATATATGAAAATTGCATTTGGATGCTTAACCGAGTAGGATGAAGATTGTGAGAAAACTTGGGAGTTTCTTACATATGGTGGATAGGACTAGGTTAGGATCTAAGGTGTCTCCTCGCAGAAGTCTTCTGAAGATATAGTAGCATTTAATATAGGAAAGATAAATTCCTTGATGATAGTAATTACATTTGCTTTTCTTTGCATCTTCAGTACTGAGAAAAGTGTCTGGCTCATGGTAGAAGATAAATGTTTTTTGATTGACTGACTGATTCCTGTTAAAAGTCATTATAGGGGCCAGCTGGGTGGCTCAGTGGAATGAGATCCAGGTCTAGAGATGAAAGTCCTGGGTTCAAATTTGGCCTCAGATGCTTCCTAGCTGTGTGACCCTGGGTGAGTCATTTAACCTCCATTGCCTAGCCCTCACTGTTCTTTTGCCTTAGAACCAATATACAGTATTGATTCTAAGACGGAAGGTAAGGGTTGTTGTTGTTGTTTTTTTTTTTTAATCAATATAGAGATCTTCCCAGAATGAGAGTCTCCTAATTCAACTGCTAGCTCTACAGTAGAAGGACATGTGATAGAATGCCTCCAATGGAAAATGAAACCTTAGTGTCTTGAGACATTTTGATAAGACTAGAGCATTATGTAGTGATGATATGACTGGGCAGAATTGCTGGCTATTCAACATCAAATCACTGAAATTTAGGAGTGGAATGATGCTTATTCAATCTAGTTTAAATAGCTAGAATTGTAACCACCACAGAAAACAGGCATCTCGATATGCTTTTGTTCTTTAGAGAAGTTCAGTAATTTCAATAGTTTACATATAAATCTTGTGGAAAATTCTAAACACAGTATTGCCCTCTGCAAACACATGTGACTTCAGGGCTCTCTCTCTCTCTCTCTCTCTCTCTCTTTCTCTCTCTCTCTCCAACACACACACACACACACACACACACACACACACACACACACACACATATTTAGGAAATCCTAAGCTACTTTGGGCCCTGAGACAATTCATCCTCCAAAATCAAGTTGAAATCCAATGTGTACTAAGAGTATTCTATGATGATAGGAAGCAAAAGCTTTCTCTACAAGAAACATAGCAGAAGGTTATTACTTCTTGTCACTGCTTCAGTAACATAATATTTATACTGGTAAAGACATGAGAGTTGGATTAGGAAAAATAGGGTGGATTAATAAATGTTTTCTGCCTGAGGAAGGCAAAGACTGTTTCATATTATTGTGTTTTTGTTCAGTTGTTTCTCAATTGTTTTGGACTCTTCTTACCCCCCTTTTGAGTTTTCTTGGAAAAGATACTAGAATGGTTTGCCATTTTAAATATGAGGAAACTGAGGCAAACAAGGTTAAGTGACTCTCAGTCATAGAGTTAGTGTCTGAAGTCTATATCATGTATAATGACATAAAAAAGTAAATGCTTTGGGGACAAGGTAGTTGGTTCAGTGGATATAGTGCCAGACCTGGAGTCCAGCGGACCCGGAATCAAATCTGTTCTCAGATACTTCCCAGCTGTGTATGATCCTGGACAAGTCACTTAATTCCATTTGCCTAGCCCTTCCCCTTCTGTCTTAGGGTTGTTATAAGGATACAAAATGTTTTTTAAAAAAAGTAAATGTTTAGCAGATGTTTGTGGATTGAGACTATTCTTGGAAATTCAATATTAAGGTTTCATTTCCTTGGTCAAATAATGTTGGTATCCAGATTGCTCTATGCCTCCCAAGACTTTTGCCAGAGTGATTTCCTTAGGTGCTCAATTTTCCTAGGTGCTTATACATGTCTAACATACAAGGTGCTGATAGTTACATTTTTGGAAAGTCTGGCAATAATCACTGAATTCATTCCTCCAGAATGTGAGTGAGTATGGGTTGGAGGACAACAGGCAAGTTTACATGGCATGGAAATGGGAAGCAAAGTAGTCAGAAGAAATGGAATTTATAAGATTGCTGTTAAATAGAATTTCTAGTAATGAGGTAAAATCCTTCAACTACTGCATCAGATAGACACATCTCTCCTATCACAAATGAGAGGCAGGGCAGCACCTATGCAACACAGAAATAAGAAACTCTATAGATGAAGGGGCATGGCAATACAATAAAAAGAGTAAGGTCTGTGTGTAGCAAGGGTCATAGTCTGACAAGAGGATAAGTTGTGCCAATACTGGTTCAGAAAGAATTGTAACCATAATTAACTAAAATGTATGTTTTATCGTAGCCATAATTACAGATCAAGATGTGAAAGGGGGCATAGAGATCATTATAGAGCAGAGTTCTAATACTGGATACAATGCTGAATATGAAAGAGCTGCCTGAGATCCTCTTTGGACACATTCTAGCTGTGTAGCCCTGGACAAATCGCGGACCTCTCAGAGCCTAAGCGTACGAGTAATCAACTGTGAATAATCCCATGATGGTAGTAATAATCCCAGGGCCATTACAGCAATCAAATTATGCCATGTATGTATAGTACTTTGTAAAATTTTGGTTGCAGTGGGGAGGGGGAGGGAATAAACATGTAGTAAGTTCTTACTGTGTTCCAGAAACTGTGCTAAATACTTTACAAATATCTCATTTAATCCTCATAACAATCCTGGGAGGTAAGGGCTATTATTATCCTCAATTTAGGTAGATAGAGGTAAATGTCTTGTGTAGATTGTGCACAAATCCCACAAAGTGGGATTTGAACTCAGGTTTTCCTGCCTCCAGGTCAAACACTCTAGCCACTACACTACCCATGGGATACTTCCATTATAGAAATGTCAGCCATTTGTTCAGCAAGAAGAGTTTCTTCTTCTAATCCAATGATATTTTGTAGATAAGTGAATTGCAATTAGAAGTTAAGTGACTTGGGTCACACAAGTTACAAGTAGCAATGTTGGTGGTATTCCATTCCAGGTATTCTAAATATAAATCCTATGCTTTTTTTTCCATTGTACAATTTAGTTAATAAACATTTATTAAGTGTCTATTAAGATTCTATGCTAAGAGTGGAAGATACAAAAAGAGACAAAAGATGATCCCTGTCCTCAAGGAGTTTATAACCTACTGAGGGAGACAGCATGAAAACTAAATACTAAAATACTAACTAGCCATTTACAGGGTAAATAAGAAGTAAGTAAAATGGGGAAGGTACTAGAATGAAGAAAGATTGGGAAAGATTTCCTGAGGTATAAGTTATTTTAATTGGGATGTAAAAGAAGCCAGTAGGTGGGAATGCGGGAGAACAATCCAGGCAAGAGGAAAAGCCAGAGAAAATGTCTGGAAGGCAGCTAGGTGGCTCAGTGGATTCTGAGCTGGACTTAGAGACAGGAGGATCTGGGTTCAAACCTAATGTCAGATACTTCCTACCTGTGTGACCCTGGGCAAGTCATTTCATCTCATTTGCCTAATCCTTGCCCTTCTTAGTTGTTACTAAAACAGAAAGTAAGGATTAAAAAAAAAAGACAAACAGATGATTTTATATTGAATCTTGGAGGTAATGGGGAGCCAGTGGAGATTGTTGAGAAGGAAGTTGGCATGATCTCACCTGCATCACAAAGCTGATGGCCTCGCTCTATGTTGGGGGTTCTGAGGACTACAGAAAAAAAAATGCTTGATAAAGTTCTCAAATCCAAAAAACTCACTTTCTAGTGAAGAAGACAAAAGTAACTCACATGAAATAATTAGAAAACAATGAAGTGTAAAACTGTGTCATACTGCTTATTATGATAATAGAATTTAGAGGACAGGAATGATTAGTTTGGGCAATAAAAAGATTCCTGATAGCCTGGAAAGATGGAAGCCTTGGAATAATTGGGGTATTTGGGGAATTCTTCCAACGTCCCTTCTCCTTGTTACTATGTTCCAGAAACGGAGCTAAGTACTTTGAAATACTCTACTCTACTCTACTCTACTCTACTCTACTCTACTCTACTCTACTCTACTCTACAAACTTCTGGACAATTAACAATAGGAAACTATTAATAGGAATAAATCACTAAATAAAATACACACAAACATATACACACACCTATCTTCTTGAAGCACAAAAATTATTTATAGTATAAATGAAATTAAAATCCACAAAGTTCATTTTATAGGAAAATTATTCTGATTGAAATAAGCAAATTTTAGATCAAAACAACATCTAATAAAAGGAAATAAGATTTCTTAAACCATGAAGGCAGCTAATGGAAAACAAAGTAAAGATTTGTGCAGTTAGGAAAACGAGTTCAAATCCCAAATCACTTACAAGCTAAATGATTTCTGTTTGCCTCAGTTTTTCCTCAACTATAAAAAGTAATTATAAATGCACCTATCTCATAGGTTTGTTGTAAGAATCAAATGCGATACTTGTGAAAAAAATAAAAACAAAGGATTGTACCTAGCACATGGTAGATGCTATATAAATCCTTATCCTCTTTCCTTAAAGAGCTCATTCTTTGAATTCATGATTGAGGAAGAAAAACTTGGGTGTAATATGGCATTTGCCCTAAATTTATGTAGAAAAGATTCCAAGGGTTCAGTGCAAGATTAGCTAAGATCCAGTGACCTAAAATTTCAAAAGGGAACTCAGACCAAGAACAATGGGAAATATTCAAGAATAATATTCTAAAGATAGAGATTTTTTCTTTTCTTTTGAATATTTAAATTGATGATTTTTATATCATATATCGTTTCCAATATATGTCATCCATAATTACAAAGAATTTAAAATATGAAAAAAATTTCAGCACAACTAACTAATACATTAACACAATCTGACACAATATGTAGACAATCACACCCATAGTCCCCTACCTTGACAAAGAAGGTTAGGGGATTCGGTTCCTTACTTCTTGATACTAGGCTTGGCCATTATCATTTGACATAATTGTTTCTTTTTTCTTGGTTCTACATGCTTCATTTACATCTGTTACACTGTATGTTTTCTCATGTTTCTCAGTATTCTTAATTTTCAATATTTCTTATAGGGCAGAATTTTACATCTAGGTGCCATAATTTATTTAAAGAATACCTTACATGATGGGCATCCTCTTTGTTTCTAATTCTTCACTCCTACAAAAATCTCTTCTGTGAATGCTTTGGTTCATGGCATCTTTCTTTTTATCACTGAACTCCCTAAAGTACTTGGTTAGCAGTTGGATCTCAGACTCAAAGAATATAGACATTTAAAAATACTTTCTTAGCATAATCCCAAATTGTTTTCTAGAGTGACTGTACCATTTCACAGTTTTACCAACTTGTTGATGTGCCTGTTTGGGTAAAACTTTAAAGCTATTTTTATTAATTCATCTCATTATTAGAAATTTAGAGAAATCTTTCATATACTGAATAGTATATGATTTTTTTGAGAATTGTTTGTTCAAATTCTTTGATACAGAGATATAATTCTGATGAGGATTAATAATACTAATAGCTGTCATTTACATAGCATTTACTTTGTGCTAGGTACTGTGCTAAGCACTTTCCAACTATTATCTCATTTGATCCTCACAATGACTTAGTAGATGCTATTGTTATCCCTATTTTACGAAAGAAGAAACTAAGGCAAATAGAGGTTAAATGGCTTGTCCAAGACTTGAACTCAGGTCTCCCTGACTCCAGGTTCAGCACTCTATCCATTATACCACTAACCAGCCAGAAAAGTAAGAACTGCCTAAAGAAAACAAAATACATTCACAGGCCATTCACCCATCAATCTAGAATTTTTTAAAAAAAGAAATATACAGAGAATCAATAGCAAGGTAGCATTCTATTATCTTTGCCAAGAACATCCCAAATGGGGTTCTGAAGAGTTAGACAAGACTAAAATTTCTGAGTAAACACACAGAGAATGGAATTAATGACAGGTGTTATTGTTGTTCAGTCATTTTAATTATATCCAATTCTTCATGACAAGTGTTGGCAAAAATCACTGTAGTGATTCGCTATTTTTTTTCCAGCTTGTTTAACAGATGAAGAAACTGAGGCAAACAGAGTTAAGTGACTTGCCTAGGGTGATACAAATAGTAAGTGTCTGAGGCTAGATTTGAACTTGGAAGGATGAGTCTTCTTGACTTCAGGGCCAGGTTTTCTATCTATAATACCATTTAGTTACCCAATGTTAAGTACAAGGAGATTAATTTAAAAGCATGATTTGGTTCTTTAAGAAGAGAGGTAGCAATAACTTTGGCCAAAATAAACAAACAAAAAAAAGGAATAGCATTAGCCTAAAAAGTTTAAATATATATATAATATTGTGGCAGTGAGGTGGCTCAGTGGAAAAAGCATCCAGCCTGGAGGCAGGAGGTCCTGGGTTCAAATCTGGTCTCAGAGTAATGTTATTTTACTTTTAACTTTGGAAAAGGCTATTGCATTGGTTTATCATGGGAATTGTACATATATAGTTAACTTTTATTTCAGCAAAAAAAAATTGATAAAATATCATTGCAGAAAAGATAGAAAGATGTGAGCTACATGATGATATAAATATAAAATCCTACATTTGAGTTAAAAAAAAACTCAACGTCACAAGTACACGATGGGAGAGACATAGCTATCTAGCGTTCCATCTATTTAAAAAGATTTGTGGATTTTAATGGATTGAAAAGTTGATAAGAATTTGCCACATGATATGGCATCCAAAAAAAGAAAAGTTAATGTGTTCTTATTCTAAGTTAAGAGAAGTGAGGCATAGAATAAGGGGCACAACAGCTCCAGTGTCCTCTAACCTGATCAGACCACATCTGCAGTACGGTTTTCCAATTTGAGCAAATAGTACTTTTAGGAAGGACGCTGATAAGCTACAGAACCTTCAGAGAAGAGCACTGGGGATGTTAAGGATCCTTAAGACCATGCCATATTAAGGTCTTTGGGAAAAAAAAATAGAGATATTTAGCCAAGAGAGGAGAAAACATGGAGAGGGGAATGAGATCTCTTTTTTAAATATTTGAAGGCCTGTCATATAAGAGGGATCCAGTGGTTCCCAAACTTTTTTGGTCTATCGCCCCTTTTCCAGAAAAAAATATTACTTAGCGCCCTCTGGAGATTATGAAACTATTTATTAAACTCAGAATAGAATGTAATACAAAAAAAAAGTGTGGCCATCACCACCCGTCCTGGATCGCTGCAGCACCCACCAGGGGGTGGTAGCACCCACTTTGGGAATCACTGGATTAGACTTCTAGTTTATAATTTCAGAGGACAGAACCAAGAGCCATCATGTGTAAAAATTTCAGTAAGACAGATGTTATTTATGTGTAAAAACAACACAAAGACTTTTTCTTTTTAATAGTTTATTTTTAAAATTTTTTTCAAGTAACAAAGATTTAAAAAAATTAATATATACTTGCTATTATCCACTCCATTCTATGTTCCCCTAATTTACTTATAATATCATTTTTTATCTTTAAATCATATATGCATTTTGACATTATCTTGGTGGAGGATGTGAGATGTTGCTCTAAACCTAATTTTTGCCATACAGTTTTCCAGTTTTCCCAGCATGTTTTTTTTTTTTTAATCAGATAGTAGGTTCTTATCACAAAAGTTGGGGACTTTAGGTTTATCAAGTACTAGATTGCTGAGGTCATTTACCCCTTTTCTACTCCATTGATATGTCCTTCTATTTCTCAGTCAGGATTACTGCATTATAGTACAGTTTAAGATATGGTACTGCTAGGCCACCATCCTTCACATTTTTTTTTTATTAATTCCCTTGATATTCTTGATCTTTTGTTCTTCCAGATAAATTTTGTTATTATCTTTTCTAGTTATTTAAGATAGTTTTTTGATAGTTTGACTGTTATGGCACTGAATAAGTAAATTAATTTAGATAGGATTATAATTTTTATTATATTAACTTGGCCTACTTGTTAATAATTAATGTTTTTTCATTTGTTTAGATCTAATTTTATTTGTGAGAAAGGTGTTCTGTACTTGTGTTCATATAACTACTGAATTTGTCTTTGCAAATAGATTCTCAAGCATTTTAGATTGTCTAGAGTGACTTTAAATTCAATTTTTCTTTCTCACTCACTTTTTGGCTTTGTTGGAAATATATAGAAAAGCTGATGACTTATATGGATTCATTTTGTATCCTGCAACTTTGCTAAAGTTATTATTTCAACTAGTTTTTTAGTTGATTTTCTGAATTCTCTAAGTATACCATCATTACCATTTGCAAAGAGTGACAGTTTAATTTTCCTTATTGCCTACTTTGATCCCTTCCATTTCTTTTTCTTTTCTAATTGCTACTGTTAGCATTTCTAGTACAATATTAAATAATAGTGGTGACAATGCACATCCTTTTTTTACTCTTGATCTTATTGGGAAGGCTTCCAAGTTATCCCCATTGCAGATGTTACATGTCTTTTCTTCAGGAATGTTTGGAAATCTTCTATTTTATTAAATGACTGTATATTCCCCGGAATGAATATAGTCAGTTTTGATTGAAAGATGATTCTTGGTTGTTAACCCAGTTTCCTTGCCTTAAAAAATATCATATTCCACGCATTTAGGTCCTTCAACATCAAAGCTGCCAGATTCTGTGTAATCCTGACTGAAGCTCCATGGTATTTTAATTGTTTTTTTTTTCTGACTGTTGACAGTATTTTCTCATTGACTTGGGAGCTCTTAAACTTGACTATAACATTCCTGGGAGTTGTCATTAGGGGATTTATTTTAGGAGATGATCTATGCATTCTTTCAATTTCTATTTTGCCCTCTTGTTTGAGAACATCAGGGAACATTTCATGAATAAATTTCTTGTAATTTGATGTATATTTTATATTTTTCTCCTATTTTTTATTTTTTATATATTTTTTTCTTGGTGTCTTGTGAAGTCATTAGTTTTTATTTGCCCAATTCTAATTTTTAAAGACCGAATTTCTTCCATGACCTTTTGATCCTCTTTTTCCATTTGATACATTCTACTTTTCATGGAACTCTTTTCTTCATTGGATTTTTTGCCTCTTTCCAGTTGGTCAATTCTGTTTTTTAAAAATCTCTTTTATTCATTGGATTTCTGTGCCTTTTTTTCCAGTTGACTAATTTTGCCTTTTAAGCTGTTATTTTCTTTTTTGCATTACTTTCATTTCTTCTTTCCCATTTTTCTTTGAAGTGTTGTATGTGGTTGCTTGAATCTCACCAAACTCTATTGATCTTGCTCTTTGTCTCCAAAGAAATTTTCTATGGTTACATCTTTCTCTTGCTGTTTGCTTATTTTCTCCGTCTTTCTTTTGCCTGTGGGCTGACAGTTCTGAAAGCTTCCAATTTTATCTCTTCTGCTGATGGCTTTTAGGACTCAGCATTCTGAGCTATTTTGCCCTGGGACTAGTACTTCAACCACAGCACAGGCTTCAAAGGCCAAGCACTAAAGACTTCTGGGCCTCTCTATAGGATAGTGCCAGAGCTTCAGACTTCAGTGGATGGGGGCAGGGTACTCTGCTATTGGTGTAGGCAGAATCTCAAGATCCTGAAGTTGGCCTATGCCCAGACTCCGGGCCTGATATAATTGGTGGAAGGTGAGGGACCTACACGCCTTAATGCCAGTTGTCCCTTATCCTGTGAAAATTGATTCTCTCTGCCTACCTTTAATGTTGTTTTCATCAGGAGAGCCCTCTCTGTCTGTCTTTCTCTTGGTTTTTGACTCTTGCCATGTTGAGGCACTTTTTAAAGATTGGTTTGGAAGGATTCTCAGAGCAGTGTCAGCTTTTGCTGCTACTAAGCTGCTATCCTGGTTCTGCCCCTTGACTTTCTATTTCTTATCTCACTTTCTTTTCAGACTGTCTTCCATGCCTGTATAAACTGCCTCATGGAACCCTACTTCCATTTAAGGGTCACATCAGCCTCCCTTAAGAAGCCTTCCCTAATTCTCCTTTTTTATATGTTAGTCTTCCCATCCTCTCCGGGCCCACTGAAACATCCAGTATTTATCTTGTATATATGTACATATATTTTATATATGTATTATTTTGTACTTGTGATTGAAAATATTGAATTAATTTCATAGAATGGAAGTCCTTTGAATGTAGAAACTGTCTAACTTTTGTATTTGTACCCTCAGTACCAGAACAATGCTCTGTCTAGAACTGATGGTATCAATGGTTGTTGATATATTGATTGATGACTTGGAGAACGTTTAATGAAGAGCAACCAGGACAAAGAAGGCAATGAAGATGTTGCTGAAAGAAACCTTCTTTGAAGGAACTGGGCATATTTATCTAATTTAAGAGGAGGTTGTGGGAACACTTTAGTTTTTTGTTTTTTTTTTCAAATACCCAAAGAGCCAAGTGGAAGAGGATTAGAACTGTTCTTCCAACAAAAAAACAGAAACAAAAGCTAAAATTAAAAAGGACAGGTTTCAGGTAAATATATAATCAAATTTCCTAACTATGAGAGTGACTCCCAAAGTGGAATGGACTGCATCAAGAGGTGATAGAGTCCCTCTTTTGAGAGCTCTTCAGAGCTAGAGTTGTTGGGAATATTAAAGAAGGGATCCATGGCAGGTACATATTAGACCAGCTGACTCCGAAGTCCTCATTTTTGAAATTCTGACATCTTTCAATTTAATGATTTTATGCTACCAATGAAGAAGCCTAGGCCAGTAAATAAGTTATTTGCCCAAGGTAACACAGCAATTTCATTTATATCAGAGCTAGGGCCAAAACCCAGTTGTCATGATCCTTAGTTCAATTCTATGCTCCATTGCCTCTCATTGCTCTGGTGTAAAAGCATAAGCCTCATCCCCATGTGATACTCAGGAGGGAGTTGTGATCTCTACTGAGTCGAGATGAAAAATACTTTCTGTGCTAAAGGTCCAACTATGACTGAGTCATTTCTCTTTAGCCCAGATAGGGTGGGCCTGGGGAAGATACACAGATATCTCAGCATTTCCTCTTTATAGGATTGTAGGCCCTCAAGTCTGAGAAGATGAATGTCAGAGGCTACTTGAATAGTATAAGTTGTATTTCTATAATATTCACATTTCTTAAAACCAAGAGGTTAATGTTAATGGGTCAAGAAGAGGGAATGGAAGTCACGTAAGGAGACAAAAATCAAAATACCACCCTTCCCCTTAGTTTGACAATAGGCAAAGATGTAAGAGATGTGGACTCACAGGGGATTCACTTATACTTTCACTTTTTTCACTGGAAAGGTAGGAATAAGAATCTTGACCTCAGAGATGTGTTAAGAATACATTCTTTTAAATGCGCGTCGGCTATGGGGTGGTCATGTAGCCATGTTAACTTTTCTAAAAAAGAAAAATTATTAAATGGAAAAAAAATTTAAAAAAGAATAAATTCTTTTAAAAAAAGAATAAACCCCTCTGCCTCTATATCAGAAATAACAAAAATGTGTGTCCTGAAACTCTCCTAAGTGTGGTCAGAACCAGATTTAAATTTAACTGGGAAATATGTAACAAAGTAAATAAAAATAAAATGGAATGTAGATAATGTTAACATGACATTTTTTAAAGTCAGTAACAGTCAGAGGATTGTATATATAAGGTTTAGTGACCGCCATTTCTGTTTGAGTTTTATCCTATTGCTCTGTCATCTAATGATAAAAGTCATTATGACCACCTATTATTAAATGTCTGATGAAATGATAAAAGATGCTGTTCTCTGAAATAGAAGACAAAGAATGGCTTATTTCAGATTCAAACAAGGCTGTACTTTATTCAAACTACCTGTATCCCCTGCACCCAGGAGTTAGCTAGTTGTTCTTCCAAGTGCTATTACATATACATGTTAATATATGTGTGATATGTATGTATATATATACACATATTATATTTTATATATTTATAGTTTTATATAAATATATTTTAAAATAAAATATAATTTTACACATTATATATTTATAATATATACTATATTTTTATTATATAATATATCATTTTCTAATATAAATATATATTTATATTATATTATATATAACATATAATATTACATATTATATATATTATTATAAATATATATTTAATTTCAAATTAAATTCTTCTAATATAGAAAGCCTTGCATTGCTTTTATATTTGTATCTTCAGTACTTAGCAAGGTATCTGCCACATCATAAGTATTTAATATGTCCTTGTTGATTGATTAAAAGTTGTGAAATTAAAAATTGATTTTTAATTCTATTATGTTAAGAATTAATCAAGCTAGATTTAACATTCCCCTTTTGCTATTCATTACCCTTGAAACTTCACCCATCACCCACATTCTGAAGAAATTTGATTAACCTAAAAGGTGAAATCTCATCAATTCAAACTATTATAGGAACTCCCATGCCTTCAGATTAATCCCATTGCCTGAGGACTACTCCCATCACTTGAGAACTGATCTCATCTCCCAGTGATGTAAATGGGGAGGAGCTGAGATGACACATATCTCACCTCCTTATTAAAAGGACTACCAAAGGGGATTGACTTACCTTTGTCTTGTGACCCACTTACAGGTGACATTTGTGTGTGGAGGAGGCTGGGGAGAGGTTCAAGAGAGGAGGTCCCAACAATCACAGTATCAAACTCATGTCAGAGGGTTTTTTACTTTATGGTGAATCAGAAGAAGACACCTCCATGCTGCTCCAGATTTGGCTCTTTCACTCTATTAATTACCAAGAAAGACCCTGCTCTACCTCACAGGGGACTTAGGTTATTAAGAGGTTGTAGACCCAATTTATAGATCATTGCTGCCCTAGCTAGGAAATCAACCCTACTCAGAATTGCTATTGTGACAAGTTGAAGGAATAAACCAGTTGATTCTGGATTTCCACATGACTAAATCTTCTAATTTTTGTCAGACCCTATGAATGAGGTTAGAGAAAAGTGGAAAGTCTCAGGAGGTACTGTATTGAACTGCCCTTCCTTGTCAACCAATTATTTTGCTGCTTTTGTAGTTGAAAAGATTGCTAGATTAGCTACTAGAGATTTAAATCTATTCTTTTAAGGACAAAAAGCACAATAGTTGAACGGGGGTGAGGGTAGGCAGATAGGCAATGCCTGGGTAGAAAATGATCCAACTTCACATACATTCAACCTGGGAGAAGTGAGATTAAAGCTCTCCCTGTCCACTGTCTCCCCAGGCCTGAGGACCATGGCAATAAAACCAGGACATGGTAACTACACAGACCAGCAGAGAGTCTCCTGGGGAGTGATAGGACAGGGTAGTTGACCAAGGGAGAAACTGAGCTCTGCCTAGAAGCTAGTACCCTGTAGCAAAAACTCATTTGTCTTATTTCTTTAGGCTTTGCTAATTGTTACAAAGGTTAAGGCCTCTGACTTCCTACTACCTGAGGTGTTCAGGGAGGATTCACGTCTCTGGTATGAGGACTTACATAGTCTTTTCAGGGATATTCATCCATCTCTGGTGTCCACTTTTCACCCTATTTTCACCTATGGCTTCAGGAAGCTGTAGCATGAACAGTGGCCATACCCCAATAAAACCATTTAGGCAGAGGGGCTAAACCATAACTGATAGGGCTCAAAACAGTCAGGAGATATCTGTGTGAAGACTTCCCCCTGGCAGAGATACTGTGAACAATTTGTTCCAAAGGCCATGAAGGCTTCTGGAGCTGGTGCTGTGGAATACCTAAAGCTTGGTAAGACCAAGGTCATCTACTGCATCTGAAGCCATCATCAATCATCCTGACTTTTGTCTTGCCAGTGGACTTGAATGACTGGAAGAGAGAGCAAGACTGGTGATTTTGTGCAACTTTGCCTCACTTAAATCCAATTCACAAGCAAGTCAAGATATCACTCTGTGGTATCATTGGTCCTCTTTGAAATCAAAAGACAAACAACTGTCAAAGCCCAAATTTTTCTTTGTCAATAACTTTTTTCTCCCCATTAGCCAAGATTTTAAAACTTATGACAGTCTTGCAAATTTTTCTCCAATAAATATTTTGGAAACTTTCATGGGAAAATCATTTATTTGAAGCTTCTTTATCATTATTTTTATTATCTTTTTTAACCCCTTACCTTCCATCTTATAATCAATACTGTACATTGGCTCCAAGGCAGAAGAATGGTAAGGACTAGGGCATGGGGAGGTAAGTAACTTGCCCAAGATGACACAGATAAGAAGTGTCTGAGGCTAGATTTGAACCTAGAATCTCCCATCTCTAGGCCTGGCCTAAAAATCCACTGAGCCACTCAGCTGCCCCACACCCCCTTAAAAAAAAATTTTTTTTGGATGCTTCTTTAAAGCTGTTCAGCTTCCCAGTAGTGAAGACCTCAGATGTTTGCCACCACACCCAGTCAATAATTCACTTTACAAAAATTATTTAAAACTTGACTGACATCCACAAAAAAATAAACACTTCTATTCTCAGAAAGTAGAAAAAGAGGAATATATGTATATATATGAAATTGTCTATATCTGTTATGTAAAATTTTTTAAAGTTCATATTCAATTTAACATGGTTGCACTATTATTGTCCTCCTTGTCTTTGTCCCATTCTGAAATTTTGCTTCTGTGGATTTTCACAGTTTCATTTATAGTCTTGTCTTTCTTTCTTTCTTTCTTTCTTTCTTTCTTTCTTTCTTTCTTTCTTTCTTCCTTCCTTNCCTGTATCCCCTGCACCCAGGAGTTAGCTAGTTGTTCTTCCAAGTGCTATTACATATACATGTTAATATATGTGTGATATGTATGTATATATATACACATATTATATTTTATATATTTATAGTTTTATATAAATATATTTTAAAATAAAATATAATTTTACACATTATATATTTATAATATATACTATATTTTTATTATATAATATATCATTTTCTAATATAAATATATATTTATATTATATTATATATAACATATAATATTACATATTATATATATTATTATAAATATATATTTAATTTCAAATTAAATTCTTCTAATATAGAAAGCCTTGCATTGCTTTTATATTTGTATCTTCAGTACTTAGCAAGGTATCTGCCACATCATAAGTATTTAATATGTCCTTGTTGATTGATTAAAAGTTGTGAAATTAAAAATTGATTTTTAATTCTATTATGTTAAGAATTAATCAAGCTAGATTTAACATTCCCCTTTTGCTATTCATTACCCTTGAAACTTCACCCATCACCCACATTCTGAAGAAATTTGATTAACCTAAAAGGTGAAATCTCATCAATTCAAACTATTATAGGAACTCCCATGCCTTCAGATTAATCCCATTGCCTGAGGACTACTCCCATCACTTGAGAACTGATCTCATCTCCCAGTGATGTAAATGGGGAGGAGCTGAGATGACACATATCTCACCTCCTTATTAAAAGGACTACCAAAGGGGATTGACTTACCTTTGTCTTGTGACCCACTTACAGGTGACATTTGTGTGTGGAGGAGGCTGGGGAGAGGTTCAAGAGAGGAGGTCCCAACAATCACAGTATCAAACTCATGTCAGAGGGTTTTTTACTTTATGGTGAATCAGAAGAAGACACCTCCATGCTGCTCCAGATTTGGCTCTTTCACTCTATTAATTACCAAGAAAGACCCTGCTCTACCTCACAGGGGACTTAGGTTATTAAGAGGTTGTAGACCCAATTTATAGATCATTGCTGCCCTAGCTAGGAAATCAACCCTACTCAGAATTGCTATTGTGACAAGTTGAAGGAATAAACCAGTTGATTCTGGATTTCCACATGACTAAATCTTCTAATTTTTGTCAGACCCTATGAATGAGGTTAGAGAAAAGTGGAAAGTCTCAGGAGATACTGTATTGAACTGCCCTTCCTTGTCAACCAATTATTTTGCTGCTTTTGTAGTTGAAAAGATTGCTAGATTAGCTACTAGAGATTTAAATCTATTCTTTTAAGGACAAAAAGCACAATAGTTGAACGGGGGTGAGGGTAGGCAGATAGGCAATGCCTGGGTAGAAAATGATCCAACTTCACATACATTCAACCTGGGAGAAGTGAGATTAAAGCTCTCCCTGTCCACTGTCTCCCCAGGCCTGAGGACCATGGCAATAAAACCAGGACATGGTAACTACACAGACCAGCAGAGAGTCTCCTGGGGAGTGATAGGACAGGGTGGTTGACCAAGGGAGAAACTGAGCTCTGCCTAGAAGCTAGTACCCTGTAGCAAAAACTCATTTGTCTTATTTCTTTAGGCTTTGCTAATTGTTACAAAGGTTAAGGCCTCTGACTTCCTACTACCTGAGGTGTTCAGGGAGGATTCACGTCTCTGGTATGAGGACTTACATAGTCTTTTCAGGGATATTCATCCATCTCTGGTGTCCACTTTTCACCCTATTTTCACCTATGACTTCAGGAAGCTGTAGCATGAACAGTGGCCATACCCCAATAAAACCATTTAGGCAGAGGGGCTAAACCATAACTGATAGGGCTCAAAACAGTCAGGAGATATCTGTGTGAAGACTTCCCCCTGGCAGAGATACTGTGAACAATTTGTTCCAAAGGCCATGAAGGCTTCTGGAGCTGGTGCTGTGGAATACCTAAAGCTTGGTAAGACCAAGGTCATCTACTGCATCTGAAGCCATCATCAATCATCCTGACTTTTGTCTTGCCAGTGGACTTGAATGACTGGAAGAGAGAGCAAGACTGGTGATTTTGTGCAACTTTGCCTCACTTAAATCCAATTCACAAGCAAGTCAAGATATCACTCTGTGGTATCATTGGTCCTCTTTGAAATCAAAAGACAAACAACTGTCAAAGCCCAAATTTTTCTTTGTCAATAACTTTTTTCTCCCCATTAGCCAAGATTTTAAAACTTATGACAGTCTTGCAAATTTTTCTCCAATAAATATTTTGGAAACTTTCATGGGAAAATCATTTATTTGAAGCTTCTTTATCATTATTTTTATTATCTTTTTTAACCCCTTACCTTCCATCTTATAATCAATACTGTACATTGGCTCCAAGGCAGAAGAATGGTAAGGACTAGGGCATGGGGAGGTAAGTAACTTGCCCAAGATGACACAGATAAGAAGTGTCTGAGGCTAGATTTGAACCTAGAATCTCCCATCTCTAGGCCTGGCCTAAAAATCCACTGAGCCACTCAGCTGCCCCACACCCCCTTAAAAAAATTTTTTTTTTGGATGCTTCTTTAAAGCTGTTCAGCTTCCCAGTAGTGAAGACCTCAGATGTTTGCCACCACACCCAGTCAATAATTCACTTTACAAAAATTATTTAAAACTTGACTGACATCCACAAAAAAATAAACACTTCTATTCTCAGAAAGTAGAAAAAGAGGAATATATGTATATATATGAAATTGTCTATATCTGTTATGTAAAATTTTTTAAAGTTCATATTCAATTTAACATGGTTGCACTATTATTGTCCTCCTTGTCTTTGTCCCATTCTGAAATTTTGCTTCTGTGGATTTTCACAGTTTCATTTATAGTCTTGTCTTTCTTTCTTTCTTTCTTTCTTTCTTTCTTTCTTTCTTTCTTTCTAAAGGAATTACAGTTCAGCAAACAGAAACCCAAATGAATGAATTAATGAACAAAAGATAAACATTTATTAAACATTTTTAATGTGCTCTGTACTACTCTCTTGGGTTAAAAAAAGAAAAGCAAGTTTTCAAGGAGCCCATTTTCAAATGCGGGGGGCAACATGTAAATTTCAGCTACAAGTCAGATGAAAAGGGACCATGGTTCTCAGGGTATAGCAGCAAAGCAGATGGGAATGATTCTTTTTCAATGTCATTTCTACTGATAAAGTCATATCCATTTCTGGTATTTAGCCATTTGACAGTGCCAACAACTTCATAAATTAAACATTGAAGCAAAATACCTTAATTATAATTTAATGCCAAGTAGAAAGCAATCAACCAATTATCAAATATTTACTAAATACCTACTATGTGCCAGGCATTTCACTAGGTATTGAAGAAGAAATGAAGAGCAAAAATTCTTACAGTCTTTGAGAGGAGACCCAGACACATAAGCCAAATAGAATCAAAGTAGATACAAGACAATTTGCAGGTTTTGAGGCCTCAGTGTGTTCACACCTGTTTCTAATCTAATGACTGTTCATTGAAAAAATACATGTTAAGTTTGGGGAAGCCACTTTAGTACATCAAAAGGGTGATTGATGAGGGCCAACAGCTTCTTAAGATTTATTAGTTCCATAGCTAAGACACCACTGCTCAAAACTCTTTTGGAAATTTTCTTTGGAAAGTGATTTCAAAGCCAACAAACATTTTTCGTTATTCCCAAGAGAGAGAAGTATTTGTTGTTTGATGTTAGAGTTTTGCAAACTTTAGCAACTTAGCTGCAGAAAAACACTGAGTTGCAAAAGGAGATGGTGGAGGTTGGGGAGAGGAAGATAGTCCAAGTAGAGGGCCGAGACTGAGTAAAAATTCCCATAGTCAGGAAATAGCTACATTAGCTTTGGGAAATGGAAGGTAATCCTTTAGCTACTTTAGCTACTTAAAGTGGCACACCATGGCTGAGGATAAGAGTAAGAAATAATGGTCTTCTTGGAATCAGGACAAGAAACACCTTGAAGACCAGGATAAGGAGAATGGATTGGGTCTACAAGCAATGGGAAGCTATAAAATATGGTTTGGGAAGGAGAACCACCATTACGGTTGGGCATTTGAACTATTATTCTGACAGTACTGTATAGGAAGTAATGGGTAAAAAAAGCAGGGCACAGAGTCTATATTATAGTTAAGAGACTGTTACAATTGTCCAGGAGAGAAGGAATAAAGGACTGGATTAGATCAATTTGTTGAGGAGCAATTTCTTTTTATGTGGTAATATTTAAGAAAAAAGTATACTCCACTGGGAAGATACTGTTAATAAAGGTCTTATTTTTAGCTACAATGACTATGATCAATTGCCAAAAATAATATTAGTACTAGAAGCTGCTATCCTGACTCAACAAACAGTGACACTGATGATAAATATTCAGCAAATGTCTCTGAGAACTGCAGATGAAAAAAAGAAAAAGAAAAAAGAAACCCACCATCCATTCCAGATCCATCTCAGCACAGACCAATGACCTGGATAATGAGACAGCTCTACTTGCCAGGGAAGGAAAGAATGGAGTCAAAATGAACTTGTATTTTGGCTTGGCATGTAGGAAAAATAAATGTCCTGATCACTAATTATTCATATGGCAAACTCATGTGGAATAATTTCATGGTCCCTTGAAGAAGTGAGGATATTCTACCATGTAAGGGTAACACCTGGAGGCCTTCGAAGCAGATTCAATCTAATTCAAGTCCACAAGCATTTACTAAGTGAATGCTACATGCAAGCATTTGTGCCAGTTTTGAGAATACTTGAGGATACATATACACAAAGGAGATAATCTTTGACCTCAAAGTACTTACATTTTACTGGATGAGAAGAAAGAGAGAAAAGGAAAAAGGAAGAAAGAAAGAAAGAAAGAAAGAAAGAAAGAAAGAAAGAAAGAAAGAAAGAAAGAAAGAAAGAAAGAAAGAAAGGAAGGAAGGAAGGAAGGAAGGAAGAAAGAAAGAAAGAAAGAAAGAAAGAAAGAAAGAAAGAAAGAAAGAAAGGAAGAAAGAAAGAAAGAAAGAAAGAAAGAAAGAAAGAAAGAAAGAAAGAAAGAAAGAAAGAAAGAAAGAAAGAAAGAAAGAAAGAAAGGGAGAGAGAAAAAGAAAGAGAAAGAAAGAGAAAGAAAGGAAGAAAACAAAATAAAAAGGAAAAATTAAGCTAGGGGTCAAATGATCAATCAGTAAATAAATATTTGTAAAGTGCCTACTCTGTGTCAGGAACTGTGGTAGGTAGACAAAAAGAGACAAAAGACAGTATCCATCCTCATTGAGCTTATAGTCTACTTGGGGAGAGAGTAGTGCAAACAAAAAATATGCAAACTAAGCTAAGTACTTGATAAAGGGGAAATAAAAGATGGAAAGGCCTTGGAATTGAGTGGAGTTTGTGAGCTTCTTAAGAGGAAATTCTTTTTTGTCTTTTTTTTTTTTAAATCTTCAGTACTTACTATAGTATCTTGGCACTTAGTAGACACTTACTATATTTTCCTCTTTGTTGTTCAGTTGTTTCAGTCCTGTCTGACTCTTTGTGACCCCACTTGGGCTTTTCTTGGCAGAGATACTGGAGTAGTTTGTCATTTCCTTCTATAGCTCCATTTTAGAGGTGACAAAACTGAGGCAAAGAGGATTAAGTGATTTTCCCGGTGTCACACAGAGTAAGTGTCTGAGGCTAGATTTGAACTCAGGA
Organism: Gracilinanus agilis; assembly: GCF_016433145.1. Lineage (NCBI taxonomy): Eukaryota > Metazoa > Chordata > Mammalia > Didelphimorphia > Didelphidae > Gracilinanus > Gracilinanus agilis. The sequence goes on along the minus strand of NC_058131.1, from coordinate 131,346,287 downwards.
AAATAAATATTCTAATTCCAGGCTTTGTACTCTATATACTGTGCCACCTAGTGGCCCTGTAGTAAAGCTATATTGATTGATTTTTAACTAATTCTTAGGACTTTCACTTCATATCTTCACATGATCATCTTGCATTTCTGAGGACCACAGAAGCAGCTGAGTACCCCTAAATGTGATCTACTGTATGCACAGTTGTATAGTTCTGAGAATTGCATTAAATTCTCCAATATTTATGGTTTGATAGTTGGTAGTAGTGATAACTTGTTACATCCTAGCTCTTAAAATATATAAAGCATTCAAGTGACTCTCCCTGCTTTCCTATCTTTTCACCCTTCCATAAGAAGACAGTGGTGGTATTTTGTCATTTACCCTGTTTTTATAGATTTTATCTTTACTATCTCTTCTTATTTGTATGGAAGATTCAATTATATAAATGATGAGTATAAAAATGCATCAAATGGGCATTAATTTGGAGACTTGGAGCAAATAAAAACTTGTCCCATCAAAATTAATGTTACTTATTATTGTTTTTTACTTATGGTAATTTCCCCTACAAGGTTTTTTTTTGTTTGTTTTTTTCAGGAATGAATTACTCTTATAAGGTAATAAGATCCTTATTAAAATGTCAGATTGAGAGCTGAACACAGTATTCCAGCTATAGCCTAACTAGGGTGGAATACAGAAAGGAAGGGAAACGATTGTCTTCTTTGTTGCGTATGATATTCTTCCAATAATGCAGTCTAAGAATACATTGGCTCTTTGGCAGCTATCTCATAATGTTGGCTTATTTTGAACTTGCAGTCAAGTAAGACCTCTAGGTCATTTCCCATGAATTGCTACTAAGCCAGTGCTCTCCTGTCCAACACTTGTACATAAAAGCTAGTCTCTGCATCTTTTCTCTCCTAAATTCTACCTTGTTGGCTTACCATACTCTTTTTACTTATTGAGATCTTTATTTCAATCTTAATTTTATCTTCCCATATATTCCCCCCTCATCTCCTGAGTACCATAAAGAGCTTTTTGATAGACTATCCTGATATACAAACACAAGGCTATCTATTTAATTCCCTGATCTGTCAGACTTAAAATACTATTAAACCTTATGCAGAGAAGTAATTTTACAAAGATAGATTATACCTTATTCAACAAGACTTTAAATACTAGTAATATAGAATGTATTCAATGGGATTCGTGGATAGTTATTGAGCAAAAGAATAACATCATAAAAATTATGAAGTCAAAGAAAGAACAAAAAAGGCAAAGAATAATAGAAATGTGAAAAATATATTAAAGAAAACAAAATGAAGCTTAGGAGGATGCACAAACCAACATGGAACTTGCTCTTGGGGAATTTTATCACTATCAAGTTAAACTAAATATTCATTTAAATAAACAAAGAACAACAACAGCCACAAACCCCCTAAACTGTAAAAAAATAATAGCTTTAAAACACTTCCCTCCCTTTTTTGCTCTTTGGATATTGAAATGTTTGCATTTGTTAAAGATTATTAAGTTCATAATAAAAATTTTCTTTAAAAAAGGAGGAGCATTTAAGAAGCAAAAATATAATCTGTATGAACCCATCTCTGTGCCTATATATTTTGGTGAAGAGAAGGTAAACTCCTGATATTGACTTTTCTAAAGAAGTTACACTATACATATAAAGAATGATACTTGATAAAGAAAAATATTGTTCTTTATGTGTCTCATTACATAGTCTTCATTTTGCTATATCACAAATAAAATCATATGGTTATAAATTCCACTTCTACATACATTTTAAAATTTGTACTCTAATCCTTTTTTATTGCATTTTTAATGCTTAGCTAAATTAAGCATGTTTCCTTCCAAGATGAAATATTTCTCTGAGATATGCACATAAAATTTTGAATTCATTATCCTGTTCTCTACGTCTAAAAACTTTATATTTTGACATCAGGGACATTTGCAATCAGAGTTATCATTTGGAGGAGGCAGTTGGGGAGTTGCCCCAGGGCACCAGAATCTAGAGGGTACAAATATTTAAAATAAGTTGAAAATATGGCAGAATTTTTATATTTGTTACATTCACGTTGTGACAGAAATTTCACTTCTTCAACAGCATGGAAACTTGTTAGCAAGAATAATTAGTCAAATTAGGAAGCCACCAGATGGTATGCTTCTTCCCCCATCAGCCTCATTCCAGACAAACTCCTCCCTGGCTTACTGGCATCTTTTTCTCTCTTCCTAGCAGTAGCCCCATGGTACCCATGTTAAACGTATGAGGCTACTATCATGATGCTCCCATTCCGTGGATGCGAGAATGTTCTAATGTTATTGTCTTTTGTTCTAGAAACCAAAATTGGTAGATATAGCTCTACGTGCATCTGTACCCCCTTTCCTAGAATGTTCTAGAATCTATTTTGCTTGCAGAGGCAAAGTGACAACCATATAACTCTCTTAAAAATTAAGCATGGCAAACTTTTATTCCAATGATCCTATACTTTCAAGTTAACCCAGTACCATTGCTACCTTATTTGTTAAAGACCTTAGGCACTAAGAATTAAAGGAGGGAAATGAGGGATTAGTCTTAAATGGGCAAGTATTCATATCAGGTTGAAACAAATCCCAGTGTTGACTTATGACCCTGTCTGAGGGGCAATAAGAACATCAGGACATTTTTTAAAGTCGTGTTTCTGGATATAAAGTTTTTACTAATGTAGTTAGTTAGTCAGCAGGTGTAAGAAAAGAGGAATATCATATTCTATTGAGGTAATAGACCAGGCTTTAAGAGTTAGAATATTCCTGGATTTCAGCAGCCTGAGGAGATGAAGCAGGAAGGGGAATACATAGGGATAAACTAACCATGGAACAAATGATCTGAAACTGGATCTTTGATATATTATAAACTCTATGAAGGACAAGGATTATCTTATATTAAGTTTATATCCATCTCATTTATAGTTAGAGAGCTGTTTCTACTACAGTGATAGCTGCTGTTTCTGAAAGCTAATAGATGCACCAATGGAAATATTGTCAAGTTCCTTCACATCCACCATTGCCAGTGAATTATTGAGAAGTGATCCATGTACCCTGAGCTCAAATTTCTACCTAAAACAATGCAGAGAGAAACTCTGGATGGGCTAGGTTATTTGTATCTCTTGGAATGATATCTGAATCATCTGTAGAAAAAGGAGGAGGGATGGAACTATATCTTCATGCTGCTACCTGTACACTAATGGAAGTAACCCCTTTCTTCTGGATAGTCTGCTTTTTTAAAAAATAAAGTCTAAATTTGCATTTTCTTTTGACAGCTTTTCTGACTGACATAATAAACTGTAGATTCTTATTGAGACATAACCTAGTAAAAACTGTTTTTTTTGTCTTCTTCACATCAACTGTTTCCTAGCTATATCTTTAATATCTTGTCTTTTGTGTAATTATTTTTATATCACTGATAGGAATTTATACTTACTGTAACAAATATTTTAGTGAATGGTGGTCCAACTGTATTCCTGCACTAGTTAATCACCTGCTCTATGCCAGACACTGTACTAGGCACTGGGTGTATGAAGTGAAAAATGAAATAATCATCAGATCATAGATTGAAAACTTGGAGAGACCTAAATCATTAAATTTAATATCCTCATCTTAGAGATGAGGCAAATAGGGTTCAGAATAGTTAAGTACCAGAGTCAGAGTCATAGAGGAAGCAAGTCTCTAAAGCTCTAAAGCAATATTTGAACTACATTTTATATACAC